>NC_037596.1:7719586-8082086 GCF_003073045.1 Pomacea canaliculata | reverse complement strand
ATACACACACATCCCTAGTTGTCTGGACGAAGTTGATTACTGCCAGAGAAAATCACCGCGGCGCGGCGCGGCGCGGCACGCGGCAGACTGCACGCTAGGGGTCCAGACTCCGCACACACCTACACCCACGTGTAGTGTTTTTATTGCCAGCCTGGCTTTTTTGCCTCTAGAACTTCTTGCCGCACTTCTTCATTCCCTGACAATATTTCCATCTCCGTCGTCCCTCCGGGACCCCTTCAATCCTCATCCATTCCGAAGACCAAAGTCAGGAAACTCTACAATTATTCCTAGAGTTACTTTCCGTGAGCGATTAGCGCATACTGATGTTTATGCAAATTTATTTTTCCAACAGGGACCTGCTCTGAAACTTTGGACCAAAAAAAAGGGATAAATATCATTCTGTGAGGCTTTTCTCTGGATGTTAAAGGTGGAGAGATATTTGCCCACACGAAAAGCAGTTGACCAGATATGTAATGTACCTGTACACACCTGACAGTTTCAGAGGGAGATATAGATATTTTAACACCTGAGATCTTTACTTAGTTTTCTCACACTTCTACGCTGCAGTAGTTGAACGGTAAGTGGTACATCCTGTCTAGAGTACCGGGGAAGGAGGGGAGTGATGCGTTCCCTGAGGTTTGGACTCCCCTCTGGTTCATGAACTTTAGCTCCATGCTTCGCATCCTCCTCTTTCAGTCCAATAACCTTTTAGTTACTCCATTCTTGGCACAAAGGATTATAGCAACTGATCTCTACACACAAAACTCATCATGTTTCGCCTACAGGCATACTCGGCTTTTGCTCCATTCTTTAAAATTTATATGCTAGATTCATCGAATTTCGGATTTAAAGACTAGTTCAGATGGTGACCTTTGTAAGTGCAGACACAGGCACGAAACATGTCGACAGACCGGCAAACAAGCAGAGATATGCAAGATATTAGTTTCTATGAAAATGAAGAGCCAAATATATCCAATAATTTCAAAATAAACAAATTCAATGTCGAATGTCTGAAAATAAATTATAAAACGATGAACAGAAGATCTGTTACAATTAGGATTTCCATTAAAACCAAAACAGAAAAGATCCCCAAACAGAGAGAGGTACAAAGGAAAGGACTCAGAACCTAATGTTTCTGTCGTCCTAGGGGAGGTGACTCCTTCTCATGCCAAACCGAGCGAGGAGGTGGGGAGGTAATTGGTGTTTTACGCCGAGCCAGCAACTCAAGCTACATCACGGCAAAGCAGCCAGCCCTGTAAAGCAAACATCTCGGAAACGAGAAACAAAAAGAGGAATAGAAAAATATAAACAGGTGAACACCTTGATCTTTGATCCGCACCAGCCTCTCTGACGACGCAGGTGGTTCTTGTGTCTCGTAGAACACCTGTCAATCAACAGACCGGGGTGTGCCTCCGACTATCGCAATCACTTGACCTTTGGCCATTCCCCGTTACCCCAACAGCGGTCAGAATTATGCAATGAATAACCAGTATCCAGGAAGGTAAGTTTACAGGTAATATTTTTGCCTGTCATCGAGTCGTTCTCGGCAGTCGCTGCCTCAACAATCCTAGTGAGGACAGGATTCTGGAGTACAGTAATTGGTAATGATGGGGTAATCTTTATGAGTTGAACTTAAATTTATCTTTTCGGTTACATAAACAAATTCTTTCTATGACTGAGCAAGGATGTTTAAGGCAGTGCAGTGAGACACATTGTGTGCCTGTACATCCACGTCTATGAGCATTCGGTTCTATGGCACTTGCTTAAACTCCTCACGCAGCTGCACACGACCAGCCAGACAAGCATGTCATCCCCAGGCAACTGCAAACTGTTGTGACAGTTTCCTGGACAATTGCGAGTAAACGAACCTCCCACCCCGTTGTACCTCCACCCGTCCCACACCCCAGCTGGCGCAGCGCGGGCTGAGCAGTACTCACCCTGGCTGCGCACGGTAATCCGCCAGCTGCGCAGCATGACGCGCCCGAACTGGAAGCTGGAGACGTTGCAGCCGTACATCCGGGTCTCGTCACGCTCGAGGTCGTGCACCAGCGTGACCAGGCGGGCGTCCCGCGAGTTCAAGGGGTCAAGGAAACAGGCCGAGTACAGGCTGGATGTCGAGCAGCGGCTACTCCGCAGGTTGGCGTAGGCGATGATGGTGTTGTCCCGCACGCTGTACAAGGTCAAGGAAAAGAGGTCGGAGGCCGGGGTCAGGAAGTGACCCGTGCACTCCACTTGCTGCACCGTGCGGAGGTCGTGGAAAAAGCTCACCGCCATAGCTGTTGATAAAGTCCAGATGATAATTGTTATGGGGAGATGAATAGTCACAGGGAAGAAAATATCGCTCTTAGGCAAAAAGAAAGAAGGAGGGAACTGGTCATTTGTGCAGTAAATTAAAATTAATGTTGATATTTTATAAACGTTTGAATATTAATATTTTGTGACTAATGTTCATATTTTGTATTTAATATTCGGGATCTTAGTGGAATATTTTTCAACTAAACTATTGTTAACATATTTAGAGATTTTAGTAGTCGGCATTTTGTGCGCATATTATTAATAGTTACTGTTAATAATACTATATTGTATTTTACCAAAAATAAATGGTAATATATTGTGAATATTTCACGTTAATATTTTGCAAATATTCCTATTATCGTTGTCTCATTGATATTGTGTGAGTGACAAACATGGATCACAGGAGACATAAGATAATCCGAGAGACAGACGAGAAAACAAATAGTCAGGCAGACACAAACAAAAATAGAGACAACAAACGACAGCAGACAGGTAGAGACTATATAAAGAAAGACAGAGAAAGATGGACACAGAGTTACAGACAAAGAGAGAGACAGACAACGACAGACAGGTAGGCAGATAGAAGGATGGTCAGGGCTTTGTTTGCTTAGGTATCTGTTTACATCTCATACTCAATGAAGACTATTTTGGAACGAAAGTACCTCTGACCAATTCAGTCCACGTGAAATTATTTCTCATATTCGCGCAGTCACGTGTTTGAGCAAAAAAAAAATATGACAAGAAAATCTTTTGTTATAAGACTCCTCCAGTCGTCTATTTCTGGCGACCGTTATGTATTGGAGGAGTTGGGGGCATCGATGATCTGCGAAACGTGATATAAAGGAGAGCTATTTGACCGGTGCAGGAAAGAACAGGATCTCCAAGTAGAAATATTTCACTGACAATGGAAGTAGTGAGGTCACCTGACTGAAAATAAACCTACTTGGCGCTTCGGAATGACAACAATAATCGATAGAGAAGGACACACCTGTGTGTCTTCATCCTTACATGCTGACTTAATATACAAGTACTATCTTGAAACATTTGAAAAAATATATATATAAACGTCGCTTTAGATGCTAAGAAAATAATATACAATGGTAGGAAAGAAAAAAATAAGTTTATCAAGCTTCAATCCTACGTAAAGCATAAAAAATTTAGGAGAAAGATTGAGAGAGAGAGTGAACTCAAAGAGCATCGAACATCAAACATGATCTCACCCCCGTGCTAACGCCTACTCCCACAATACCCTGTTACAATAAATGTTAAAGAAAAGCTACAACATTGTCTTACCTTTCTCGCTCGCCTCGGCAGGAATTGCAATGACGACCACCAGCAACAGTATTGTTGCGCCGATGGTGGTGGTGGTGGTTGTTGTTGTTGTCATCCGCGCGACTTTGCCCCCGACTGGTGGTAAAGCCAGCAGGTTTGCACTGCAAGTACTGTGTTTCTCCATTTGCTTTTAATCAGACATTCGTGTTTACTGACACCGGTTCCTTCCCCTTTCTCGCGAGGTCGCCGGCGACCTCACGTGCACCCTGTCTGCGTGATCCTTCTGACGTCACAGCTGTCCATTAGGGTTAGCTGGGTGTGTTCGTCGGCGGTTTGTATTTCCTCTTTTCAACTTCACGATTCGTAAGAAAAGTTAACACTATTTTTGTTTACGAAGAAATTACATGTAATTTGAACTAGTACAGCTGCGAGGTGGAAATATTAGTCTCTTGGCTGAGGGACACTTTTGCAAAGCGGAAGAACACTGTGGAATGCTTGACACGATTATTACGCGGATATTTTCATGTCGATTTTACAGACGAGTATAATTCCCAGAAATCTCGAGATATCACGCATCAAAGGGGCCTTAACTTGATAACAATCTCACGCATCACGAACAAAGGAGATTTTCAATAGCATGGCATAACGATCGTGCTCCGACAGGAACGATAAGTGAGAGTTATCTAACGTGCCCAAACCTTTGTCTCGGTTCTCCTGTACTGTTGGACGTGAGGAACAGGGTATCTATTCAAATATGTTCAAACATACATCATGGCGCCAAAAACTGAAGATACTCTGTAATCAGGAGACTGTCATCAGCATTTCCTCATTATCCGCTCGAGGTAAAAATTAAACACGGTATAGCAGGATGGGTTTCGTCAGACCACGTGGTCTCAGGAAATAAACGTGAACCTGACAAGACACAAGATGGTTGTTGACAATCAGCTACCGCCTGGGGAGATCGTCAGTCAATATTTGATAAGATCCGTCCTGTACATAATGAGCTCTCAGTCAAAGCTTGCCAGACCTGGTGTTTCAAATTGTTGGGTGAACTCTAGACCTGACCTCTGTATCTCCACCAGGTGATTGAGGGGTAGGGGGAGCGGACATTTCGCCAGGTCTCTGGTCGTACATGAAAAGGAGCACGAGCTATGTTTACCCTTCACCTTTGACACTTGATGAAAAACAGAAAATCCGGGAAAGGAGAAGCGGATAGTTGAGTGGTTAAAGTGTGGGCTGTCCAGGCTGATGGCGCAAACCACCCGCCGGTTCGAAACCAGTCTGGACCAGCGTAGGCTCTACTCATACCCTTTTAACCCACCCGTCAACAGTTACCTGTTGTTACCTGGAGGTGATGCAGTGATTGTGAGGAAATAATCACAGCCTTCATTATACCCAATGATGGAAGGTTTACAAAGAAAGGATTTATATCGCCACTTGGGTATGAGATGTGAGGTCTTCACCAGATAAAACCTAAACAGGTGAAGGTGTTCATCTCTGCCCGTGACACCCATTGCAGGTTTGGCTCTTTATATACTCTGTTTTGGTGTTCAAAGGGCTTATGAAACCTTGGTTTCCTCCCTTTTATGAGCTCTTTTCCCAGTGCACAAAAGTCTCTCTCAAATGTAAGTACCTTCCTTTTTTTAATCAACCAAACATATATGTACGTTACCATGGCAATGGTCTCACAACTCGCTTTCTCTTACCTGTTAGTACTCAGGTCGTGTTCACCACATACTAGGTGCTCATTTCTGACAATTATCGAGCGATCAATGTTTGTTTTTTTTAATTTGTTGTGTTTGTTTGCAAGAAATTCGAAAACAGCAGTATATCTGAACATGATGTTTACACGAACAGCTGACAGAAGGAAAAGGTGACAGACAGGCAGGTAGGCACAATAAGTATATTTTTATATACATTAACTGGGTGTGTGGGCGTGTTTGTTTATGTGAAAACGGACAGAAGAAAGAAATTCTATGAGTTTGAGAAACTCAGGAAGAATATATTCTTATAATCTACAGGCATGACTTGATGGTTAGGTCACCCATAAACCTCGTTTATCCACCTGGCGAATATCCCTGTAAAGCTGAGATCATTTCTTTTTTCTCCTGAGATTTACGGCAAGTCCCATCTGTACCGACTCTTTTTATTTTCTCTTCTTTTCTCTCCTTAACGGCATCTGCGGAGGAGGAAAGAAGGGTTATGAAAGCAGTGTGTACCAGACAGTGACAGTATAGGCTGAAGGGGTCACGTGATTTACAGTGGAGGCAACTTCCTGCCCTCGCTGCTGTCTTTGCCTTGCCAACATCATCGCGACATCGATCGCTGGAGTACAAGCAGCATCCGATGCCTCACAGCATCCCCAGTGACTACAGCAAGACCGCAGGCTGTAAGCTCTCAAATATTTATTGAAATCTTGTGAAGTTTCATTTATCAGGAGAAATGCAGTTGCTTCGAAAAGTTAAATGTTTGAATCGGTTATATCTAGTGTTAGTACGCGCGTGCATTTTTTTTCTGCGTGTGTGTGTGTGTGTGAACAAAAACGGGCTGATCTAGGGTGATTCCATGAACCTGTCTGTTCCTATTTTCTGAATGATGGTCTGTTTTTTCGACCGTTTCAACAAATGTATGTCTGCATTATTCCAGTCACAAGGTTTTTTTCTCCCGTCAGCCTCTCTAGCCATTCTCCCCTCTGTCCAGCAAACCGTCAGATACTATCGGAAATCCATCAAAACGCATGAAACCGAAGACATCAAGCTTGCAATCCCACTTCCGGAAGAGTGGTTGGCACTAGTATTGATGTCGTAGCTAGGAAGGTGTCTAGTGGTAACTTGAGGCAACCCCCTCTCTAAGACAAGAAGACAAGAAAGAATGGACATGAATAAAATCCGAAATGTCGCCTTGACCTGTGAAATAAAAGACTAATTTCTTAAACAAAATAATTTCTCATTACCATCGAATGTAAAAACAAAATTTATGATTCTAATCAAGTAATTCTTCCTCATAAGATAAATAAGACTGCTTTTTAAACCTAATTCTTCTTTATCACTCAAGACAACTTTCAAACGAAGCCAGCAAGAGAAAGAAGCAATCACCGATGACATCTTTAGAGACAGATACGAGAACCTGACCACCTGCTGCACTAAGACAATCCTCCGCCAGCACACCTGTTGTTTACTGCCTGAGCTTAGCTTCCTCCATCTTATCCTTTAATCGTGTCAATGAAATAAAACAAGATTGTAATGCAATTTCCATGCATTGTGAAACGTGGGAATATCTCTGAGATAGAAACGTGAGCAGATCCCTTGAGACTAAAAAAATAAACAAACAAAACTCAACGTTTCCTGTGAGACATCTTTGCAGAAAGAAAGACAAACATGGACATATCTGCTGGAGAAAAATTACAAAAATATTCTGCCTGCTGCAATGCAGGAACCAGGGGAAAAAAAGAGAATAACTAGACGAACCTGTTTTCATCAAAAAAAGATAGTTTCTGCCCTTAAGACACTACGCATTAAGGCTGCGCGATGAAATGAAAATTCTCTCCCTTCTGTGGAGAATCGGCGGTTTCCATTAACTCCCATTTCCGCTGCAGCTTGCGACACCAGCCAGGACATTACAGAGCAAAGCCAGGAGCTTCATGTTTCATTTATAGTAAACTTCATGTAAGTATTGCGCAACACACGGCACACCTAAGTAAGTCCAGTCTTATAAAGCAAAGCAGCGACAAAAGGTTAGTTCACTCTCTGGCATCAATACAAAATTGTAGTACAGTAAAGCACATACAGACTTGCGTATACATACATACAGACTTACGTATACATACATTCATACATACACGCAGAAAAAATGTACAAAGACTTAACCATTCGCACTGACATTCACGCACGCGCCCTCACACACAAGAATTCTCACTGCAAGAATTCAAGAACCAATGGTAAGTCCTTAAGAAAATGATGCATAAGCTTACATGTAACCAAAACACATCCGTCGGATATTCATTCATCTATCCATATATTCTATTAATCCACTCATCCATACCTGGTTAAAACCGTCGAAAGAGAATTAACCAATGGAACCGAGTTTAACTTGTTGGTGGCAAAACAGAACTATAACTTAGTTTTCCGTTGTAAAGACAGAGAAACAAAAGGTAGGACTACTTTTTCCTGAAGTAAAGGATAGTGAGAAACAAAATGTAAGGCCAATGTCTGCGAAGAGGAAATGGCGAGAAAGGAAGAGGCAATCTAATTTCTTATGAAGACAGAACAGAGAAGGACATACTAGGAGGTTCTTTGAGAGACAACTGTGAATGAAACTCAATATTTCTTGGTAGAAAATTCGTCGACAGGAAATGTACAAATATGTCTCGAAGAGAGGACAGCGGAGGAAAGGGTAGGACGTTGTATCTCGAGGTAGACCCGACAGCAAGGAAACACGTAGCACGTACTTTCTCGCCTGATGGTCACGGTCCACGACACGGAAGTCAAGAGCCCGGAGCGGAAGGTGGAGATGTTGCAACCTAGCAACACATACTCGTTGTCTTTGAGATCTGTCACCAGGGCAACCAGACGGCTCCTGCGGGTGTCGCTGGGGCTGATGACGCAGGCAGAGTATAGGAATGACGTGGAGCACTCCTTGTTGTTGAGGTTGACGTAGGCGAGGATTCGGTTATGTAACGCGTTGTACAACGTCATCGTCAGCACGTCGGCGTCTGGATTCAATCCACTTCCGGTACACTCCACTTCCTGCACAGTCGGAATCCCTTTGAAGGGCCGGGCGGTCAAGCCTGAAATTCGAAGCAGTTGTGTGGGACAGCCCCTTAAGGGTTATAAAAAGAGGCTTCGATGAATTTTTAAAGCACGGCGCATTTCCAGAAGACAACAGAGATGATGGCAGGAGTGCCCAGACACAAAAGTTGACTAAAAACTTTCACAATAAATAAGTATGGTCCTCAATCCAAACATCAACACAGCCGTCATCAGCAAACATCGTGATAGCTGCTTCTTTTTCATCGGTGTAAGGATCTTAAAAAGGCACAAGACTAATGACTGGGGAAATGTTTTAAAAAGACATTAAGACAGAAAGCTACACTTGATGAGTCTTCCTTTGGTAAAATAGATACTGTAATGATAGAATGAAGATGAATCGCAGCAAACATAGGATCAGAGGGACAAAAACACAGAGAGGGAGATGAAAAACAACGACAAAAAGAGAGATGTCTTCAGAAAAAAAAGGAGACAAAGATAATGGTGATTTTGAAACAGTAGATGAAAACACTAGAAAAAAATGCCGGTTGAGAAGGACAATACCAGGAAGAGAGGAAGGCAGACAAAACAACCCAAAGCATACAGAGGTAAACGAACATTATGATCACACAGGCAGACAGAAAATGTGAGAGAGAGAGAAAGAGGATGACTAAAATGTGAGCGATAAACTTATTATAGAAAATCCAAACTAACAGAGTACATAACACTGAGAACAAAAGTAGGATGGAAAGGCAACACACTGAGAGAAAATGAAGAAGGAAAAAAGAGAGACATAGGAAAGAGAAATATCAATATCATTTTTGCAGTTTGAAAGATATTTTTATCGCTAGTCCCATCCAATCAAGGAGCCGCTTGAAAAAAGTACAATAATACGAAAACCGCAACACCTAACGGTTTGTTTTTCCCAAACATTTTACTGGTCTTTCTCATTTTTCAAAGGAAAAAAAAAAACGAACTGGCTACTCACCGCTGGTGCACAAGGCCGGACGAAAGACGACAAGAAGAAAGGAAAGAAAGCTGCCCCGACACCAGCAGCCACCGAGCGCCTGCATCCCATGGCGTGCATCTGTTGATTTCACGCCTTCAGACGCCGTTACAAAACGCTACAGGTTGTTTCCCTTCGATACTCCAGCTCGCAGTTACTTCCCTTACATAATCGTAGCACCGCGCGAGCTGTAGGGGAGGGGATAAGTGGGGATGGGGATGCAGGGGGTAGAGAGAGGCTGAGGAGGACAGACACGTAAAGACTCGTGCAACACGTGCTCATGTACTGCTGTCCCTCCTGCATCCCCCCGACCTTCTGTAATTGTGAGGAAATGTAGGGATGAATGTGAGGTTAATGTACATAAAACGAGTTGAGTTACACGAAAGTTCTAGTTCCGACTGCAGTGGCCGTTCTTTGTTGTGTTTTGTAAGGTAGCCCTTGCCACCGGCTCGTTGCGAGGAAACGGCAGGAAAAAACGTCAGATCTATTTTCAGAAGCCGTTAAGGTTTCATTTGTTCTGAGTGAGAGAGCAATGCAGAACCGTTACCAGCGAAAATTTGTTGATTTGTGTAGACAGCGACTAGTCATGCCTAATCTCTTAAGAACCGTTCTTAACAAATCAAACCTCGACAAAGTCTGACCAAGTTTTACATGACCGTTATATTTAAAAAAAATCAAAGCAAGATTGATCAAACATTCATCGATATTCGATCGAGTAAAGAGTGCTTTAAGGTCGCAAGGTTACAAGACTGTGATTGTGTTGGAGTGGTCTTGTGAATTTCACATTTAAAATTGTATTTGTGGTTGGACAATTTTTTTTTTTGCCTGAGCAGTGTCGACAATCATGTTTTGGTTTTTTTTATTGTAAGAGCAGACACATAAGAGAGTATCGACATCCGACATTAAAACCGCGAGTGGTCCACCGTCCCCTTGTGGCGAGGGTCACGTGCAATGTGTAAGTCTGCGACAGTCCCTACAGACCACAGGCAGACGACTAGAAGCAGACATGTCTGGCCCGTGATGTACTCGTCTGTATCCTGTCTATTGCTTATCCCTCAAAATTTACTTTATTATTATTGGTTCACTTAATATAAATTTATGTTGCTATGAAAAAAGCTTCTAGTCTAGCGTGTGAATGCCTTGGCGGGAGGATCAAATGATTTGGCAGCCATGTTGGCCGGACGTTCCCCATCCCTTGAATTACATGATTGATGTGTCTTGTGACCCATCAGTCATTTCTGCTATCTTCACAAACCCGCCTTCTCGCTCTCGCACGCACATCTACAAGCAGGAATAGTTCTGGTCTGAATATCTCGTATGTCAACTGAATTTTGCTTTAATACAAAAATCGGAAAAAGTAACAGCGACGTTAAGATAAATATGAAATGATAACCTGCAAGATACTTTCTCTCTCTTATCTTTCACTCTCTCTCCATGGCTTCTGAATCTGCCTAGTTTCCTCCATCTCAAACTCAAACTCATATTCTTTCTCCACACACACACACAGAAACACACACACAAACTTCCATTAGGCGCAGGGCACCTCCCTCAAACTTCGCAAATATTTGAATGAGGAGATGTGTGATTAAAGTGCTGGAGTGCACAGTCACGATGTATTTACACATTAATCTCAATTTCCTTATACTCTGTCATATGATCCAAACATTTCACTTTCTCGAAACACAGATCATGATAAACAGGGAAAGAGATATTCACGTCAGAAAATGCAGACAGAAATACAGGTCCAACAACCTACAGAAATGACATCAACTTCGGACACCACTGAAAACAACAAAAAAGTAAGGTTCTGATTTTCTGAAGCTCTACATAAAAAAAAATTGAAGAAATAACATTTCTAGCTGCGTCCAACTTTCCAATATTGACGGTTACCCTAAGTAATAAGAAATGGTAAAAAGCAGCCTTCCAAAAGCTGCGCCCTCGTCACGAGGAAGCATTTATCATCGGTCATTGCCCCCACCGCTAGAGGGCGTGAGGCGTTCAATGCCATAATACTAACCTGTTGATAGACACCTCACCACTATGTGCTAAGGGGCAATTACACGCATGTGCAGGTCCAATAAAGTTGTCTCTCAAAGAGCTCTCATGGATCCACGGGCATGATGTATGGAGGTAGCTCAACACGAAAACAAGCAAAAGTCTGAGGTGTATGATGGAATCACAACATATGACACACTATTAATGTGACGCCATCCTTTTTTTCCGTTACGACCGTTGAAGTCTCAGACTTTGAGTTTGTGTGTTTACTCAGACATTTGAACTGCGCGAGCTAATATGATGTCATCGGTTTTTAGTTCGATCCTTCAGGGTCCCTGATTTCCTGAACGATGAAACTGCATGAGCTAATCTTGGATTATCGTTTGTTTTCGATCGATCTACTCTTGAACTTTGAGGTCTTAGAATTCGTCAAATTTATGATTTGTATTGTCTGGCTTTGAAAATTAGGCCCGTTGTTTCTCTGAGGCCGTGGATTTCGTCAAAGCTTTATTGAAATTTTTGGTTCCCAGAGAATTACTTTTATCGCCCGCAGCCAAACTCCAGACAAAATGCAGAAGCGAGTGATGGTTCATTTCGGGCCTTCGGTGGGACACGGGCGACTTCAGCTGCCTCTCGACCCTTACACCACACAAGCTGGAAATGCGGGAAAATGCAGCTGGACTTAGTCGACCAGCCTTGGAATCTTGCTCTCTGGAGTAGTTAACCCCAGAATCTCATTTTGGCTTTGTGAAGCGAGCAGGTGACATCCTGAAGAAGGGAGTACCCGCAGAAATGGGGGTAAAGTATAAATAACAATGGAATTTTTAAATGTTTAAAGAATACATCACAACTCTTATTTCGTTGCTTAATGCAAAATCCTCATTTAATTTTTTAAAGTTTGTTGGTCTATCTTTATCTTAGTCTCTCTATCTTTCAAAATATATTTTTATCTATCTTTCTATCCAGCTCTTTGGCAAGGGCAATTATTTTACAGGCACAAAAAAGGAAAAACATATGCAAACATATTATCGAACTTTGGTTCAAGCAATTTTTGTTAACATTGCGATAATTATAAACTTGTAAAAGTTTTTTTTTTTTTCATGTCAGATTAGATGTGTCTTATTTAACAAGGAGAAAAAACAGTGAAGTCATTAACTGGATGGCAACGGCTGGATACAAAATTGTTTTTTGATATCTGTAAACCTTTTGATGTTTAAAAACAGCTGTTAAATTAAAATTAAATAAGTTCCTTTTAGTTGTTCTTTTTTGGGGAGTCTTTTTTTTCAGGCGCAGAAAACAGAAACTGCAATAAGACAGGCTCCACAGGTTCGTTACGTGGAATCGTTCTACAAGTTAATGACATGGGAAGTCCTGGTAATCCTGGTAAGCACAAATGTGGTATTAGAGGCAGCGGGTCCGAAAATGGAACAGAATAAATAATTTGTGAGCAGCTCCTTAAAGGACAGAAGAGCGAACACAAATTCTGGCACTCACCGCTCGTGGTTGCCTCATCTAACGATACAATGAAGATGACGAGGAAAGAGAGGAAAACACCAACAACTCGTCCCCCTTTCATAAACAAATTAGCCTGAAGGTTAGTATATCTGTGGACTGCGCAGCAAACACCAGGTTGAAGACTACAGGCTGTTACCTATCAGAACTCTTCCCTGCGGAAGGATGCAGACAGCAGTCACACAGACTTACCTCCCCTACTGATGTCGCTAGCGAAGGACGCACAAAGAACGGTAATTAGAGGATCTGCGGCAATTCTCTCAGAATAAACGACAGGCTTTGGCGAGACTAAGCGAAATGAATACTCCCATCTCTCACCCTTATCAAGGCTCTACCAGTCTGCTGTCGCCGTGTAAGTCTGTCATCTGTTAGGGCGCCACCTATGACAAAAGTCGGTGCCAGGTGCAGACGGTTGTTGTCTTACAGGCACAGAAAGATGACACAAAACAGAGGGCTTTCTTTTTTTTTTTTAAGTGGTCAGAGGGTTGAAAGAAAAGGCAAACAATAAAAAAACACGTTGCACTTTATAAACGAGGGCTTTCAGAGTTGAAAAGATACATGTTAAAATATCATAACATTATGTCAACAATAAAATATTGCTACAAGTTGATAGCATCATAGCATCAAAAAATGACAGACAGGTAGAAAGACAAAACAGATTTAACCCTCGAGCAAAACAACAATCCACCAGAATGGTCTGTGACCACCGCTCGTGGCATGTGGGGCGATGGACTGCTTGATTTCCCGAATCGAAATTTTAATTTATTTTAGTTTCTGAATAAAGTGTTTTAATTCTCGTCTCAGTGAATAAATTAAGTAAAATTCATTCATTTATTTATTTATGTAAACGAAACCCACAGCCATAACTGCAGCTTTGAGATCGAACGTCACTTCGACAGTGACGTGCCTGGAGTCGGCATCACGCAGCCAATACATCTCATTCATCTGTTCCACCGTTGGAAAACAATGTAGGGCACAGGAGTTCGATCATCGAGGCTGAAGACACCCAAGCGACAGGTGATATCAACAGGAAGCGACAGAAGATGGCAACAGGAAGAGCAGGTGATTCTGATCAGCTAAGACGCTCATCTCAAGCAGCTCCGCAAATACCGGTGACAGGTGGTTACAGCGATAAGACAACCTGTAAGGATTGATCGAAGGACGAAAACTGCTCCTAAAGGTGTGTTTCCGTGAAAGTTTTTATCTTGCCTAGACATGTTTATCATGCCAAAGTGCCAAAACATTGGGGGAAGCAAAATGAATTCAGGAAAATATATTCACGAATGTCTCAATGAGTCTTCGCTGCGAATCGATACAATTTTGTTGTTTTGTTTGGTTTTTTGTTTGTTTATTTGTTTGTTTGTTTGTTTGTTTTTTTTTTTTGTTGTTTGTTTCTCCAATGTGTGAGGTTTTAAGGGCAATGAAGGCAAACATGAAAGAAATAAAAAGAATTAGTGACAACTTTATTAAATAAAGACATTGAGAGTAGTATTTTGCCAAATAACTTATAACATATTTTATACGGAAAATGTAAGAAAGTGCATGCTGATATACATCAATGCTTTTTTTAAGCCACTGTTCAAAGTAAATGATTAACTATCAAGTTTTAGAAAAGGAAAAGAGTTTTGTATTCAAAAGTACAATGAAAACTAATAATAATAGTCATCATCATCATCATCATCATCATCATCATCATCATCATCATCATCATCATCATCATCATCTACCCTGCTTGAGCTGAGAAGTTGTCAATGAGGTATAGAGGGGATAAAGAATGAGGGAAAGCAAAAGTTTCAGAAAGAGAAAACCAGAAAATGAGAGACTGAGATAAAAATAATGTCAAACAGAGAATAACAACACATACAAGAAGCATCTAGAATGTAAAGCTCGCTAGCTAGCATTTCAATGTTTTCATTCACTTCTTCAGTTATTTTCTGCCAAAAAAATGATATGCTGACCTTTGTAAGGAAAACTTCTCACTCCGATGTGTGACATCAGTGAACTATTGAGCCCGAAATAGGTTTGTACCCGCTGTGTATCATTAACACTTACCGAGATGGCAACTAAAAATATCTTGCACAATGTCTATTTGATTTTGTAGTTTTGAAATACTTTCCTGTTTACACTTTCAAAACTACAAAATAAAATAGAAATTCTGGACAGATATTTTTAGTTCCCTGCTGAAGGACACTGTTCTAGGAACGCAATTGCCTTTTTCTTCATTTTTTGGAACGGCTTTGATACTTTTAATGGGGATACTTACATCATCATCATTATCATTATTATTCTGATTTACTAATTGCAGTCAATAACTATCCCGACGTCCACAACGACGACGACGACGACGATGATGACGACGAGATGATAAAAGAAATGCGGGAAGAAATGGTGGGAAATGAAAAGTACGAAGTGAAAGGAGAGAGGTCAAAGTTCAAGATGAAGGCTCTCGAGGCAAACAAACTCTACAGGAGAGACTTGAGTGGCCAGAGGCGGGAAACTCCAGGGCGAAATCTCGCCGTGTCTCGTCACTCGACAGCTGCTCAAAATCCAATCAGTTTTCTCCGAGCAACTGTCATGTAGGCAACGATGTGAGTTGATTGCTTGCGCCACGTCCTGGCCACAGAAATCCTTTTCCAGATCTTCAGTTGCTCTTTGGCGAAAATTCTCAGTTCAATAATACCGAAAACATAACTGCATACAGCTAACAGACAGAACAAGGGTACATGGGAGACACAGGGTACAACAGACATGAAGCTAAAAGTGACGAGTAAAAGTTGTCCTTTAGACGAAGAAAAGTAATACAGCAGAAAATAGTCAGTAAAACCATCATAATGGGAAGAATGAAAAAGGAAAGAGAGGAAGAGACAGAATGTTAGAACAGAAAATATGTGTAAGACTTCACTGGTAAGTCTCACTTACATAGTAGATTACTGGTAAAGATTTATCTATATGGATATTTACCATAAAATATACTTTTTAATGGCAAGGGCTATGTTTAAATATATGACAAACAACAGTCACAAGGAATTAAGCCCTTAAGAACATCATTGTCCCGCCGAACTCTAGGTCCTCAATAACGGTCAATCAAATGGTTTTAAATCCCATAGTTTCACCCTGGACAGGTAAAAATCAGCAAAAAGCGGTATATCTTTGCCAAACTACTAGAAATGATATATAATTGATAAATGAGTAAACAAAGCTTTGAATAGTCTTTTTGAAAGTGAATGAGATCCTATAGGTATAAAGGAAGATGCTTTTCTAGGTGGTAAAAAAATACAAAGACGAGAATTATTCGCAGGAAATGCCTAATCCTGGCTTGCCCATAAACGCCCACTGTTTGTTAATCAAAACTAAATTCACATGCATGAACCGTTTAATCCGTAGAAGTGTTGCCAAAATAGCAGACGATATTTTATACATTTATAAACAGTAATCTCATATCCATTCCTTTTTCTGTGTGTGCGCGTGTGTTATGTATCTGTTCACCTGTTTCTTTGTCTGTCGGCGTGCTTTCATACATTTTAGGAATACTTGTGTGTATCTATTTCAACAACATGATACAGACATCACAACACTCATGTGACATCAGCATATTACCCATAGTACGTACTCCCTGCTTGCACTGACAACCTCCACGATGCAATTCTCGTCGCTTCTCGAGACTTCGCGTACGAGACGTTACAGCCAAGTTCCGATGTCTCCCATTGGTTCAAATCCGTCACGAGGGTCTTCACTTTTGTTTTCTGCGTTTCGCGCATGTTAATCTCACAGGAAGAGAAACTTTCCGAGGTCAGGCACTCATTTTTGAGAGGGTGTACGTAGGCGAGGATTTTATTCATGCGAACCGAGAAGAGAAACATGGTCAAGATATCGGTGTTAGGCGCCAAAGAGTCTCCTGAGCACGTCACTTCCGTTACGGATGGAATCCCAAAAAAGGAGTTTGCTGTTAAACCTGATGATTGAAATGAAAATTGTACATTATCATCTTTATTTTGTTTTGTCTTTGCTTTCGTTCCGTTACTGTTGCTGTTGCTATTTGTGGTTGGTTGGTTGGTTGGTTGGTTGGTTGGTTGGTTGGTTGGTTGGTTGGTTGGTTGGTTGGTTGGTTGGTTGGTTGGTTGGTTGGTTTTTGGGGTTTTTTGTTGTTTTGTTTTGTTTGTTTTGTTTGTTTTTTGGTTTGGTTTTTCGCTTTGTGGCTTAATATTCGTTCGTTGGTTCGTTGACTGCTTGCTGATTTCTTTTCTTGCGACCGAATGGCGTTAGGCATCTATAGATTAATATGGAATAATGATGATGATGATGATGATGGTGATGATGATGATATCATTATCAATATCAATATCAATAAATATGTGGGATATGATGGAGGAGAAGATGACGATGACAATAAGACGACAAAACATATACTGTAGAGGCATTGAAATAGTGGTAGATGTGTGTGAATCCTCAGGACAGATTAACTGTTGAGAGAGAGAAGGTTAAACAAATCCACTCTTGTGTATGAGAGAGACAGAGAGAGCTGGTTGTGAACTGATCGTCCGTATGTCGGCTGGCGACGCATGATGAATACAATGCCGCGAGAAATGACAAGTCCATCAAGAGCCTCTCAACCACGGAGACGATGTTTGGACTCGTTTTCATCCCCACGAGCCACAGATGAGGGAGACTTGGCAGCAATGGTGAGCGCGCCTGCCGCCACTGAAAGCGAGGCTGACTGGAGTAGAAGGGCATGCACTCTTCTTCTTTCGATCTTTCTCTGTCTTCTATCTCTCTCAACACTTTATAATTTTTTTGCTCTCTTTCTCTCACTCTCTTTCCTCCACCCATGGCTCTTTTTCTCTGTATTACTATCTTCTGTCTCTCCCTTCTTTTTCCAAATGAGCACCAAACACATCTTACAGTTCGATTGATCGATCGACAAACTGAGAGCTGAACCTTGGAAGTGTTTTCCTAGTTTTTCACTCAACGTCACTTTGCCACAGTGAGCCAGTCTAACATCCTTCTTGTTATGCGTAATTCAAAGATCAGCTAATACAAGCAGGACATCCTGCATGATGACTGTCTGATGTCCTTTCAGAATCTGTTGATCTCAGGGTTGGAGCTTTGTAAGTTGTTTTATTTGCTTTGTTTTTGTTTTTGTTTTGTTTTTTTGTCTAGAAATGGATAAACACTTAGTTTCGACTGATTTTTCGAGATGACTGATCATCATGCGATGATTACAATAACTATTCTTTACACACTGCTTTTTTCGCGAATTTGCCATAATTTGTGGAAATGTGAACCACGTACAATAAACACAGACCTTTATTTTATTTAGAGGTCTTGTTATCTTTCTTCTGCTACCCTCTCCAGCACATAAAATACTTTGTGTCATCTTCGTATACAGTATTAAGAAGGAGCGCTTTGCAGTCAAACTAGCAGATGGATTTTCGGAGCCCCGAGGCTTGACCAAAGACCAAACACAATTACAAGCCCAGCAGCAGTCGCAGGAAAAATGCCAGATCACCAGGCAGTCTGCAAATGTCAGCCACGAGGAGGGACAGAATCTTGCGGAAATGCATTCAGGAGATGAGAACTTGTTTATTGGTGGCAGCTGAGAATGTTTTTAGCTGCTTATACGTCAGACAAACTCCTTTTTGTTTTATGTGTTTCTTTTTCAAAACTTTAAACAAAACTTATTAAAAACATCTCCATCAGCATCAATATAGACGTTAACGGTAAATTCGTTTTACTGCCATCATCGGCATTGTCGTTAAGGTCGTTATATTTCGTTGTCTGTAATCTCTCGATCTTCCAGTTTCGAAAACTGATCAAGTATTTTTGGTGTAAAAAACATTGTCTTTATATATTAACTTAGTTTGAACCACCCAGCCAAAAAATGGAATTCTTTTAAAGAACTAATGGACATAGGTGTCTTTTGTCAAGAAGGCCTCAGCCAATGGAAGAGCTGGAACAATTTGGTAATTACTCGTACAAACTTGATGTCACGATTTTCAACCTATTGTGTCCATGGGTATATTTGTAAGCGTGCATCTAGAAAGTGATTGTAGGAAATAGTATCACTATAGTAATAAGATTGTAGGAAATAGTATCATCTAGTCATTATAAACAATCGCTCTTCGTTGATCCTTTAACAGAAAAGAAGTATGGGAAGGTCATCTGATAGTGATGAACAACTAAAGCAAATCCATTTCTGTCTTTGGGGAGTTGAAATGTTTTCCCAGTCGGGTGGTTGGAGCAAGCAAGTTAAACACAGAAAAGAGAGTCGATAAAATTCATACAGCCATTGAGCAAACACCTCAGCTCTAGCGTGTAGATGAGAATATTCAACTTCAGCAGTTTTCCAAGACTACAACTGTCAATCCGACCTGCGATGCTGATAGTTGCTGATGAAAATCAGAAAGGAGACTGGTGGAATTGCACTAAGTTCGATCTCCTCTGCTGATGGATCAATTGCAGTGAGTTTGTTGTCAATGATAGAGCGGCGATGACTGAAGATCTCATCCAGAGGAAAGAAAGTGACAGCAGGTAAGCTTGACGACCACGAACACATCCCACATACCTCAAGAGTAATTCTGGAGTGAATATCGGAGAGAGAGAGCGTGCGTTTGTGTGTCATACAAAGATATTCAAGAGACGACAAAAAAAAAATAAATAAATCAGCACATCAACGATCAACATAAACGACGACGACAACAACGACGATGATGGTGAGAGGCCCACGTGTCAAAGAGGTCACAGTAAATATCGTGTGTATATATATATAGCTATTGTTTATGTTATGAAACTACTATACAAGGGAACGATCACGTTTAAGACAAAGAATCTTTTCCTAAACTAGCATCTATTTTTAGCCCACTGATGAACTAAACAGTTAATTTACATTATTCTATTTTCGCTCAATGAAGCTGAAAAGCAATATCGAAAAATAAGCTGAGTCCGAAACATTATCCCAACAGCATCAAAACATAAATTTCTTTACTTTAGTAATCTTAAAATTTAATCAAATCATTATTAAAATCCTTTACTTTAATTTCTATTTCTAGTTTACATTTCGGAATGTATACCGTACGATGTCAAATCAGTGCATTAGAAAATTTTATAATAAATACTTTCGTTCTGTGAAATATTCAGCACCAAAGAACCGAAATAAAAATATCAATCACGGTCTTACCAGTGGCACACATAGCCGTCACAAAATGGAGATGATGAAGAGAGTTGTCATCACTGGCACCCGGCTCATCGGTGCACGCGCAGATCGCACGTCGACGGCCATGTTGGGAGTCAGGCGCTGCTGGCATTGGCGGGTCCGGTATCAACTCTCATTACTCCGGCACTGTCTTCAGGCAGACATGTGACCGAGTTCCGTCCCGTTATTGCCCGCCACTACATTCGGTTATGCCGACCATCCAGCCAAAGATTTCATTTCTCACACACACACACACACACAGAGCCAAAGATTTCATAGTGTGTGTGTCTGTGTCTCTGTGTTGTTGTTTTTTTTTTTTTTTCTTTTTTTTGCAGACCATGAAATAAAAGGGAAGACATTTTGGAAAAGGTGTTGATAAAATAGCCAATGGGTGTGTGAGGGAAGAAATACATCTTCATTATTGTACGACGATAGCCCTGACTGATTATATCCTATTACGCATTTATTAATGAATTAATATTTATTATATATATATAATATATTAATATTAAATTCGCATTTAGTGAAGGGTAGAAATGATCATTGTGAGCACAAATAAGCGTTTGCGTGTGTGTGTGTGTGGAAACGCGTTTGTGAGTGTGTTCAATCTGACACCGTTTAATGGCGGTTGCATGTTACACACCACTTTCATTGAAATCAAAAACGAAGACATCGCTGGGTCAGAGTAACCACCAACACTACAAGAAGTAGCACCTGCAGCCAACATCAACGGTCCTCACTCTCGTGAATGTCCTCGCAACGATGTCGCCACACTCTTTCCTTTCATCCCCAACCCACTCCGAGGTTGGATGAAAGCGTCTTGAAGTTCTATCAAAACTCACTCAAGGACTTTGTTGCCAGCATCGTTAAAGACAATGAGTTATAACTTTTTTCATTTACTTCTCTCGTTATGGCATCCAGTATCGATACGCATAAACAGACTGTTGGATAGATGTTTCATTTCCGGTTGACTGGAAAGATGTAAATATGTGTGTGGATTGTTCATGTCAGTGAGTGATTGGATGGTTTTTTCAATGGATGGAAGTGAAGAATTGTTGATGATCGCATGGAGATAGACAGCCACAGTTTGACCTCCACATCACACCACGTAGTCGATGTTTACGAGATAATAAAGTTGTTTCAACAGGTCCGAGGCCTGATCGGGTCTATAGCTTCCCTTCAGTTTCCGCTCTGAGGTAGGATAAATCTGCAGGTGAAGGTGCTTCTCAAATATAGGAGAGCATAGGCCTAAAAGACTCTACTTTTTTCCTAATTTTAATTGAAGAACTGATATATTTACATTCTGTTTAACTACCTATTGACTTGTTTCTTTCCTACTTACCAAATTCCTCAGTTACTTTCCCTCTAACACCAAATCGTTCGCTCACTCAGTTGCTCACACTTGTAAACTCACTCAAAGCCACAGCTTAGCGATTTCTCAAAAACACAACTTTATATCCACTTTTGAAATTCAAGCTTGGGTTTCTGCATCAACACTGTTCAAAGACACGGAGTCGATCTGTCCCGACAATCGCTTCGAGAACCCGATGGTTCCAAGCAGCCTTGCCAGGCGCTTCCCCACTTCCCTGGCACCATTGCAAGGTCCAGTGCATGTGCGCGATCGCGGAACCCATTTCTCTCTCTCTCTCTCTCCTCCCTGTCCCTCAGGAGTCTGTGGCTCACAAGTGTGAAGACTGCTGCCAGAGAAATGAGTTTTCTTGTGGGACAGTCTCCCTTTTAAAACAATGATATGGAACAGCAACGCTTTAGGACGTACACATTGGGACATTTTGTTGATGTTGATGTTGGTGTCCACATGAATAAGAGGGTCTGGATGTGAATGGATGGGGGCTGAGATAGATATACTTACTGATTTTGGGTGCTTTGGTGTTTACATGTTTACGTTTTGTTTGTTTGTTTGTTTTGTTTTTGTTTTGTTTTGTTTTGTTTGCTGCTTGTTTCGATTTTTCGTCATTCTGTATGCATTCGGGTACGTAAAGGAACATACAAATAGGATTGTTATGAAAGAATATGCATGCATGCATCAGCAGTATGATTATGTTTGAAATCAAAAGGCGGTGAAGGTCGGGCTGCTCGCCTTGTGTCACTGCGCCAGCGGAGGCAGTCACAACTGTCGTGGTCGTCGCCAGAAATAGTGCTGAGGCTTTTTCGATCGCTCGCAAAGCTAACGGGCCAATCATTGATTCCACTCGGCTGGCGCTGGAAATGGAAATCTGGCAAGGGGGGACTTCACCGTTCACTTCCTATTTAGAAAATATCATCATCATCATCTGTTTCATCATCGTCATCATCATCACCATCATCATCATCATCGCCATCATCATCGTCGTCGTCATCGTTGTCGTCGTCACAGGACTTGTATTTTCATGTCTTTAATGCATCAGCTACTGCCCTCATCAGCTCGTCTGTTTTCGTAACGGGGATAGCTGTAGTCTTTCGGAATTAATGATGTACAACTCCATCTGTTGTACACAAGATGTTTCAAGTGGAAACCATCAACCGAATGCTACAAGGCATCTGCAAACAGCACAGAAAGCATACAGTTCTTCTCTAGACGATTTTTTGAACTGGGCGTAAGGGACTAAATGAAAATGTTTAGGAGTTTTACAGTTTAAAGTTTTATCCGAGTCAGTTGAATACACGTTGGTTTTGACTATAACAGGAATAAGTGAACTCCACAGAGTTTAAACAGTATGAATATATGTTATGTACATATTATGTTACGTTTGCCTGTTTGTACTTGCAAAAGCGATTTTTTTCAAAAGGTCTGTCATCATTAATACGTCCATATTATAAAAGTTTATTAATTTTTGTATCTTATATTTCCACAAATCCCAGTGGAAAATGGAAAATAGTGTCCTGTAAATAAATTAAAATTAATAACTATATAGATAAACTGATCCGCGAACTTCATTTCACCAAAACACAATATAGTGTCGGTATATTCACCCTTATTGCAAGCGCACTTTTATCAGTCTACAGTCATCACATTCATTACAGACCAACACGAATTTATGTGATTGAAGTAAGTTAGCGCTCTGAAATATTCTTCACTACACAGTCTTCTAAATATCATCCCGTCATATTGATAATGCCTGTATGTATACTGCTTGTGAAAATCTCCCTTTTATATATACATGCATAAAGTTAACTCGCAGTTCATGATGATGATGATGATGATGATGAGGAGAATGAGGATGAGGATGATAATGATGATGATGATGTACGATCTAAAACACGAGAACGTAGCCGAGAACTGAAATATCAGAAACATCGTAATCGATGTCCTGGATAAACATCCAGTCGTGGTCAGGTTTATGACAGAAATAATCCTAATAATAAATAAAAATAAACCATTCAGGAGGATGTAACATTAAAAACGGTTCTTTATGTTGAAAAAAGCAGTTATTACAGGTGGGTACCCTGAAAGGGATTTTTGTGATTGAAGACAGAAGGCGTTTATTGACAAATAACAACAAATACTCTTGTGTATTGACAAACTGGTGTTTGTGAGTGACAAGATGGCGAATTTGTGGTCATAGTGGTGACACAAATAACACTTAATGACCTGAAAGTAGTCTTTGATGGAACAAATTGTATTTAAAAATGTCGTGGACAGGACAGTAAGAACCGGATGATGAGGCACGTGACAATAACAACAGGAGAGGATAAGTAAGTTAGAGACTCCTGAACAACAGTACCTCAGACGAACAGGTTAGTCATGCGAATGCTTACGTTGTTTGTTTGTTTGTTTGTTTGTTTGTTTGTTTGTTTGTTTGTTTGTTTGTTTGTTTGTTTGTTTGTTTGTTTGTTTGTTTGTTTGTTCATGTCTCTCTCCTTCAGTCCGTCCTTCTCACCTACTATTTTCTCTCCCACTCAAGCTTTCTATCTAGCTGCACTGTGTGGCAAAAAATGTGATTCTCTCGCTCTGGTGATAAACAATTGTTCTCTAGCTGCACTGTGTGGCAAGGAATTATCGTTCTGTAGCCGGGCTAGCTGGCAAAAAATTGTTTTATCTGCACTATGTGGTAATAAGTTATTGACCTTTCTTTCTTTTTGGCGATTGGCTAAATCCCCAGGACGTGTCTGAAAACTGTTATTAATACGTCAGTGCATATTTCATATGATTTATTTCACCCTCTATCTCTTTCTCTCTCTGTATATTTCATATCTTCTGGTTTTTTTTTCAATTTTTTTTTTTTTTTTTTGTCTTTTACTATTTTTTTCATCTTCGTTTTTGAGCATCATTTCTTCCTCCTATCTTCTTTTTCTCTATTTTATTTCTTTCTAAACGCTGTTTATATCTGTCTTTTATTATTTTTCTTTGCTTATCAAGAATTGACACTGTGTGTACATGCATGCGTGTGTGTGTGTGTCCTCAGCGCGTGCATAAAGCGGGTGGCGTGCAGACACGAGACATAAACGACAGACCGCCAAAAAACGACAGTTGTAAGCGAACCCACTTTATTTACCCGCCTTCCCGCCCTGCGGAGTCAGCAACAAGATGAATACAGATTTTGATTAACTGTCGCCATCAGTTTCACGAGACATGTTCTCTGCAACGTTACCTCTAATCGCATGTCATCGCACCCCTTCTTTCTCATCGACCACGGCTGCGCACGACAACAGAGGAGACAACCGGTGGCCGAGGAAAATCGACGTTGTACCGACAAGACTCCTTGGGCATCCAGCGGAGAAGCAGCGGTTACACGGCCGCATCAGTTAATGGAAGTTGTCAGTAAGAGAATAGTTTTAAAGGACCTTCTTGACCATGCATGTGTTTTTTTTTTTTTTTTTTGTTGTTTTTTTGTTTTTTTGTTATTTTTTGTTTTTTTGTTTTTTGTTTGTTTTTTTTTTTTTTTGATAACTTTCTGCGTGATGTCCTTATAGAAAATTTTGCCAGATATAACCCAAAATTTGACAATGTCCAGTTGAGGACTCTTCATAGACTAGACTTTTGTGGGAATTCACACGGAACATGCCATTTAATCGTTACAGAAATCATTCATGGAAGTGTTCATGTTCATTTTATAAAATATAGAATGTTCACATAAGTAAAAGACAAATTTGAAAGAAATAAACATTAAATAAACAAGGGGAATGAAAAAGACTTGGAAGAAACTCTTGGATGTGAAAAATTCAAAAAAAAAAACACTTGGATGTGAAAATAATTATTTGCGTCCTCAGTGAGTATGCGTTGGATGAGTGATGTCACAATAACTCTTACTCACGCAGCCTTTTGACCACCACAGACCATGACGTCACCTTGATAGGACTTCTGGCCTGGGAGCTGGACACGTTGCACCCGTACCACCTCGCCTCCTCCGACCCGAGGTCAATGACGAGGGACCTCAGCCTCGTCCTCCGCGAGTCTTTCTCGTCGATGACGCAGGAGGAGAAAGCTGCGTGACGTCAGACACTCGTTTTTCAGAGGGTTGACGTAGGCCACGACCTCGTTGTCCGCTGTGGTGTACAACGTCATTTGGAACACGTCAACGTCAGCACTCAACATGTCGCCCGTGCATTCCACTTCCAAGATGGAGGCTTCCCCGCGGAAGGCTTTGACAAGAAGTCCTGGCAGGGGAGGAACAGGGATGGGAAAAAGTTCCTGGCCATAAGGTTGCTTCTTGCAAGTAACTATCAACGGCGGCTTAACAACCGTCACACATTAAAATTTCATGTCAGCGTTTTTTTACTTGGACAAAACACACAAGACACTAGCTGTGGGCAATTACTTGGCTCTAACTTTTAGTTTATTTCTTTTATGATTCTTTTTTCTTCCCATTATTTCTTCTTTCCTCGCTTTCCCTTACTTTCCTATGTATCCCGCGGTCCACATAAGATTTCATATGTTTAACACAGTTTACACATGATTACAGCACTTGTTATTCACGATCTAGTTTCATTGCAGTGTATGTCAAAATGCTAAAACCTGATTGCCATTAATTTCTATTCCCTGGGTAAACCAAAACTGTGAAATAAATATTCATCAGGTTTGTATCCACATGCTTGCATGCCCTAGCTACTTATTGAACATGCCCTGTATTTAATAAAGATATTTTAAAACATTTCTCTGTAGTTAATGAACATTTCAGGTGTCAAACATTTCAGATGTTTCAAACATTTCAAACATATACCCCTATAACTACTGATATTCTCTGTGGTTAATAAACATGCCATATCGTTAATAAACATACCCCTACACTTAATAAACATCACCTATTGCTACTAAATATGCCCTGTAGTTAATGAACATGTCGAGTAGTCAAAGAATACGTAAACGATTTTAAAAATACATTTTAAGATGAGATTTTACAGACCGTTTCGTGAAAAAAACTGTTTTCGTTCCCACATCGAGATAAAATTTACACTTTCATGAATTTTATTTTTGAAGGTTTGACGAAGTGACAAAAGGCCTTTCGTTTAACCGTCACTTAATAACAGATAGATGGAAGCTTTTACTCCCAAGAGCAGTTATACCTTGTTTAATCTTTCGCCCGAAACTGTATGTCAAGCGGCATCTGTCTCTAAGGACATCGTACAATCAGACAGAATCACACAACTTCAGCTCTCGATTTAAAAAATAAATATATTTTTTAAAGGGACAAAACATTCCAGTGTTTAAATGCCGATAAAACCCTCATCTGTTATAAGGGTTTAAAAACATTGTTGACCTTAATTGCAGTTCGTCGTCCAGCCTAATTGACAAATAACTTGGTTTATGAATTATGTTGTCTAGGACAGATATTCTTATCAACTCTTTTTTGAGGAATATGATGTGAAATTAAATTCTTATAGTTAATGTAAACTAACAACACCATTAAAGAATTGAAAACAATGAATAAACACTGTCCTCTACACTGAGACCTTTGCTCTTTATTCAACAAGTCTGGCTTTGAAAAATGTTCTGTGCAGTCTTTATAGCCGACAGAGCATTTCGATTGCAATTAAACTTTAAACAAGAACAACAAAAATGTCGATGAACAGGTCAGGATTGTTTAAAGACCGTTTCTCAAAAAGCAGCGTAATTGACTTTCCGTCTTCCTGTGCAAGAGATTCAAAAAGTTCATTTCGGGAAGCTTAGCAAGAGACAAAAGGCCACTCGACTGGAATCAGGTTCTTTAAAGACAGAAAGAGAGACACACAGAGAGAGAAAGAGAGGGCGGATTGGGAAGCCAAAGAGCACACAGCGATGGTGACCCACAAATGACACAAGTGTGGCACTGCATTTACTTACCGCTGCCGTTAGAACTTGCCGATGTCGCAGGTGATGAAAGTGAAGAGCAGAATCAAATGCGGTCCCCACAGTGCCTCTCGCAATGTCGCAGCCATTTTGGCGAGGCTCGCAGACCTCACGCATACCTCCCTCGGCCTTGTCTGCCCTTCCCTCAGTTCCTCGCTCCTCCACCTTTCTACCTCCCCCCTCACCACCCCTTCTCCCCACCCCACCCCAACCCCAAACCTCCCGTTCTCTTGACGGTCTCTCGCTTTTTCCCTCAGGCAGGTTTCACGAGCCGGTGCGTATAGACAAGGGTACGGTTGCCGCCCCTGGGTTAATCCTCTCGCGTAGTGAAGGTCAAATGTTCCTCAACGCAACGCGAAGGGTGAATTTTAAAGAAGTGGCCTTAACATCACCTTAACCTCTGCCCCTGCTTTCACACTTTTTTTTCGGTAGGGGGGTATTCAAAATCACACATCGCCTCATCACATCGCTGTTGTCCTCCACATCTCCTCCCCATCCGATACACCCTCCCCCCAAAACATCCAACTACCCAACCGCCATTTCCTTCCCAAGTTTCATCCCTTCCCAGCCCGACGCCATTGGCAAGCAGCAAGTCCATCAGCCTCCATCAATAATGTCTGCTCTATTGCGGAAAGAGATACAACGATTCGTCGGATGGGCTGAGGATAAATCACCCCCACACACGTGATCTAGCTGGACAGTAATCAAGCAGAAAAGGCCTCTTCAAACTCGATCAGGTCCACAGGGGAGAGAACTGAGCGACAGCCCTCGCGCCCAACAGTGACAATAATCAAAGCGGCGGGTGAAGACCTCTGCTGGATTCAGCTTGGTATCGACTGGTCCTTTTCACCTGTTGCCTGAATGTGAGTAAAAGTTATTAAAAAAAAGCCTTGTCCCGCTTTTAAAGAACAAGTCCGGGTTCTTCAAAAAGGTCAGGCTATCCATTCTCGCAAGGTTACAAAAGTAGGTTCATTGGGTGGGCAAAATCTCACGAGCCAATGTTTAAAGGTGTGTCGTATGGGGGTGAATGTAGGTGAGCTCTTATACCTGACCTCACGCAGCCAAATACAAACTTAAAAACTCAAAAAGAGTTGGACCAAAAGTTGCGGATCAGCAACTTCTCTGTAGTAAAGAAGAGTCCTACAGAATGTAGCTCTTAGATGACACTAATGGAACGACAAGAGTAGCATGATACTTTGTCCTTTTGATAATTTCATAAAACAGACCTACTTCCGGTATATCGTTGTAATGATAATAAATAATAAAGTTGATTTATACAGCTCTTTATACCACCAACAAAGGCAGGCTCAAAGTGTCTCACACAAAAAATTAATAATAAGAGAAAGAAAAACACACAAACATATTAATAATAAACGTCAATCTCAACAAACAAGATTATTACATGTCCACGTAGTGTGGCCATTCATGTTAAATATCACCATCAGTACATATGCGGTCTGTATGCTCGTCATTGAATGAAATCTTCGGTAAGTGAATAAAGTTTTGCTTTTAAAAAGTAGTTGAGATCGAGTTAGTACGATGTTTGTTTTCATGGAAGGCTAACTGTCAGTCTTTGGTGGAGTGGCTTAACTTTTGCAGACAGAAATAAGATTCCATGATGACAAGTCTTGTTAGAGCATCACACTAACGGTCACACACTAGTTTCAGAGAGATGCACAAAGTTAGTCTATCAGACTTGTGTTTACTGTTCATGAAGCTTGTTGTGACAGGTCACCATCAAAACTTTCTGGAGAAATTGTAGAGAAGGACTCAGTCTGAAGTGACACTGCTGATGCACAGAACTAAAATGTCCGTCATGTCACGATGGCGCTGACGTGGCAGTAGAAATAAAATGGTGTAGAAAAGAAGAAAAATGGAGCAGATACAAAATTAAATAAATGAAATGGTGTTACAGATGCACAGGTCAATACTACACACACAACTTGACTCAGATTGACAGGAAAAGACGAAAAGCGACGAGGAGAGTTAATCACCTCTAGCCAGTTAGGCGAAGGGACATCACTCTCAATCCTCAATCTCCTCAAAGACTTACTCCGGCAGTAACAAGCTGAGATAGTCTCCGACTATAGTAAAAGGACCAAGAACTTTGTGTGACAGGAGAGAGAGATTGAATGAACGGGTATTACACTAGCTGAAGTTTTACAGGGTGGTCCTTGAGTGATTTAGTAAGGATTTGTCTGTGAGGGGTAGGAAGATGCTCGTGTGAGTTGTGGCAATATTTTCAATCGTCTGCTGTTGGTCTGGTTTATGCAGAGAAACAGAACAGAGAAACACAGAATAGAGAAGAGGCAAAAACATCTAATTATAGAAAATGTTTTTTCGTGAATGTCCGCAGTATTTACCTCAGTCTCTGCACAGCGGGATGTTATTTCAGTCAAAGAACTCTTTGTACACACTTCATTTTTCCCTATTTCGAAAGGACTTCGAATAACCATGAAATTTCTGAATGATAATGATTTTGTTTACCCCAATGTATCAATACAAACAGACTAATAAAGCTTTCTTTCTCTGTCAC
This sequence comes from Pomacea canaliculata, assembly GCF_003073045.1. Taxonomy (NCBI): domain Eukaryota; kingdom Metazoa; phylum Mollusca; class Gastropoda; order Architaenioglossa; family Ampullariidae; genus Pomacea; species Pomacea canaliculata. The sequence continues at coordinate 8,052,272 of NC_037596.1, read as the reverse complement.
AGAAATATTACGTTCTAATCGTTTCCATGGAAACTAAAAAAAATATCCGGCCTGCTCTGAGCTATATTCGAGCATCCTTTTTGCCCCTGGAGGGATACAAAATTATAGGAAAGCTATTTTCAAAAGAGACAATAATCAACTAGGATGCAGCTGTTCTTCGACAAAACCTGCAGGACGTCAGGGAGCAGTCCAGCCTCGAGACAGCTTCCGCGTGTTTTTTTTTTTTTTTTTTCTACATCCGGTATTTTACAACTTTAGTTCAACGACCCGAGTAGTCTGTTGTTGCCGACAACTGAATAACAAATTTTTCTCCGACACTAATCTCAAGCTCTACGTCACAGTGGTCGCAGACGTCGTTGCCAATGATGATGGCTTACATTCGCGAACGCTCATAAACGCTACATGCAAAGAACAAGTACTCATGCAGGTATCTCAAGAAGTGCAGCCAAGAGTTATCTCCTCTTGAACAAAGCGTGCTTTTCACGAAATGACTTTATATCTGGTCATTACGACCGTTGATGGTCAACGGCAGACGCATCAATACCCAGAAAATCCTTCCTTTGCAGGGAGTTTGCACAAAAGTTTGTAGATAACGACAACGGCTGATAAAACGAACTCTAACCGGAACATTATTTTTTTTAATACGATAGGGGGGAACAAATGTATTTAAAGCGCCAGTACTTACTCCTTCCTTTGACTAGTAGTGTCCACGAGACGGCGCTCGTCTCCGCACGGGGTCCTGACCGCCGTCACGTTGCACCCGTAGAGTCGAGACTCCTCCTCGTGCAAGTCCAGCACCAGGGTGTGCAGGGTGGTCTTGTGGGAGTCCCCCTTGACGATGACGCAAGCGGCGAAGCTTGATGACGTGGTGCACTCGTGCTTCCAGGGAATGACGGTAGCCAGCACGTGCCTGTCCAGCACGGTGTACAGCGCCATGGTGGACAAGTCCTCTCCGGGGTCAAGGGTCACGGCGCTGCAGACGATCTCCTGCACGGTGGCCAAACCGCGGAACGCCTGCGCCCTCAGCCCTGGGATCCGTGGCAACAATGGGAGGTCACTCTTGAACACTCTCTACCTGTCTGTCTGTCTGTCTGTCTGTCTGTCTGTCTGTCTGTCTGTCTGTCTACTAGGAGAGATGTCGCATTGTAATTCATCTGCCTGTCTCCTTCGCTTTAAATTTGCTTGCCTTCTTCCTATTCATGCGTGTACATGCGTCGGCACGTGGGGGGTCAGGATGTGAGTGTAGATGGGAGCATGCATTGAGAAACTCGGACACAGACCAGCACAGAACAAAATGTCTACACAAAGAAAAGTCTGATTTTTATTTGCTTACTTGCTAACATGCGTAAACGTTTATCCGGTCATCTTTCCGGATTACTGTCAAGAAAAGTATCCTCAAATAATCTTGTTAAGGAATTACTGTTTTTTCTTACCTTCTAATGTCAGGGTTTATTTTAAAATAGTGAGTTTAAGTTAAATTAAGAGATTTCTTTTTATTCTTTCTAATTTATTTCATACGATTCGTCTACTTATATTTTGTATTATTTTTAATGTTCATTTTTGTAGGTAAAAGAAGGTGCTACGACTTTAATGGAGATTCAATTAAAGGCCACAGATATGAAACATATTTGTTGCGTTTTTATTTTTGAAATGGCAATAATTGTACCCTCACCATCAACACAGAGAGAGAGAGAGACAGAGAAAACCCTGTTGCTGGAAGCCATGCAACTTTTAGAAATTAGTTATTCTGCCAGTATCCCACCTTGCCGTGTCATTAAAAAGCGCACAATTTTTCACTTTCATCATTATCAACGTCTTTCTAGCTCCGTCATAATCATCACGACGATAACAAAACCCGAACCTGCTCTTCAGATCGTACCATCATCATCTTTTGCTGTCAGATGAGTTGCTGTTGCATTACCATCATCAACACGTTACCATTACTGTCATGTCATCATAATCATCATAATCATCATCATCATTTTGTCTGTCGTCGTCGTGTTGCATGAGTTTGTAATATCGTCCTCCTGTCGTTGTCACATTTATCACTAACATCTGGTCTGCGTCCTTATACTTTTTGCAGTCTCCGGTTCAAAACTCATGCCTAAAGCTTTTCTATTTCTGGAAACCAAGTTGTAGCATATTTCATTAAACTCATATTTGGCTACTGCCTGCTTAAACATCATAGACAAAGTTTATAAATAAAGATCATATATAAACATTTTACAAGTTATATCGTGTGTCCAGTTCATACGGACCTCCTTAATTTGTTCATTCATCACCTTGGCTTTCACTTAAAATCAACAAGAGTAACCTCAAAATCGCTAATCTCCTTTGACTTCTTATTGTTCCCCTTCACACACTTTTCTTAAGATTCTTTCCTCTCATTCTAATCAAATAAACTTATTCAACCACATCTCCCCTAAAGCCAGCTTCCAAATCACGATTATTCAAAACTCAATTGAATTTTGCGAATATTTCAACAAACGGTCAGTCAGCTAGACGAGAAACGAGGCAAAACTCTGCCCTGGTGTAGCAACAGGCCTACACCCGCAACATCCACACACGCAACTCTTCAAAAAAAATGCAAAGAAGAAGATTAAGGAAAGAAAAAAAATATTTTCGGCCGCGCAAAATTTGTGAAAGACGCGAAGCACGCGCAAGCCAGTGCGACCCTTGGTTGTCATGATCTCCCCTTTCCTCCCCTCGCCCCCTTCAACCACTCCTTTCTTTACCCACAGTGCAGCGCGCAACACGGATCGATAACTCGACCCAGTTTTGAAAACGAGGCTAGTCTTTGCTCAGCAAAATTTTCTCCCCTACTTGCCAAGCTAGACAGTGCAAAAGGTCGTTATCCTGTCCACCGGCATGCTCTCCCCTTGTCAGAGGCCGAGTTCCTCTCGCGCCTACACGCGCAGGCCACGAGACTCGCCGAGACCACCAGCAGCAGCAGCAGCATCCTCCTTCCCTCCCTTACTCTCGTTTTCCCGCCGAGATGCTGAGCTCAGTGTCTCGAGCCCTGCATCCGCAGCATCAGCATTATTATGACAGTCGCTGGCACAGCTGTGCCGGATTCACGCCACCTTGTTTTCGATCGATGTCTTCCTCTCCTCTCCAGTCTCCGACTCCTCCCTTCACTCACTCTAAAGACAGACGCCGCCGACTGCAGAAAATTCCCTCTTTCCCGCTCTCTCTCTCTCCATCCCTCTTGCCCACTCTCCGAAATCGATCGTCTGCTCGCGTTGTTTTGATGCCACCCACGCACGCATGCGCAGTGCCCTGGCCTTGTGACGTGTGATGCGTGCCGCACGAACAGCGACGACAACCGGATTCCGGCGTCTCAGCAGGAAGGCTCGGGCAGCCGAGGGGAGACAAGCCGCTGCTGACGTATGCGACCTCCATCACCGTGAGGCTGGCGATGCACAGAAATAGCTCTTGGGTCAGCGGCGCCTTACGGACCGGGTCTTTTCTGCCAACATTTCCACAAATATTTTCTAAAAACATTCCTAACATTATTGCATAATTCTGTGCCGGAATGTCAAATCTTCGAGTATTTTGAGAATGTAATTTTTATGTGAGATAAAAAGTCAGCCATCACTAGAGAAGTTCCATGCAATGACAGAGACACTCAGGAGTACCTCACACAGGGAAGTGGAAAGTAAAGAGGGGGTTGCCAAAAATTCGTGACTATTTTCTATATACAAATTTCCGTTAGGTTTGCAGGGTGAATGAGGGTGTAAGGTTAGACTTATTTAGAGGAAAGACAACGGTTTCTCATGCATTCTGCCCCTAAACAACCAGATGTGTCGTTGCCTTACTTTGACTTGTACAGCTGACAGGAAACACCTCCGTGTGTATATAAAATATATGTGTGTGCGTGTGTCGGGGTGGGGGAGGTGAGAAAGAGAGACTGTACTTTCCTACCTCATCACATTTTGTCTATTTGTGGTCTCACAGATCACCTCGTCGGAAATAACTAAGGACTATTAGACATTAAGCACTGCTTACTCATCTATCCCTGCTTCGCTCTAATAAATTCCTCCCATCGCCTCTTTCCATACATCCTTCATTCCTAACCGAAGATAGTGCGCCGACAGTGTTGTCGTTTCCATGGCAACCTACTATCTAATTTTCTCCGTTTTCGGGCATTCAACACGGCCGGCAGGGTTTCACCATACCTGTCTTCGATGACATCTGGTCTGTCTTTCATCTTCTGCCCGAACATTGACCCTACATCCTGTCAGCCTCTAAAGAACTATGACTGCTGCTCCCCCTCCACCAACTACCTCCCTCCCTGATGTAAGAGGTAAACAACATCACAACACCTGTGCCCGATGGTGGAGTTTGTGTGCTGTCAACTGCTGTGCAGGACTGAGTGCAAGGGAGACAGGTATCCCCGTAGCTCAATTAAGGGACAACAACATCGCAGCTTTGACTACACAGACTCGGGTGGATCGATAGGAGGGGAGGCTATCCCCAGACTGCCTCCACAGTGCTAACAAGTGACATGACAATGTGTGACCTTGCGAGCTGCAGTGGTCTGCCCCTCGATGGCTGGACATTCACGAGATGGCGTCAATGGCGCCCGACATTCTTCACGAACTTTTTTTTCTTGTTTGGTTGGTTTTGTCGCTGTTATTGTTGTTCGTTCGTTCGTTCGTTCGTTCGTTCGTTCGTTCGTTCGTTCGTTCGTTCGTTCGTTCGTTCGTTCGTTCGTTCGTTCGTTTGGTTTGTTTGTTGGTTGGTTGGTTGGTTGGTTGGTTGGTTGTGTCTCAGGAGTCCCCGTGGGTAGACGTTGACATCGCACGCATGCGCCTTGCCTCGTTGATTAGTCCTTATGTACCACCCTCTTCCCCAACACGAACTATCCACCTGTACCTCGCACTCAAGAGACTGGACAAGTACACAAAGGTCACTGCTTCTCTTCCCGTCTTTCTCTTTCTCCAAGTCTTTAATGTCAAATCTTTCTGGGCCGTCTTTCGCTCACGTATCAAGTTTCTTTTATAAGTCAGGCATTAAATTCTTTCTTTTTCTTTTTAAATTTCAATCATCTTTCTAATTTTAAACCTTCCTCACACACATTTTTAAATAGATGAATTCATTAAAACCCTCATATTAAATTGCTTTGATGACCTCTGGTGATTACCACTGTGTCAAGCAGTCTCTGGTGATGTTAACCATTTCTTCATCCACCCACCCACGCACACCCACACACACAATGAAAAAAAAAATTATACAGCCTATAAACCTGACCTTAACAAAAGATGCTGTCAAAGGAGGATATTTGTAGACCGGGAAATAAGTTAATGTTCGCTCAAGGTTGAGAAATGACGAATTAAAAGCGAAGTGATCCGCCATGAAACCAGGTTTCTCCATGCGTGCATTTTTAATTTAATAAAATCAAGACGGTCTTTGCTTCTGAAATGAAGATTCATTACACAATTTTCCACCTTCTTGCCAAGCAACATGGCAAGCAGTATATTTTTTTTATACGTTGAGTATCGATCCGGGGCTTTTCGTCACGAATTACATGGTTGTCTCCCCTGCTATTGGCATGCTCGTTGAAGCTTCAGGAACTTGCTGAAAGGTGGACGTCAACCTGAGAGGCCAGACGCCAAGCGTGCTAATGGTTGATGTTGCATGTTCTCCTCAGCTACATTTTTAGCTCCAACTTCTATCCCTCGTAATAACCTAATGCATCTCAGAAAGGTTAGTTTTTCTGAACTTCTGTAAATAACTGAACAAAACAGGTAAATCAGTTCAAACTGAACTCCGCCGTGTAAATATTATCCTTCCATTAAAAAACTTTCTGTCTATGCAAAAGTTTCGAACTATTTCTTACGTAAAAGTAATAAAAAATGACTTTTTTTGAGGGAAGGGCAAATATCTGCCTATAAATAACAATACATTTCTTCTTCTTTTTTTTCTTTTTTTTGCTTGTTTTTCGAATCCAAAATATTTTTACGTCTCATATATATGTATACACGAGCATTTAAATCTTTATCTTTATTTTAGTGTTATTGCTTTCTTTTATGAAAACAAGGATCTTCCATTTCTGACGAGAGTAATTCTAGTTTTTAATAATTTTTGTATGGAGTACCAGGCGACTGATGCCCTGCCCTGTGCCCCACTGTGGAGCTGGGTCAGGGCTATAAGACTCGTGTTTCCAGATCAGCTGTCGACAACAGCCAGGAAATGAACGGCGATGAGTTGTGGCTTCTCGTTTTACGGTTTTCGAATAAGTCTTGGGGCTGTGCGAAGCATGCCGGGGTTCGGGCGAGACTGAGATTTATTGACGGCTGCTCGCCAAGGAAATGCTCCATATTCCTGATGGCATGTGTCCGAGCAGAGCTCAGCACCCGCCACAAAGGTCCTGAACCCTCACGAACAATCAGCTGCTATAAAATACAAGCAGCGGAAAGCTTTTAATCTTTATTATATTTTTAAATAATCAGATTTAGATATTAAAAACTTCTGCAATCAGCATTGGCTGGATTTTTTGTACTCGCCAAAATTATACATTATGAAACAATGTCTGACAGTGTTTAATGTGTGTTACAAACTATACTTTTAAATATAAGATTAATGGAGTCATAAACCTGACATAATGATGAAATAAAAGCACATTATTTATTTAACTGTGCATTCCTTCTGTATTTTTCAATACCTATTGTCTCTAGTTTTACTAGTCTTGCCCATAGTTTTACTTCTTTGAGACCATCTACCATGTCTTCAAAATGTTATCAGAATTTTTTTTAAAAAAAAAAACATTTCAGAAGAATCTCCATGCAATAAGCTAACTTCCTGGATTTGGCTCTTGAACACATCTCCGAGGACAACTACGAAGCCAGGGATACGCATGCTAATTTCAATTTTAAAATGTCGTGACTTCGTCGCCAAGACGACTCGTGGGTAGTCCAGGTCTTCAGATCATCTGACGAACAGGCTGATTGAACTAGTTTGTGGTTGCCCTTTATGGACAGGAGAAGAGACCTGATGTCTAATGTCATTAAGTCATTAAAAATCAAAGCAATGAGTATCAGGGAGATGAATTCATTCTACAATAGTTAGCAGCTTGATTCGGCATCCGCTACAAAGATGGCATGTCATTGTCTCATAGTCCTTGATCTCGGTAATCAAACACCATACGAATGAAAACCCATCTGTTTGCAGAAAGGTGATTGAAAAGATAAGCAAAGATTTTATTCTCTGTTTGAGAAATTCCTCGATTGTGTGATTTCATTGCAAGGTTGACCTGAGGAAAATGGCGATATTGGATGTTGTGCTGATGATGGCGATGATGTCAGTGATTGGGACGAAGACAGACCATCAGAGAAGATATAGTTTCACACGATGTTGCAAAGTGATGATGCAATGAGAAAAAAACCACAACATGTTTATGATCAAGGAAGGGAATCATGCGACAGTCAAGAGCCATGACTTTGAGATGAGGACAATGACAGTTAAGACCATCAGCGAAATTCTGAATGACACAGACTGGCTACCAACAGACACTAACACAATCTTGTAACAAAGAGTAATGTAATATACACTAGCAAACACACAGCTTTTGAAATACAAAAACGATAGTCTGTCCAGCTAACACAAAAATAAGGACAGCTAAAGTACAATGAAATGTTTTGTCGATTTTTTCCCCACAGACATAACAACAGGAAAGGTTAGAGTTCAAAAGCTGTCTGGCTAAATATGGCGACAGGCTTTATACTTCAATCAGCAAATTTCCGCCTTGAAAAATGGAATCTCGTCCTCGGGGACACTGGGTGGTATGATGGGAAATACACGGGATAAAATGAGGTCTGGGGTAGAACGATAAAGTCAAGAAGTTTCAAACATAGTTCTGATCTGAGAACAGTGAAACAAAATGTTATTATTATGTGCATCATTGTCAACAAGGCCAAGACCCTTAATGAACATAATTGCTTTATTTTCATCTGTCGATTTATGTTCCACGTCTTCATCCATGTTTTGCTTTCTTGCCTATTTTTCTAGTTCTGGGGGGGGGGGTAATCTTCAAAATGACTCACTTCTGTAACTAAATTATTCTGATATACGAGTAATCCAATCATCCAGCACTATAGATGTCAGAAAATGATTGGAAAAGATATTTAGAGATGCGACTACAGATTAAATATTTTTGCTAACTTAAACCCGAAAATCTCGAAAATGATATGAAGCACCGATGATTTAATAGGATACAACTTGCCCTTTACTTTGAAAGGAGCTGAAAAGATAAGAATATAATTTTCCAAATTATTCGCCATTTTTCGAAACCCTAGAGAACTACGATTTTTTCCCTTCTTTGCCTTTCTCCTCTTTTCTTACAGACCTACTCCTTTCAGCTCTTTCGTAGCATTCATTCATTTAAGCAGAGACAGACAAACAGACACTGCAAACAGACAGAGAAAGAAAGACAGAAAGACATGCAAACAGCAGGAAAAGCAGGAAAAAAGCAGAGAAAGTAAAGATTCGGTACGAGTGAAATATTTTATTACGAAAAAAACTCTGATAGAGAAGTAAGCCTCTGGCAAATCTCTCAGTGCTTTTTAGGTTTGCAACCCATGTAGACAGCATGAAGATAAAACAATAAACAGTGCATCTTGTTTATATCTGTGGCCTTATATGATATTGTCTCCTCCCTTCTCTTATTCCTACTTTTTTCTAAATTATTTAGTCTTTCTGCTGTGTCTCAAGAACACTCTCCTTAAAGTTCATTGTACTTACAATTTTTAAAGTACAAAAGTTTTTGAACAGGTTGTTTTGTAAGTAGTCTCGGTGAACTAGCACGAAGTTTTAGATAGCTAGATATATATACATGAAAAAAAATTATAGTGCTTTGTTGAAAAATAATTAAAACAAATTTTTTCTGTTTTTTCCTAGCTGCAACGACTCTAGTCTCAATAATGTTCTGTTACACGATTCTGTTACCAGACAATGTGGCCAGTCCTCTCTCAGGAAATGTAAAATAAAAACTATGGACGGGGAGACTTTTTATTGTGTTATTTCAGAATACAAAGGACAAAGGAGGTTTATATATATATTTTACCAGCTTAGTATCTCAGTACTTATGTAACGGTTGACTGAGTGCCTGGAAGAGGTAAGATTGTTGGTTGATGGACTACACCAGACTGAGAACATTTCGAGACTGGAAAGGAGAAGTGTTGGGGGGTCCTTCTGGATGCAAGAAATGGAAACCCAATTTATAACGATCGATGTGGTTTGGCATTTCAATTAAAGAGACAGAAGATTCAGGCAGCTATCATATAACATTGAGCTCGTGTCCCTCGAATATGTCTAGCCAACGGTACACTATAAATCACATAATAATCAATGTAGGCAGATGTTTCTAAATATGTCTTTAAAGAGAAGCCAAAGAAGAAAACGAAAACAAATCAATATATTGGAGAAGAGAAAAATATTTCTTCAACCTTTGTATTCTCAATAAAATCAATAAAATAAACTACCAATAAAGGTATAGGTAAATAAAATCACGATGAAATTCAAAAGGAAAAGGTATTTGTGGTCTAACTGACCAATCACTATTTTCCATTATTTTTTTATATACAATAAAATATTAAAATAAATTCATCGCAGAAAATTTTGGAGTAATTATGGACCACAACACCTAGCTAAGAATGACATTTTTTTTTAAATAGAGGAAAGCTAAGGTTGTTGACCATTAACCCTTGACGATAGTCATTATGGGAATGATTAACAAAAATCAATGAGAGCGGCAGGTGACTTACCGTTTTTAAGCGCGTCTGCTGCAGCAGCGACGGCGACAACACTTAGCACGACTAACACGTCCATCAGGAAGCCATGCGGCCGGCCAGAGGCTAATCCTGACAGGCGTGTCATGGCTAAATACAAACTGTCAGCCCAATCGCCGCACTCAAGCGCCTTCCACCCTGATAAACTCTCAGCATGGGGAGTTACGCCGCCTGATGATACGTCAGGGTTATTTCCCTTGAGCGGTCCCCGTGCTCGCTGGCAAATGTGGCTTAAGGTCGATGTGGTTACTTCCCTTACCCCATTTTTTCTCCCTCTCCCTGTTGGCGGACTCACTCGGGGGAACAAATGTATTGCTCCGCTGGATGTGTTGACGCCAGCGTCTTGAGTGTCGGAGACTTGGTGGACAGTAAGTGGACAGAACCTTGCTGATCACAGAAATGGACTTCATCATTGCTTGATTGCCACTGCTCATGACTCCTTCCCTTACCTAACGGTAATCGTTCTTAACGGTAATTAATTAAATCATCAAAGTGCGGTGTCTTCATCGATTTCAGACTCACCTTTAGTGTCAGTTCAAACAACCGAACAAAGGAAAGCTTATTTTTGTTAATTAAATCATTAAATCCGGATTTGCTAAAAATGACAACTGACAACAGAAAGTTCGGGTGAAACTAAAAGAATATTTAGATACACAAAGTATCGTATATTATAATGATGTAAATACAGTGGACAATTATATATTATGTTAAATATCTAGGGGAGAAGACTATAATGTTATAAATAAGGTAAACGAAAATAATGAAGTGCATATACAATAGATAAGTATATACTATATTATATTACAAAGGAAAAAATGTGTGCGTGATACTAAAAACATAGTAGAGAAGTATAGAATTATGTTCTTTGTAAAATAGAGTATGTTCTGATGATCTAGAATTAATGGATAATTCATAATAATGTCATAAAGGAGGAATATGTAATTACAGTTAATGCTCTCTATATAGTATTATGTGTAGATATTATATGTTCTTTATATATATTATTTATAATAATTTAAAGGAGACATGTGTAATTATACGATGGATACAGCAGAGGAGATGATTATGATGATGTTCTATATATTTACTGTAAGTGATGCAGTCTGACACTGTCACAGTTGTAATAATGTTATTTGGCGCTGTCACACCTGTAAGAGATACAGTCTGGCACAGTCTTTGTGAGAGATAAGGATAGGCTTCCTTCAGCATCTGGTTTCAAACCACTATTTACAACATTTGAGCTCGTTGTCGAGTCCTGCGCTGATGTAATACTCATACTTCAGCTTGTCCTCACCACTCATCTAATATATTTATCTTATTCCCTGCCTTGACTGTACCAGAGGAGTTCACTGTCGTTGTTATTCCAGTCCTGACTGATCCTTGTTGGTATTTCTGCATTGTCCCCTCATAGTCCTGGCTTTAGGCTTATTCACTTAGTGGCGCCCGTCTCCTCTCCACATCCGAGCCTCGTCCAGTCAACAGCTCGATGTACAGTCGTGAAGACGGGTACAATGCTTCCTGGGCGGTGCACTGGCAGTGAGAAGCTTTTACCCAGAGAGACAGTGTCTTGCCCAGTACTTTCATCTTTGAAAGCTTTCGCTCAGATATTGTGTTAACACCTCGGCTAACATCTCGGTTTACACCCTCCGCCTTTATCTTTCCCAAGATCGCCCACGAGGCAGTGAAATCATAAACGCCTCTTGGCCAACACACGAGCATCGCTCCCTGGCTGGTGCTTACATCCAGGAACGGTTTCACCTCGAGAAGCAGAGTTCTGGCTGCTACTTTCATCGGGGGCAATTCTTGTCCAGATTCGTTTGAATATCCCGTTTTTGCCAGGGTTGTGTCCTTTAGCCTCTGTTTATCTAGTGGGGTCAAGAAGTCGGTTAAGCCATTTAGTACATGACGCAGTGCTTTAACCTCTCGGCATACACAAAGGGACACAAAATCACAGATACAAAATTTCTAACAAATTTTCGCACTCATATATATTTATATTTTCTAGTAATTGATTTATTTAGTGATCAGAAAAAATGAAGTTTGTATTATTAATGAAACTTAAAAAAGTAAAAGCGTTGAAATATCATGCAGCAATAACCGCTGTGACAAGGAAATAGAGTGAAGAAAATAATGAACCCTTCACGGAATTATCAGAATTACGGAATCGACAAAGGAAAGTAAGAAAATAAAGTGGAAGCGAGACGAAAATAAATAAAATTTCAGTGAATGTAAGAATGAAGAAAAGAGAAACTACAGCAATAAATAAAACCAACAGCAACAAAACAAAAAAAAAGTAAGAAAGCAAAAAAAAAAAAACAATAGCATCACACACAAAAAAAACCGGCAGAGAAAACACAGCCATGAATACTATAGCACTCCAGTGTCCAGCACCCGCTATGATGAAGAAGTCAGGAGGAGAACTGATTAGATTAACAAGCGTAACTGAAAACGTCTAGAGAAATGTGCCGAGCGTTCTCGTATAGTTATATTTTCCTTTTACCCTTTGACCTTTACCTCAGACGTCGGGGTTCACGTGGGGGGTGAGTAGAGGCCAGAGGTGTGCGCCAGTGAGACTGAACCACAAGATATTCGTGCACCTGTGAAGACACGTGGACACGGCACACAAAACCCACCCAATATTACAGTAGTCATTGTTTTCCCTCTAGGTGGAGTTACAATGCCTTATCCCCGTTGCACACGGTGTTACACTGGCTTCTTGTGCTTTTTGCTTCTACAGCTCTAACACAAAACTTCTACAACCTAGTCTAGTACTTCGACACAATCATCAATGATACTGCCAACACTACCAACACCTACGACTACTAATACTACTGCTTCTACTTCACCGAAGATGGCGTGTACAGATACCATGAACAGTCAGACTTCCAGACAATGTACCGATGATTCCTCCAGAAATCGCTTGTTCCTTTGATGTCCACCTCTACCGTATGGACCAGCAAACTCTTCTCATTATTGATTCCACATTATGGTTGTCTGCTGATCAGAATCATTGACTTCCACGGTTCAAGATTTCTTCATAATTCTGATTGTCTTTGGAGCTTTCACTGCCAGTGACTTCCATCTATCCGTCTTTCCGTAAACACAATTTGCGTTAAAAACATAGGATTCGGTACTTCCGGTTCAGACAATGGGGACATCTGAGATACAAACCTTGTAATTATTGTCTGCGTCCCTGTCCCGAATATTCAGTTTATAGACATTGAGAAATTTTGTGCAGAGGAAAAGGGACGTCACCCTGGATCTGCTGATCCTCCTTCCCCACCTCTACGCTTTCAATCATCTGTTTCTTAGCAACATCAGTTCATGTTTAAAGTTCAGTTCAGTGACATGTTGATGTAAAGCTTTGGCGCTCAGACGGGTCACGGCGACAGGTCTCGAGTGGTTACTGGATGCGGTCTCTGGGGCCAGACTGTTGGCGCAGGCTGCTGATGGTCTGTGTGACCATGCGCCACCGAGAGTCATCAGAAACTCATTATCCTCGCTTTTCCTCACACCTGCTCCTTCACATCCCATTCTTCACTTTTAGCAGTCTGTCACTTTTTTGCCAGACAAAGTTTGTGCGATGGAGGTGATGGAAGTGAGGGAGGGATGGAAAAGAAGAAATAAAATATAGAACGAGACATAAAAGAGTAAGGGAGTAGGAAGAAGAACTAAAAAAGGAAGAAACAAAACGGGTGAAAAGAAAAGGTGTAGAAAGAAAAAGAGTTGAAAGAAGTATAGTGCGATGAGTATCTAGAAAAAGAGGGGAAAGTATAGGGGTAGGAAGTAAAAGAAGTGCGATATAAGAGGCGATACAGAAGTAGAAGAGAAAGAGGATGAAAAGAAAGAAGACGACGAGAAAGAAATAAAACTGGACGGAGAAAAAAAGTGCAAGAACTAAAAGAGAAGCAATAAGAACCAAAAAAGATGAAGAAAAAAGCTTCGTTGACTGTGCGCAGTCCAGAAGTCTCAAGTAGCTTTTACTCTCGGGGCTTATAAATCAATTGCTTGCTATCCCTCTCCGATTTTAACACCAGTTTTACTAGTAAGTGTTCCTTAGACTTTATTCTATTTTATTTAAAGCAGACGACAAACTCTATCTCTCTCGCTCTCTCTGTGTCTTTCTCTCTCTCGTGTTCCTTTTCGCTCTACGCCATATACACTAGTTCTAGTCCTCCAGGCGCTCGTCTACAAACCACTTATTTTCTATACAAGAACACAAAAAATTCCTTCAGTTTACAAAGTTACTGTACATACTTTTGGGGGAGATAGAATTAGTACTTTAAGTATGGTAACTTTCCTTTTATATGTCTCATCACACGTTTCTCCCTTGTCTGAACACTTTTCCCCAACTATTAATGTGAGTTGTGATTGTCTTTTATGTGTTCATCAGTTATATCTGCAAAAGTTAAGCCACTCCACCAAAGACTGACAGTTGACCTTCCATAAAATAAATTGCACTATCGACTACTTTTTTAAATCAGAACTTTATTTACTTACGAAATTTCCTGCATCCAGCATAACACACATATCCAGAACTTTCAGCCCTTTTCAACGTAGGAATAAACTAAGAATTCTTTTTACATTCTTCAAGAAAAAACTGAATAAATAAAGGAACTGTCAGCATTGTACAGATAATCACAGGCCAGCTTTTCTTTAGCCATGGAACATAAATTATTTCCACACCAGACATTCGAAACTACACCCCACGGTGGATTCAGTCGCTGTTCTCCTGTCATTACGATTTTTCCCGATGGCTGCCTCTTGACATCAAACAACTGTGTACCTCCCTTCTCCTTTCCCAGTGTTGGCTGCATGCTGTGGATGTTAAATATCTCGACATTAAACAACCCTGTATTTTAATTCTCCTTTTCCAGTGTTGGCTGTCGGCTATGGATGAAGTGTCTAGCCATCGGAATGAAAACCCGAAATTTAAAGATTAGTGAGAACTTGCCATCTGTATTCGACATCTACTTCTGAAAACAGATTTCTTGAGCAAAGAATAGAATAACTGAAGAAAGTTGATATGAATTTGGTTCACGATGGTGATTGTTATTAAGACTGAGTTGTGTACCTTGTATCGATGACTGTATGGACATACCTTTGCACTGAAGGTGTAGAAATGATAGAAAAGAAAAGTTCAGGTATTTTGATAGTCATTATTGACCAGATCAGGTCATCTCAGTTATTGATACATCTCCCGTCATGCAATAGCTGGGATCGCAACTCTCCACCATCTTAGGTAAAGCATCTTTCCTCCTCTTCTCTTTGCCATTGATTGGCTCCACACCGCGTCCTCATGTCAACAAAACACGGAAGGTTACCTCCCCTGGCGCGCTCTCCATTAGCAGAAAGAGAGAAGATGAGAGGTGGTCAGGGGTGGGGTCGGGGTTGGGAGGTGGTCTAAGAGGAATTCATGTCAGAAGACTGACTAACCTTGGGAGCCGATCAGTATCCATAAAAGCAACTGTTTGTTATTTTCTCAACTAGATGTCCACGTAGACAGACATGCACAGAGCTGTTTGAGTGGCTTGTCGGACAAAATAGGTGTTCTAGACATTTTACATATACTTTTTGTAGATTTGTTGTCGTTCGGCTTTTGGAACCATCATCTTCATTGTCATTGCTGTACTGCTACCATCGATGTCACAAGGAAAGATATCAGCGCCTATACATGCTTCTTAAAGCCTTTCCAATCATCCTTCAAAACACCACGAAAATTCTGACAAGACTACAAGCAATCCCCGGTAAACGAACCCCGAGTTACGGACATCGGTACTAACGAATTAAATGCCACATTTCCTGGTAATTAAAAAATTCCAATAACAGACAAATGGTTCATAGTAATAAATAGTTCGTTGTAACAAACAAACAGTTCATAATAACAAAGGTATATATGTTACTGTGTTTAAGAAGTTTTTATATAAAAGTAGGATTTTCGAATGTTTACTTTCCGAGTTTCTTTTGATAATGTTTAATACCAATGACAGGAATACCCTTGTCTTTAATTAAGGACTTGATTGTCTTGGTGCGAGGTGGAAATCCAAGACAATGATCATAGAGTTTTTCTGGCATACAGGAGATGGATGTCACCATCAAAGGTGGAGAGGAAAACATTATACCCGTGAAGACCGTGATCTACTGTAGACTTGAAGCACTAAGAAACGAATATTCCTGGTACGCGGAGTGGACTCCTTTCTTCTGCGGACTCTCACAGCTGTGATGCGGTGCCGACGCTCCATTAGTCGCTTCAGTGGAGTCAAGCTCATTCATGCGCGGCGACAAATTAGCAAAAATGTTGGAATACGTGATGTTCCTTCTAACAAGAAATAATCACACATCACCTTTGGCAACGGCAACACGAGGTTTTGAGAGAACCCGTCCTCGCTTCCTCCTTCCCTTTCTCTCTCTCTCTCTCCTTCTGCCGTTTGAAACTATCTCATTGTCCAAGTTTTATTAGGTAGTAAAAGTGTGTCCGATTTCTTCTGATACTACATTTTACCTCTGAACCCACTGGTGACATTTTAGAAAATAAACCATAAAAAGTAAACATAGGGACATGTGCATGAACAGTCAGAGTGACTGACCCCTAATTAGTGAGAATATTCCTGGAGAGGACTGGACAGTGGAGTGGATTTGATCCGCCAACCCGCCAGTCGCAAACTCTTTCTGTCTGAAGTTGATATTTTAAACAAAAATAACATAAGGATAATATAATACTCATGTTAGAGTAGGAGTATCGGAGATAAATAATCACACAAACTGTGGCACAAGCTCAGTAAGCTCGCCATTGTCCTTTCTGCCAAACTATGACAGAGGAGGAAGAGCAAATGTATATGTCCTGTTTAAACAAACCTGAGAGATAAATATTGTAAGCAAGAACCTCATGCTATCAATCAGTTATGTAGCAGCATCAATGAGTAAGTAATAAGACAAATGGACTCTTTGTATAGTCTTGATGTTTTAAAAAGGTTGCTTGACAATAACTTGTTAACATGTATGGTAGCTGACCAAGAGAAAACACAAACACACACATATCGTCACACTTCTCTTCATGTACATGATTTTAAATAGAACAAATTAATTTAAATTCATTGAATGTTGCTCAATGAGAGGTGGAGTAAGGTATGTTCCAACCAGTTATTAATTCCAATGGTGTTTCCCGCTGTAGAGTATTTTGCATTGCAGTCGTGTCACCTGGGCCCCAAAAAATCATTTGCGCCGACGTGTATTTTGTTTGAAATCTTGTTTTAATTATAAACAATTGTAAGTAAAAATGTAATTGAAAGTGCGAAGAATCAAAAAAATTACTAAAACTTTCATAACTGGCGCGGTAGAGAACTACACCAATGGGACTGAAACACTTACAAGACATGCGACTGGGATCAGGTCTGATGAATATCAGAAGCTAGTTTTTACTTTATTCATCAATGACTCTCAGAACACACCTGTACAAAGCCATTTTCAGACATTTGTTTTATAGAATTCTCACCGTTCTTGCTCACGGTGTGTTCGCTAACCCCTGTGTACAGCCTCCACCAGCAGCCGCTATACTTTAATGGAAATTAGAGACAGTTACCCCATCACATCCCCCCGGTCTGTGTGATGCCAGAAGGAGGGAGTCCGGCTGACGAGGGCGGCAGACACTGGGTGGGCGGGGCAGCTGGTGTACATCTCAGGACGATCAATGGCGCTCTCCTTCACAGTGACAGTGAAAATACTGGCCACCGGCTAATACTCGAGAGAAATATCTCATATTGTCCTCCAGCCTCTTGCCAGTCCATCAAATTGCTCTGTCGGGTTATTTCACTGCTCGAAGGATTTTTGTAAACATTCGTACTCTCAGAATGTTGATCCCAGTACGTAAGGTGACTTTCGCCACCAGATCGGGCATGCGCAGAACGCCTTTTATTTTTTTTGTTTAAAATTTGCGCTCAGTCTCAAACCAAAACCCTATTCACCACCAAACATTAATCCTAAATCCCAACGTAATTTATACAGTAACCTTAGATGTACACTTTCCGAGCAGCAAATAATTAAAAAAAAATCAAGAAAGAACTTTAAACAACAATAACTAAACGAAATATTCAACGAGAATCGAACCTAAGACTTAGCGGACTAAGGAAACTGCTATGTAACTGTGCTTTGAAGAGGTTTAAGTGGCAGTTACACTATATGACTGTGTATCGGGAGAAAGGAACGCTGCATCTGGAAGAATGCTAAAGGAATCGAAAAGAGGGAAAACGAGAAGTGTTTAGTTAGAAAAAAGACAAAAATAAACTTTTGGAGCCCCAAAGCATTGTGACTAAAAAGTTAGCTGACTGGATAATTAGCTTGAAAACTTGAAAACTCCACAGTCCACACTAAAGTAATGGAAACTTCACATTTGAGGATAGTTAATAATGAAAGGAGAGTTAAACTTCTCCTTATACATTCCTGTCCTAGACTCGATGGACCCCTTACCTTCACTGCTGCTACTCTAATGAAAATATCACGAGACTCGTCACCAGTTCAAAAAAGTCACTTTCGCTTCTAATAAAATAAAAAATATATAATACATGAACCAAAACGGTATGTATAATCTTAAATTTATTTATAAATAAAAAGCATTAATTTTATAATAAAGGATATTTGATAATATCTTGAACGTGCACCAAATGTAGATGGAGGATAAAGTTGATGCGCTCCAAGATCCTCCCGACTTTACAAGAGAGGTTGTACCTCCCCAAATTTTAATATGATTATATATATATATAATTATATTATTCATATTTAGGCGAGGTAGCTGAGTGAATGTTCAGTGGTGTGTGCAGTGTACGGGTGTTGTGAATGTGAATGTCTAGCATCCCTAGCACCAGAGCCACCCGTTGAAGGAAAGGCAAATGTTAAGACAACTCTGTCCAATACTGTCTCTATACATTATTTAGTGTTGTTGGGCTCGGCTGCCGCTTGTCTCTAAGCTCCATCATTCGGCACACCTGATGCGTGACTGGCTTGCCAAAGTAACGATAACTCTCGAGCTTTGGCAGTTATCTACCTTACGCTAACCTTTGCAAGGGCCCGCTGCTCCGGAGTGGTCTCCCTTCTTACTGCTGTGTTTTCACGGTTTTAATCGAATGATAGGATTGCTTGTCAGTGGCCTGGAGCTGTTCATCTATCAATGCTTGACCACACATCAGGAGGTTAACCTGTGGCAGGTGAATGCGCGGGTCGATGGATAGGTGAGAATTATCTTGTCCTTCATACCGCTATCATCGGCATCAAAACTGCGTAATTCACACATCCATAAATCCACAATGGTTGCTTCGACATACTAAAAACCCGAACAGGGTTAAGCACAACTGAAACACAGAACCTTTGGTCATTCTGTTGTAGACGTGACAAGATATTTAATATCACAGGTTGAAGTAAATTTTTTAAATAATTTTCTTGTGTTTTTATATCTCAGATAAAGTACAATTTTTTAAAATATAAAAGTTGTGACATTGTGACAGCAGATTATTGAAGGCATAAATAGGGAAAACACCTGGGAAATCAAGCTCACGAACACACAAGCACGCAGTCTCGAAGATTAATGGAAAGACAGGCGCACGCATGCGCACCAACACATATATCCTGCAAACCCATCCCTCCTGCCCTTGTGAGAATGAAATCAGCGATCGCTATCCTGCGGTAGACAGACCCATTAAAAGCTGCAGGCCTCCACCTTGACAAGAACTACTTCCACACATCCCGTCGTCCATGATCTGTACCGAAAGGCACACTGGGATCGCTAACGGCTTAGGCTCTCCCCGAACCGTAATGGAGTGTACGGAAAGCAGAGAATGTTTGGAGAAAGAGGAATGGTCCCCTACCCCTTCATTTGAATTCCAGAGACAGAACCTCGCCATCGAAACCTTCATCAAAGAACGACGGTAAAGGTCACAAGAGCGACCTTAAAATGGATGATTGAAAATGTTCTTGGTACTGCTTTTTTAATTAAGACGACGACGATGATGAGGAGGATGACAATGATGATGATGAGAAGGAGGAGGAGGATCTGTTACTTGCTGTTACCTCGACGGGAATAAGTGTTTAGGATGGACATCAGTATGGAAACAAACTAAGAGGGTTACAGGCTGGACGTGAATCCCAGTCTAGAGGTAGTCTTCCAACGATGCCCTAAAGGTGTCGCATGGCAACTGATTTATAACACGGGCTTCACACAAATCGCTGAGAATTGAAAATGCATAACCACATACTCCCCATCGAGACCCCGAGTGCTGCCCTCCATTTCTCGCTCGCTATAATCTCTCCGCCAGGCATGCTTTTAGCTGTAAGAGAAAAGTTCAATGAAAATGGATTTACTCTGACAAAGATGAACGGGATGAAGAGAAAACAAGGGACAGTGAAGCTGACTCGTTGATGGAGAGGTCTGTAACGGCGAATGGTTCAGAGACGAAAAAAAAAATAATGATGAGATTGTTTCCAGCGAACATTCTAGTGTTATCGACATAATCTAAATGAATATTTGTTACGACCTATATATATGTAAATATGTATATACAGGAATTCGTCCACCGACAGCTTCCAAAAAATAAAGTGGAATACATTTATATGAAAGACAAATATTGAATCTATCTATCAACTGAAAAAGAAACAACAGAACTAATCACTTCATCAGTTCATCCATTTAATTGTCTGTAGTTGTACCTTTGAACACGTCCATGTTCTCCATGTTGTTCTGTTCGCACAAAGAAGAATGTGTTTGTATTTCGTGCAAGAATAACCATGTCGGATTGCGTAGAATAATGTTGTTAGAAAAAAAATAGGGAGTAGATGTTAAGGGGACTTCTTTTCTTCCACAGAGATCCCTGCGCGCTTCTGGTCCACTCATCCATCCTCACCTTATTTTCCACCCACCCACGGTTGCCAGGGTTACCGCCCCCATGTCATTTCTGGCGTACTCACGTGAGCTGTTGACGGACACAGTCCAAGAAAAGGTTTTGGTCCACCCGCCTGTCTTGAGGCTGGTGACGTTGCACCCGAACTCTCTGGTCTCGCCAGCCTCCAGGTCCGAAACGAGGGCCTTGAGCCTCGTGCGCCGGGAATCTTTGTTGTCCATTTCGCACAGCACAAACACTTCTGACGTGGAGCACTCGCGCTTGCCGAAGTTGACGTAGCCCAGAACTCTCTTGTCTTTGGAGGTGAAAAACGTCATCGACAGCAGGTCCGCGTCGGAGTCGAGAGAAAGACCAGAACATTCCACTTCCTGTATGGAAGAGAGCTCTCTGAACTGCTGTGCTGTCATGCCTAAAACAAAAAAAACAAATGGGAATATTTTTGTAAGTTTTTGCAAGACAGTATCAAGGATGGTGTCAAGGGTGATAAAAAGTGTGAAACATACCTTATACCGTTTATATCGATAGTAACATTGACTTGTCTCCCCTACCTTACTGAAAGGCTGGACACTATCATAAATTTTTACTGTTTGTATGTGTTTGGCCATGCAATATAAGCTTTACTCTTATAGTGTAGCTATCCTTCTAATGGATATAATAATTACTACTTTATATTTACCTTGACACATGACAGTAACAGTTATACATAACAATAAATGACAATAATAATAGAAGTAATAAGAAAAGTAATAACATGACCTCATTCGGTCAGGGTTGATCATGGGTGGTATGTCCTAGCATTAATGTTTGTCTGCATAGCTCTTGCAGTTGCATATAAGGCGTAAGAAAAACAAGTGTACAAATAACAGTCTCTATGACAGTGGACACAGTTGTGTAGGGTCATGTGGTTTTGAGATGGTGGACTGCCTCGCTCCTTTCTGTGCGCCCTTTTATCAGCTGCGTTCAATAGGTTCTCTTCCCCTGACTCAAGGTGTTGGGCAAGAGTACTTCTTAACCTTGCGGGGTCAGCTGCAAGACTCTTGCACTTCTCAGAGTCAAGATGAAGTGTTTGCATACACTTCTTGCAGACCTCGTCCTCGATGCCATGTCTTCTGGGAAAAGCGCGGCCATCGTCCATAGCCTGGACGTGTCGTGGCTATCCTAGTCTGCATTGTCTAATGGGTAGTCAGAGGAGGCGCCTTGGCCTGTACAATCTTTTGCATGATGGTAATGTTGATGTTGAGGGAAATATTTCCTTGTTATTATGTAATTGGCTATTTTGGTAGTTTGGTGTTTTTTGCAGTGTTCTTTGTCGTTTGTTGATTAGTGTCTTATTTTATTTTTGTGGGTTGTTAATGGTTGGCTTGTTGTTGTTTCTTGAGGTTGTTGATGTTGTCTTTGTTGTTATTATTGTAGATTGTTAATTTTCGTTTGGTGATATTTTTGCAGGTTGTTGTTTGATTGTTTGGCGTCTCACGTGTCACACATTGTTGACGCCAGTCTCTCCTAACTCGATTCTGCTAATGAACAAAAGAGAAATTGTAGACTTGCTTAGGTGCAGCCCCACTACCGTGAGATTGCCTGAACCAGGTCATAGTCTTTCGCAGGACTTGCTATGTGTGTAATACCAGTTTCACGAAACTGCTTAACCTAACAAGAGCCTCAATTTTTTCCACTGAAACCAAAGGTCTCAACTCTACGACCTGACTACTGGTCATGTGATGCAGCGCATGCCGTCACAGTTAATAATCATGCAATGTATCAACCACATTCCCCAGTTGTCGGCGAGCTCTGTGCGCTGTAAACGATCAATGCCCACAGAATACAATGATATATATCTGAATAATAATTATTATTATCTTATTATTGTTACATCAGTATTAGTAATAGTATTTGCGGAGCTCAGTTCCCCAAGTACGACGAGCTCAATGCGCTATACACGAAGACAGCAAATGGTCCACCACACCAAGAAACACTAGCGCCATCATACAGATGGCATCATGGCGAACATAAAGTGGATGGATAAAGATAAAGAATTGATGTATGAGCGGAACATTACTCTTATTATCCATTTGAATTGTTCATAATGATAGAGAAATGAAAGATGTTTTATTGACTTCATGAGCGACAGAAAACAATTATATACAATGTGGATGTTTAGAGAGAGTGTTGTGTGTGTGTGTGCACGCCTGGTGGGGTAGGAATAGAAGATTTTATGCCAGTTTCTGGTTGTATACAAAGCATACAAATACTTTTCCAGTCCAGGTTCGATACTTGTGACTTGAAAACTCCTCCTTGCTACCCAAGAGATGTGGACCTCATTTATCAAGGGAGGTAAACGCGGTTAGAAATGATTGAGCTCCCCCTTCTAGAAGTCACCTAGACACAGCTAACCACTCACATCTTACTTGTCCTGCGGCTGCTAGTTCATGATATCTTTTGCCATTTTATCTTTACGATTACGACTTACTAATCATGTTACGATGCGGCTGTTTAAATGATATAATCTCCTCGTTTTCTTTTTCCCAATGTGCAAGAAAATAGTTCAGAAGGATTAAAGAAGCATGATAAATGGATAAAGAACATTTAAAAATAAAATTGAGACTGCTATGAAGCGCGGGAAGGGAGGCGGTTACTTTACTAGCTGCTGGCGAGATTCTCGTGAGAAATATCGGGATCCGGAAGGATCTGTGGCTCAGCAAACAGGCGGTAAGGCGGGGGCGGTGGTGGGGGGACGGTGTGTGTGGTGGGGGGGAGGTGTGGTGTGTAGGGGTGTGTGTGCAAAAGACGCCGGGATAAGGGCCAGGGGTCGTCTGGGGGGTCCAGCAGATCGAAGATGACGTAACAGGTAAGACACTCCAGGCTCCTCAGTTATCGCGAGCAAAGACCCAGAGTGCAATGCGAGGCAAAGAGCACAGTTCTGCGTGAGAGGCTTAAAAGAGGAGACAGATACTTTTTCAAACATTTCAGCACTACCTCCGCAGTATGCATCATTATTTCCACAGTTGCATTTCTTGACGAAGGTAATAACATGTTCCGGGGGTGCAGGTGGAGTCCAATCATGGATGCTTGTGTATGTGTGAAGCAAGAAATATTTTTCCATATCACATCAGCCCCAGTAATCTGACATCCTTCAGCCATCACAATCAAAACATTCCCACAGTTATATGATAACTCAGCAGAAGTCACCCAAAATAACCCTCACAGCAATATTCTTTCATCCGCACTAAGCCGAACACAAGTCCACATCAATTTGAAGTCCTTCAGACATCATCAGCCGAAAACAAGCCCACAGTAATCGGACATTTTTCGGCCATGGCGAGCCGGAAGACAAGCCCACAGAAATCTGACGTTGGTCGCAAATTTACTTCCTCCTTCTCTCTGCTCGCCGTCGTCTTCTGCAAAGTGTCAGGCGCTAAAAGAACTGGGGGATCGCTCAGCATCCCCGAATCAATCAAATCCCCTGGAACTCCTTTGGATTCTAATCGCAGGAAGGACTCTCTCCTGCTGGATCGATGCCGCACAAAAATTAGCAAACCGTTTCTCATCCCTTCGTCTGACACTCCAAGTGCTATTCAGTAATACAGTTAGAATCCCGGTTAGATTCCTGCTGGCCCTCCGTCCCGGCCCTCGGCCCACCTACGGGCCGCCAGCGACAGCCGAGCCTTTTGCGAGCTGTGATTGTGTTTTCTTCTGGAAATGTCTTCGTGCGTGCTTTGCGTGACGTATGCCGTGCTGCTTCCATTTCTTGGTCTGTCCAGGGCTGCTGTAGTTTCTCGATGTTTCGGTGTGGTCCAAGGTATCAGATGTTTCTCAACCTGTCCAAGGTAGAATCTGATGGCTCAGCAGTTTTTTTTTTCGCTTGACTCGCAAGTGGTAGTTGTTGAATTTTGATCTGTGGCCGGTGACTAATTCACGCACGTCTGCTGAAGGAAAAATAAGGTCCAAATATTTATGAAGGGGAGAGATAAAACGATGAAACAAATATTATCGATATATATTGCTCTCTGTTAGTATCACTCAATGTCGCGACTTTCATTTGACAAGCATGGGGCTTGCCTCCATCAGCTGGGAGGGATGACATCTTGATTGTTACAGCTCTAAAGAGTTCTCCACGATAGTTTCAACCATAAAAAATCATAGAAAATTAGGGTCTTTAAAACTTCCCCCATCCCATCGGACCCTAAGGTAATGCGACTACATTTTTTTAATTCCTTATAATGTATGTCTTTGCTAGGTCTTTAGATACGCTCTTATTACAGCAAACAAAATAATACATTGAGTAGACAGATGTTGATGTCATTCAGGACAATATAGTGGCAACAAATGTAAACTTGATATCTTTAAATGAGATAATAAAATGGGTAACTCAGCAGAAGTAGATATTGTGGTTGTAGAGGTATCATAACAAGTCAACCTATCCATTTGTTTTAGATATCTCTATATAATAAGTCTTATGGTCTGATGTATGCTGATGATAGAAGTAGTGTTTACAAAGGTTGATGACATGAATTGAGAGTGGGACTGTGTTTATGAGAAATAAAGGAAAAGACAAAGATTGAGTGTGCTGGAAGGGTTCCCCACGAGGGAACTACTCCCCTCGTCAAATGACTTGATTGGTGAGTAATAAGAGCGGAGACAGTTGGCCTTTCCTGTGAGGCAATAAAGTCTTCTAACAACTGTGTAAGTGACTGTCGAGAAAAGTGCAAGTGACAGTAAGTGCAAATGTTCCTAAGACACACTGTCTCCTTGTATCAGAAGTGTCTGACATCCTTCGTGAAGTGTTTGATAAGTGGAATGTCTGACATACCTGTTGGGTCACTGATGTGTGGACGTAATCGTAAAAGTGTCTAACCTTATTTTCTAATAAGTTGATGTAAAGTTTCTGGCCAACTAGTTCTGTCGTTAACTGATATAAAAATGTCTGACTTGTTCGTTGTCAACTGTGTAGACGTGTCCGACATGCCCTTTAGGTGTTGAGACGAACTTTGTCTTGTTTAGGATCCCCTAGTTCTAGACAACAACAATAACCGACTTCATTAATCCCAGTGGATAATTATATCTAGGAAGTGTGTTCAGTTACAAAAGTTGCAAAAGTAAAGACAAATGCTAGTTACAAAATATGAATAAGGCAAGTGGCACATCATACAGAACTTTAAAAAAAACCCACAAAGTCTTACATTACATGTAGACCATTCTTAAATCATCACACACCAAGATGTACACGCCTATCTCATCACACACTCAGAAGTACACACCTACATCTTCACACATTCAACAGTACACACCTACATCATCACAAGCCCAGGTATACATGCCTACCTCATCACACATTCACAATACATACCTACACTCTCACACATCCAGCATAGACACCTACATCATCACACACCCTACATACACAACTACATCATCACACACCCTACATACACACCTACATCATCACACACTTTACATACACACCTACATCATCACACTCCCTACATACACACCTACATCATCACACACCAGCTTTACAGTTTTTCTGAAGTTGTCCATACGCAGCTTGAATGAGGCTCTGTGACAAACATCGCTCTCGACTCTAAACTGAAAAAACAACTTTTTATCAACAGCTTCGTAATTCATTTACTGTCGCCGCCGTCTCCGGAGACAAGAGATAAACAAGTTGCAGCCATTAGAGTATTGCAAGGCCCAGTCACCTGTCTTCAATATCCAGAATGCAAGATGGTCCATTCGCTCAGAACTGAGAAAATATTATTTGCTACTGAGTTCAGCCCAGTTATTTGAAAAAAAAATTGTGTTTAAGACTCAAGAAGAATTCAGAAAGACAACGATGGAGAACGATTCAGCATCTCTCCTGTACAAAGCATATGTACAAGTATGGATGTCAGTGTACAAGTACAGGCAACTCTACAAGTGTGAGGAATAAGAAATGAACTATTACACCAGGTTGGTGTACATCCATCTAGGAATAACCCGAACAAGAAAGAGCAGAACACGACTGAGCATGTCTGCGGGGAATAAAGTGCTGAGTCAGCAGGTCAACCAACATCACCTCGAAGAGCGGGGAGGTGAAAGGTGAGAGTTGAGAGGCGACAGATGAGGCTAGAGCTGGAGGAGAAAGTTATTATCAAGACAGATCACATCCATAAGATTACTGTGTTAGCCGAACCTGTACATTCAGCAGCACCTCGAGTGCGGGATTAGAGAGTGAACAGCAGTCACCACCCTGACAGTCATCCGCCTGGTCTGCCAGATAAGATCCCGGGGTTGTGATGGTGTTTCGGTGATCAGGTGCTGGTCGACCTTTCGCTCTCGCCCTCTCGGTCCCCGATTCAGGAGCCAGCGGACAGCCGAGTTCATCAGGAGACAGCCACGGCTGGCGGGCAGCTGCGTGATCGACGGCGAAAATTAAATTCGCCGGCAAAATCGAGGAGAAAATAGCCGAGCGCGAGCTCGCGAGACAGCGAAGTTTGGGGAGTGAGAAAACTTTGCTTAAAGTTCCAGTGGAAAACAATTTTCTTTTTTTAATGACTCAGTAATAGTTTGGGGGAATATTCCCCACCTTTTCTCGAGATACAAGCTACAAACATCACCGTGCACAGAAAATGGTCAAACTCGTGACTTCATTAACTACACCTCATTAACTCATGATTTCAATTCTCATTGCTTTCTAATAGTACAATCCTAACATTTGTCAATCCCTTTTTTTGTGGATGGTATCTCGAGAAACGAATGAGATTTCACCAAGAAACAGTTTCTTGTACTCGGCTTTACCTGGTCATCAGGGGAAAAACCTGCACCCACTAGACTTTAGACATGCGATAGGTCATTCGATGGAAACATCACTTAGTGTAAACATTTCGACGTCCTTGTGTATAAACATATGGACTAACTTCAGTAGACATGTGGACGTCACTGTGGGTAAATGTCACTTTAACCACGTGTCATTACAGGTCAACACACGGGGTTACTTTAGGTAAGTCATTCGGTGCATGCAGGTCAGCATAAGTGCAGGTAAACATCATCCTCGATAAACATGAAGAAGTCCAAAAAGAAACATCTGTCTAGGTAAACATGCGGACATAACTTTAGGTAGCCATGTGAAAGTCAGTCTACATAAATATATCAGCAACACAAGATATAAATGCAAGATCAAACAGGATTCGTAGATATTTTACTCCCACCAGGACAGAGGTCACATCTAAATCTACCGCAGCTGGAAAATGGTGTATTGGGAGGGGCAGTATTGCAATCAATTTTGTGAGATGTTTGTCGGTTAGAAATTGCTTCAATGCTCAGAAATTAGGAAACACTCTTGGAAATACATTCAGTTACAATATGGACAATTTTCTCAACTAACTTTGTGTATGTGTGTGTGTGTGTGTGAGTGTGACAGAGAGAGAGAGAGAGAGAGAGAGAAAAACGAGAACGCAGCAGTTGAAATTAATTTCTTTCACGACTTTATTATCTTTAATTTTAGCGATTACTTCAACCATACTGGCAGAAAATTTGGGGAAAAAACAGTTTTTGTTAAATAAGCTCTCGTTGATCCTTCCACAAGAAAGATAAATTTCGCATTGAGGACCACCGTCGTGGTCAGCTTAACCGTAAGAAAGAAGAAGTTACAGGCCCCACCGTCCTTTATCCAAGTCAACAGGGAATTATGTATTGCTGCACTTCCAATATGGAGTTTAGATTGCAGTTGTTGAAAGGGAGACAAGTCTGCTGGATGCTCTCGAGCTGGGATTTAAAGGTAAAGTAAAGGCTGTGACGGCGGTGATAACCTGTGACGTGCTGTGTGACGTCAGCGAGGGACAGGAAGTGTCGATGTCATTGGTTGGATTTGAATCAGTGATCGGTGGTTTGCTCGTTATTTGGATTAGTGGTATATATATATCAGTGATACAATCAAGATGTCTACGAGCAATGCCAACCATATCATTGCATCAGCTGACACTGGGATCGAGGTGACGTCAGGGGAGGACGAGACTTCGTTGAAGCAAACGAAAGAGTCCCGTGTAATTTCTCTCATTAAACACAGCATCCTATAAAACATTCAACTTTTTCCACATTGAACAGGCACGAAAATAGACGAGATTCAAACTTATCCTATTCTTTGCGAGATTCTAAGCAGTTTTATTTTGCCTTTACAATCCCTTTAAGTGCAACGCCACACCTGTAGCGGCGCCTTTGATTGGCTGTCAGGTAGAAAGACAGGTAGCCATATATGAACGAACTCACAAGTAGAATGACATACAGACACAGACATTGATACATATACATAGACCTATGCATGGGCAAAACAGAAAAATACAAATATTTCATATTAGCTCTATAAACGGGCTGGAATTAACTCTATAATAGACTAGGTATTATTTTTGTCAAAGGACTGTAACCTCCATAAAAAGACCTTTGCAATAAACTCTAAGCACATTACTTTATGAGCATTCAATCACTCACAGACAGATGGACATACAGGCCGACAGATGAACGAATCAGCAAGTAGATACACAGAGAATTTCGCAAGGATAAATACAGAGAATGGTGCAGTGACACATAAATAAAAATATAAAAAGGTATTGACACTACGCCATAAAAGGATCTTACCGTTATTGCCCAGGACACTCCTCAATGACCCGGATGTCCAGAAGATGAAGGTCAGAAGGGGAAGTCTCCGAGGTAGTCCCAGGCCACACGTCCTCATTATCAAAGACCCGGGTATCCAGTAAGTATCAAACCTCCGAATCCTTTGATCACAAACTGGAGACACTTCCTTGCCTCAGCACGGGGGGGTTGCACCACTTTTTTCACTTATACTTCCAAAGAATCTTGCCTCCTGATGCAACAGACGACAGTTCTGCAAGATGTAGTTCCTTTGAATAATCCGCTCACACTGCCACTAGACGGCGCGCTTATCACAGAACTCCAAACGAGCACGACTGAAAGTCTAAAAAAATGAAACGTTAAACATGGATCACCTTCAAAATGATAATCAGTATATTTTTTTTTTTAAACGTGGTATATTCTAAAATGTCTACTGCCATCCGTTAATGTAAAAAGGAAGTAAGTCTGGTAATGAGGTATAAACTATATTGACATGATTCTGTCATGTATCATCTAGACATGGTAAAGGCCTTTGTCCTTTTTAGACAACTCAAAAAATGAGTATAGGTATATGAGTCAATGAATAAACAAGTAAATAAATAAAGGAAGAGCGAGCACGTGAGAGTAGTACTCAACCTCGTCGTGCGACTTGCGGAGCTGAGGCGGGCGCGCGGTCACCAGCGGCGTTCACCTGTCCTTTCGGGCAAAACTGCGCGAAGCAGGCGGGCTGGCGGGCGGTCAAAGAACAGCTACTACGATTCCTTTCTCATCCCACCTCCCACATCTACCCCCAGCCCCTCCCTTCGCCCACCCTCACCCAACTTAAACCTTGCCACCCACCCATCCCAGCATCCCACCCTTCCCCCGCCATCCCTTTCGCGCTGCGGAGCCGGGAGGAGACACGCCTCGAGTCGATGAGTGAATTCACTTGCTGCGGCACTGTGCACTGTTGTGTCCCCTTTCCTCTTCCTCACCCTCCCGACTGCCCCTTCCGCAACAAGCTGCGAGATAGCACGGCGTTTGCCCTCGCTTGCAGCCAGGCAAGCTCCGGGTAGGTTATTTTGGAGGAGACGGGAGTATCTACCCCATTCCACACCCGTCCTCCTCTCTTCCACACCTCCCCACTATCTTTCCCCTTCGCTGCTATACCACACCACTACGACC
This sequence comes from Pomacea canaliculata, assembly GCF_003073045.1. NCBI lineage: Eukaryota > Metazoa > Mollusca > Gastropoda > Architaenioglossa > Ampullariidae > Pomacea > Pomacea canaliculata. The sequence goes on along the minus strand of NC_037596.1, from coordinate 8,021,833 downwards.
ACCACCACCACCACGACTACATCCTCAGCCGCCGTCGGCGGCTGAGGATTGTGTGTGGTGGTGGTGGTTGTGATGGTAGTGGTGGAATCTCTCTTTGTCCTGTCTCGCTGCAGATCCACGAGACGGTAGGTTGCAGTGCCCGGCTAATTTGGCCGATGGCGGAAGAAGCTGCAGGAAGAGAATTGTTACGTGGAACTTGCAGCAGCAACCCTGATGATGCCAGTGCCGACGAAGCGGTAGCAAAGCGTTTTTTTGTCTGGCTGTCTGACCTTCCCTATTTTTTTTTATTTTTTTTTTTATGGAAAACGATGGGTGGGAGGTGATTGGTACGCCTGCGTGAGAGAGAGAGAAAGGCAGATAACGGAAAAGACATATAAAGAGAAGTAAGTTTGTCGACATAAGATAACTACAAGTGGTTCACCACCGACTTCCAGACATTTGAACTGCTCCTTCCAGGTTTCACATAATTTTCTTCTATCTCAAGCAATGGTGACCTTACAAAAAATAAAAGTAAGAGAAACAAAAAACAGTTCGACAAATTTTCCCATAAATTGTCTTTCTGACGCCAGCAGTTCTACAAACCCTCATGAACTTTTTTCACACAAAAAAATCATGTATAGATCGGCAGCTACCGACATCAGTCGGACTGATATTGAACTGAGTTCTCGACTCTGTTTATGGAGTTAAAAAAATAGACGAAGATCAGCTAAAGACGATGGTGTGAGACAACTGTGCCAGGAGCAAGGGGTCACAACCACACGTCTGGGGAGGAGGAGGAGCAGGAGGAGGAGATGGTCCGTAAAATGTGAGCGCCCTCTGGCGACAACGGCCGGACTCCCATGGAGAGTTGACTGTTAGGTCAGAGGCAGTAATGGTGGTGATCACCATAAACTCACTTCTTTTGTGTGACAGACTTTCCTCTTCCTCTGTGTGCTTTAATCATCTCTTTCCAATGAAGTTGTAGGGGATTTTGCTACTTGTATGTACTTGTTTTCTTACACACATATATATATAACACACACAGAAACATGCATACATACACAATCAAATACACACAAACACATACACTGACAGACACACTCAATAAACTCACACACTTCCTCTCTCTTTCTCTTTTCTCTCTCTCTGGTCTCCTCACCAACTGTACACAAAATTCTTTTTAAATTGTTGGTAATCAGGATTTATCTTCCATTACTTTTACATTTAATTACATACAACCTAGGAACATACTTGTACTTCGAGACCATGACCTGCAGAGGTCCCTAATGTCCAGTTTGCTGGTTGCCGTCTCGTGTGGACATTTTGGTCTTACAATGTCCACCCACCGGTCACAGTGTTTGTGTATACAGCAAGACTTGGGGTCATAGGTCAGTACGAAAAGCATGCGTACACGTGAGCACGTGCATCGGAGGAGAAAGGAACTGGTCGAGGGTTTGAAAGCCTATAATCACAGGAGTGATGGTGTACCTTGCCCTACCAGCCACTTGTCTCTCCATTTCCTCAGCACAGACCAACTTTCCTGTCTGTACAGAACGAGTAACCCCGACACAGTTCGAGAACATATCGCTCAAAAATCATTCTGCATTACATCTGAGTTCACCACAGAACCCTGGGTGATACACGAGTTTTAGTCCTACATCCCCTTCTTTTTAAGCTAGCACTGAGAGAGAGAGAGAACGTGAGAAGTTGAAATAGAAGAAAAAGAAGAAAGAGCAAGAAGATATAAAACGAATACATTTCTGTAAAAGAACTGTCATCTCTGAACTATTGATCTCCTAAGCCTGCGTTTCTTATCTGAGGCTGTAGATGAATCACTAATGGGTCATCAACTCCTGGTGAAGCTTATGACTGTTTGAAAATAAATGTGACTTAAATCTTTTCCTTCTATCATTTTTGTCTGCATTACTTTCAATTTTTACCCCTTTGCTTTTTTTCTATATCAATATGACATCTTGGTTCATTTCTCTCTTTCTTTCTTTTTTATGCTTTTTCTTTCTATCTTACAAAGAGGTATACATATTTATTGCTACATAGTCTCTCATGCAGTGATACTCCAGCAAAAAAATGAAAAGACTGTTAACATTGCAGATGAAATACTGCTTTACCAATAGGCTATTCTAAAATCGTTGTTGTTGTTTGTTTGTTTGTTTGTTTGTTTGTTTGTTTGTTTGTTTGTTTTTTTTTGTTGTTGCCTGTTTGCTTGCTTTGTGGGTGGTTAATCCGGTTTCTTCTACTCTGTGTGTGTGTGTGTGTGTAAGAATGAGTATTTTATGCATGCCCTTCAAACATGTGTGGTCGTGTGCCTGTATGTACAGCGCTTTGAGTCCAGCTGTTGCCGTAGAAAAGCCGTTAAATAAATGCTCCAGTTGATTCATCACAAGCACATACAAGAGTTTATACCTACTTCATGGTGGGATCTAAAAGTTATCGATAGAAAATAAATGAAAATAAAAGAGAATTGCAAAGGGGCACAACCATAGGAAGCGGTATTCTGACAAATCGTGGAGTTGTCCTCTCCTCCTTATTTGTCAGTCTCCTGCGCCATTGATGTTCTCTCTCGATGATAAAGATTTCTCTTTCTCCTCATTTGTACTTTCCCTTCTCTTTCTCTATCTGTCTCTGTCAGTAGCAACGGGAGGAGTATAGTCGGACCATTACTACATGTGCAACCAACAAAAGAAGAATAAGAAGTGGAGGAGGAGAATGATTACAACGAAGAAAAAGAAAACTTTATCACGATAAAGGACAGCAGAAGAAGACATACAAGGATAACTAAAACAGAATCACAGGGAAAATAAACGACAGCAATAACAAAAAGAACAAGAGGCAAATAAAAAAACACAAAAAACAAGAATAATAAGAACTAAAGGAGCTGAAATAAGATGAAACTAAAAAACAAGCAAGAAATGGAAAACAAAAAAGTTTAAATAAAACAAAAACTAAAACCTATCAAAACAACAAAACAATAAGAAAAAAATAATAAAGATAAAAAACAAAAACAACATCTAGATGAACAGCAAAAAAAAAAAAAAATTCAAAGCAGCTAAATAAAAAACAAAAATGCAAACAACAAAATCAAAAATGACCTGAAGATCAGTATGCACAGCAACTAAAAAAGCAACAAAAGATAACAAAAATAATTATAAGATAGACAAGAACAACAGCTACTAAAATAACTAGTAAAAATAATTTTTTAAAAAGCAATAAAAACATAAAACATCAAAAAGAAACAAGTAGCATAAAGTAAAAATCAGCTGAAAGAAGAACAGGAGAGGCAAAGAGAAGACAAAGAACAAAGAGAAGAGGACAAGCCTGCTGAGATGTACAGATATTGTAGAACTATTGCTCTAGATGTTTGTTTGTTTGTTTGTTTGTTTGTTCGTGTCTGTGTGTTTTTGTGTGTTTGTGTGTGTGTGTGCCTGCGTGTATGTCTGTATGTGTTTGTGTGTGTGTGTGTGTGTGTGCGTGCGCGCGCATGCCCATGAAGTCCAAGTCTATTTCCAGATGTTTTGCTGAAAAGTTTATTTTCTGGAGGAAATGTCTTGGAGGATTAATTGCATGTTTGTTGCATGCTGACCTCACGTGTATGAGGATTTCGTTTTCTCTCTGTTCGAGCACGTACAGCATTTAAACTAAAAAAAGTAAAATATTTCCTTCGTGAAAAAAGTTCCGTAAGCAGCAAAAGAAAAGATTGTTCGGGAAGTTTCATCGATCACGTATTGGCGACATTTCAATTTATACTTCCTCTCTTTTCGTCTCTCCCTCTCACTCACTCACATACATCTGAAGCAATACTTCTACTTCTACACCCTTTGTACATGATGGCTTATGTTTTACAAAGAATTTAGCTGATTTCTAGAGAACTGTTTTGCTGGTTCTTGCTTTAGCTTGTGGAGAACTGTGGTGCTTGTACAGAATTTAGATGACTTTTTAAAGATGTTTGCCAGTTTGTTCAGAAATCTATTGATATATATATATTGATGGCTACATCCCTATATTCGAGGAATTCAGCTGCAGCTTACTCAGAAAGGTGACATTTTAAAAGGCCGTATGGCAGCTGGTGTCGACCCATCCAATATTCCCAGTTTATTTCTGCATTATTAAAGAGCCATTACACATCTCCCATTTCTTCGAGTAAGTTCCGCAGGCTTTTCTAACAACCCACCCACCCGTCTCTCCTCACCCTACATTTTCCTCGCAAAATATCTCTCAAGCTCTCCGAGAAAAACTTAAGCCTTAACAAAAATTCTTTCTCCCTGTTGCAACTTTTTTTTATCCACTTTTCGTTCGCAATCCTCTTGGAGAGGACACAGCCTGGTCGCAGACTTCGTGTCCATGTGCGCATGTGTGTGTGTGTGTGTGTGTGGGAGAGAGTGTTTTGACGACGACGACGACGATGATGATGATGATGACGATGATGATGATGATGATGATGATGATCGTCTGACGACTTCCTAATGGTCGCACACTGTACTCCAGGCTTCACAGCCCTCCAGAGACGGCCGATGCTGGCGTCTGTAATCACGACACCAGGCTGACGCTCCCAGCAGACGTCAGCAGCACGCGGCGTCAGAAGCTGCTTACTCTACTCGCCAGACGGCGGTGACCACCACAGGAGAGCCTCCCTGAACAAACTACCTCCCCGGGATAGCGCCTCGCTTAAGACCCGATCACGCTGAATGCTTTTCATGAGTTCGTAAACCATCCATCGACCTGTCTGAGGGGGGAAGGGGGTGCTAACGGTTATTGTAAGGGGTGGGGGGGAAGGAAATAACGGTTTTGTGACGCTTGCGGGCCTTATAGGCTCCACAACACTGTGTGTCCTTTGATCTTCCAGAAGCTAGGTCTTGCACCAACGAATTGTTATGTGATAAAATGTTTCTTGCGCTTCTGCAAAAGTATCAGGGTTGTTGTTGTCGTCGTCGTCGTCGTCGTTGTTGTTTGTGTTTTTGTTTTTGTTTTGAGGGAAAATAAACCAGTTTTGAATTTTGACGTAATCGGAAACATTTTTCGTTATGATGAATTTAGTTCATGAATTTCCTCATCTAATTAAGCTCCATCGACCATGTCCACAATCACAGTGTCGATTTCAGTGTCATTGCCTTCACCGGTATCAGTTCTTAGAGACACTGTCACTGTCATGTCAGTTTTATTTTTGTGTCAGAGATTTCTAGAAAATAGCGGATCAGTGTGTGTCAGTTTCATGTGTGTCCGTCACTTTTTCTCAGTCTTAGTGTCACTGTCAGTTTATGTCTTGTCAGTCCTGCTCTTGTTGTTAGTCATTATTATTAGGGTCATTGAATATTTCACTTCATATGCCCAGGTGCCAGGCAGATTTCAAAGCTTAATGTTAATAAACCAGTGTGTGAAAAATTCCCATTTGTCTTTTTTTTCATTCATCTTGGCAAACGAGCTGGCCTTATCGCCAAACTCGTCAACAAGAGACTTCGCCTTATAGCAAAATCCTCCAGACACAATTTCATTTGTGGCATGGACAAAGTTTTCAAACCTAATCGACCTCTCCAAGGAAACCCAGATCCCTCCATGTCACTCAGCCCCCTGTCGGGTTCTGGCCTTGACATTGTTACGAAGCAAAGCGTAAACAAATTTTGTAAACATTTTTTTAATTTATTGAGATCAACTATTGGTACAAAGTATAGGATAGCGGTCAGCTGCATCAGGGTAAGAAATAAAAAAAATGCGTGCTTGATTTTAAATATTTTTTTCTGTAACTTTTATTCTCAATGACTTGTCAGAAGAACACAACAAACACTTGACATCAAATGCATAATGTCTCGCTTTCTCTCCGAGTGTCAGCTTAATTTATCGACTTTTCCCTTTGATTTCTTTTTCATTTTATTTATTTTTATTAATGCTTTGTTTTGAGGATTGTTGATCCTATTCCATGCGAAGGTCTGATGCGTGTGCACATCTCTCTCTCTCAAGTCATGGTGTGCTTGCATGGTTTAAATATTGGAAAAGGGAATATTTTGCGAGCTTGCACTCTTGGGTTGGTATACAAGCAGACGTCAATGAGTATTTTGGGGTAGAGCTCGGAATTTAAAAAGGGTAGAAATGAGTTGGTTAGAAGAGAGTGAGTATGTGTATTTGAAAATATTTTATGAAATATTAACCAGACAAAAAACTGTTTTGTCGACATTTCCAGTTGTGTAGTGACTGTTACTGTAAGTGTAGAATAACAAAAATGTCATATCATTTAATATCACCTCTCTCATGATGCATATATTTTAAATATTTATATCATTAATACCCGAATGATTTTTGTTGATAGAAATGCCAATCCCCCGATACACGACAACGACCGATCGTTCTGTTTGTTGTCAAACACGCAAACTTCTGCATATGGCAGCATATTTATGCACACATTCCGACACCCCCTCACAAAAATCACCCAGCCTCACTATTTTAAAATATCACTTCGTGACATTCCGAACATCTCAAGGCGTCTTCACCTCGCAGACATGTCCCTGGCGCATGAGCAGTCGTTAACTTCCGCGCCAGCAACCTTAGCAATATTCCATCACATTTTGGCTCCCTTCCGAAAATGTTTCCTCCGCAGCTATCCAGGCTTTATTTATATTCAAACCAATCTGTTTATCCTGACTAAACGGCGGCCTTTTGACCCTCCTAAAGGCAGGCGATCATCGATTTTCGCCCGGCGATCTGAAGGGAGAGGAAGATGCTGGCGCGGCACTTTGATGTCAGCGCATGCGTACACGCGCTGATCTTGGCCGCCGAGGTGCAGCCTGGTACTTCTGGCTTACTCGCTTCTTGAATTATTTTCCTGTCTCGGTCATGCTGCACGAGGTTAAGATCGGGCTAATGAAAAATTAAATCTGATTTAAGTCTTGGTGGATGACCAGGGGAGTGTATAAGGCTACACGATGCCAGTGAGTTATCGCGACGATGAGAGGGAAGGACAACATTCATACTTCTCTCTATCCCACATGCTGACCGCGCTGATGGATGTGTTTTTATCCACAGGAAAAAAAAAACGGTTTAGCGAGAACCGTATTCTAATCATCTTGAAAGAAAATAAACTCCACGAGAAAGGTGTTTGTGATGACTGACCTGCTGAATAAAATATTTTTAATCTTTTAAAAACACATCCATGGCTTGCATAATTTAAAAGGTTTATTCTTTAAACAAAAGAAATCTGAAAGACCGAATGGGTGAATAAATAACAGCTTACATAGGCTGAAAGCTGGACAGTCACACAGACATACAGAAAGACAGACACTCTAAAGTGACAAACAAATGGACAGACAGATACACGAACAGATGGATAGATAGAAGAATAGATATGTAGACAGACATACTTACAAACAATATATACACCAAGACAGACATACAGAGCGACACAGACAGACGAACAAATAGAATTTTGAAAGAGAATTAAAATCCACGACTTTATATTTTAATGACATGACGTGGATGATTTATGTCACAGACTTGCTTCCTTAAATAAATTTTTTGGCATAAAACACCACAGCACAATTCTTAACCTTCCAAAATTAAGAATAATATCTCTCGTAATGTTGTTCATTGGCATTGTCTACTGTCCTTTATATTTTTAAAAAAAAATTAGAAGTGTCGGTGAACATCAAACAGCCAAATTGTAAATCTTTAAATACATGTGGGTGACTTAAAACTCATTTTACAAACATTTCAGTGTCAGTGATGTGTCCTCAAATAATTTGAAGAAGTCACTTCCTCGACTCACCAGTCTGTTTGCTCTTGGTTACCCTGACCTGCGCCCCCCAACTGTATAAGAATATTCTTAGAACATCAATGTTCCCATACAACTTCCTTGTCTACCTCGGTGGTTACAGCAGATTACCTGTCGCAGCAACTGATCCTCGAACACAAACTACTATTTCGGCCTTTGCCGTGATCCCTGTAATTCTGATAATTTCCCATAATGATTACAGGAGCCCGTGAGGGTAAGCAGGTCCACGCATGACATCACCACCACCAAAGTCACGTCAATAATAATTGTCGAGATTTTCCGAGGTCTAAGCGAGTTCGACCTGTCGAGCTCAGATCGATATTTTTCGGTCCTCTCGCTTCCTTCCTTCTTTTGGCTTTTCTATTCTTCTTGTTCTTGCCCTTGTCATTGTATCTGAAACCATTTCCCTAAAGTCCTTTCCCAAACCCACATCTAATTCCCCTTAACTTTCAACGCTGTGGAGGGGAGGGGAGGTAAGAGGGTGGTCAGGGGAGGCGAGGGAGCAAAAAATGTTTGCGTAGGAGGGTGAATCGTCCGAAAGTAGAGCGGGTGAGTGGAGGATCTATGGTTTCTTTGCAGACGACAGCTTTCTTCCTTCGAGCAATCTGGACACCATGACAGCCATCAGAGGGTTTCTGTCTTGCTGAGAAGGCAGGATGTTTAAATAGGGGAAGCAAGTGCGTTTCAAGGGAGAGAAGAGCCGCGCTTTGTTCTCTAGGCACTAATTTAGACCGAGAACAATAATGGTTGGTAGTTTGTGCGAATTTAAGGCACCAGCACAAAGAAAACCCTAGTCGAATATACACAAATTTTATACATATATCACTTAAGTATGTCGAACAATATGCGACTCAACCAAAATGGCACTCATTCTCATCCAAAAAGAAATATTTTCTGACCATGATCAATTAGAGAAGCGGACCGTATAAAGTACATGTAACATTCACGGCCTTCATTACCAACACTCTCAATAGAATATTTTACACTTATTAAGTCTGCACCAAGCTCCGCTTAGATTATCGAGGCCTGGTCCTGTCTGTGATTATAAAATGTCTCCTGTCTCGCCCACTCAGAATATAATCAGGGAATAAAAATGGCGGCAGAAGGAGAGATTTAATTCGCCTTACGCATACCGTTCCATACACACGGTGAACCACTTACATTCATTGCATCTTATGCCAGTCGACTGTGGGATTCATTTACGCAAAAACATTATGTGCCCGACAGCAGGGTTTATTGAACTGCTTTACCTGTCGTCCACGTCTCGCCAAGATCTCGTAGCCACCAATCTGGAAAGCGGAACATGCCTATAGGAACCTTTCTTAATTTTGGGAGCAAAAGGTCAGACTGGTCATTGACCTTTCTGTTACTCTAGGTTTCGTCAAGCCGTGTGAAGCGTGCTTTAGGGTTGTCAACACGTTTCTCTGCTTTGCGCATGCGCCACAACACGAGGCGTCCATAGGCATCAGCATTATATTTAAAAGCTGTGGCCGATGTCCAGGCAGTAAATCCTCATCTGTTTCCGACAGCCTCTTAAGGGATTGAAACGAGGAAAACGTCGATAATCGATGGCTCCGAATTTCCCCACCGCCAAAAAATAGCACACAGGTCAGGTTATAGGGCTACGTGAGTGACATCAGAGTTCAATGCAAAGTGAGGTGGAGACAGAGAAAGATACTTGAGTGGGAAAAGAACCATGTGGATTGGACATTCCACTAGTCGTGCGATGATGAGTTCAGGGACTAGAAATGTCACGCTTCACTAAACAGGGCAAGCAGGACCGTGAGTCACTTGACTGCGTGACCCCGTTGATGTATATCAATTGAACTGATGCTTCGATTTTACTCCCAAAACCAAGAAGAGTCAACCAGATACTAATTCATGTTTTTGACTATGAACCCAGGGCTACAGGACAGCAAGGACAACAAAAACTGACAAGAAACTACTGTACAAGCGAATCGTATGTGACTCGGATTTGAAAAGTCGGATTCGAGATTACTTTCACAAACTGTGTTCAAGACCTTTGAACGATTTTCCCAGTAGACACCCAGCTGCGGTCAAAGGGAAGAAACTCCATCTCGAGACCAAAGGTCTCCAGGATACTCTCTTCATGAGTCCAGCAGACGGAATGTCAAGAAAGTGCTTGACAGACACGCACAAGTCAAGTGCGAATAATTTAAAATGACAAATCACGTCGACTTGCTAAATTCCAATGTTTCAAAATACAATGATCGCTAATGAGGAAAGCCGTGTTAACAAAATCTCTGTAATTAAAATGGAATGTTGCATATTAATTAATTATCCTGGAGAGAACAGCATGCAATGATCCCTCACATAGTTTGCTGGTATAAAGATGAGAGAAAAAACAATGAGAAAAGAAAGACAAGACAGTCGGACAGATATAAAAGCAGTGAATGTTAATACATTGGAAAAAAATCGGTTTGAGATTATGATCAATACTACAGTATCGATTATTACCTCTTAGCAATGATCTATAGCAACAGGGAGCAGCATTAGTATGGGGAAAATTTTCAAAGAACATTTGAAAAAAAAGAGAAAAAGGCAGACAGACAAATAAAATAAATGAATGCGCGTACACTGGGAAAAAAACAGATTCGAGATCAAGATCCATCAGGTATGTTCAGTATCGATCAGCACCTCTCGTCAATGATTCCGAGCAGCAAAGAGGAGCATTAGACGGCGGGAAAAAAATCTCCTTCGACAACAAAGTAAACGAAATAAACACAGCGGTGGCTGGCCTCTGATTCTATATGAATTTGAGCTTCCATCTCCAGCATCATCTTGTCCCTCCGCTTGCTCTCCTCAGCCAGTCGGTCCCCCCAGGCAGGCTTCACAGCCTGTTTATCTATCTGAGAGTGAGTGAGCGAGTGAGTGCATGGGTGAGTGAGTGAGTGAATGAATGCATGAATTAGTGAGTGCATGCGTGAGTGAGAGAACAAACATTAACGGATCAAGCCTCATCATGCAATGTGACAGAGGTCAAGGCCAGAAAAAAAGAAACCTCCTCCCTTATCCTTGCAGGGAGGAGTCAAAGACAACAGGATAATGACATGTCAAGAGTGGAGGCGATGGGGGCACCTGTTGCTTGACGACGGACAGAAACTTTGGGACGCAAAGCAGAACTCTCAATTTGCAGGAAATCAGATTACGAGTAAAAATAAGATGCTTGTTTTCACGTGTGGGAGTTTCGGCCCCTGAATTTGCAGGCTTCATTGCAGACTTTGACTTGCTTAAGTCCCCTTTCTTCCCCCCCCCCACTCTTTCTCTCCCTCTTTCTCTTCCTTCCACTCTCCAAATAAAAGACTGGAAGCTTCCACGGACTCACGTCTGCTCGTCACTACGATGGACCAAGACAGGATACGGGTTATCCCAGCGGAGGTCAACACTGTGACGTTGCAGCCGAATTTTCTGGAAGCTCCAGACGCCAGGTCCAGGACCAGAGTCTTCAGGAGAGTGTTGCGGGAGTCCGAGGGGTCCACGAGGCAGGCGGCGAAGCCACGAAAAATGGAGCACTCGTCTTTGGCCAAGTTGACGAAGGCGACCACTGCGTCCTCGCCGGCAACAAACATGGCCAATGACAGGAGGTCAACGCTGGGGTCAATGCCTCGCCCTGAACAGTGAACTTCTTGTACGAACGGCGAGTCGTGGAACTGGTGAAGGGTCATACCTTGAAAATGTAATGAACAGGAACTTTACACCTGGTAGGTACGAAGAACGCATAACCTTTTTATTTTATCCTGTCTTCTGATAACTTATCCACCTTCAGCTTTCCTTCTTCATCTCGAGGATGAGTAGGTTTTAGTAAGATGAGAATGTTCATTTTTCTTTGTATATACATTTATTTATTGACTTTTTAGGTATTATTTTTTGAAAAAGTCTAGATTTTTTTTGAAACGTAGCTTAGATAAAGTTTTTTATTATGTTTACAATCTTTCTTTCATTTATTTCGTTTATTTTAAAATTATTTATTTACTTTTAGAACGTGGTTTACTCCTATTTAATTATTTATTCATTAATTTATTTACTTGGGGATTTGTTGACCAGTTTTATAACATCAGGATTCCGGCACCAAGCAGCACGTGATCGCTGCTACGTGCGGTCAGCAAGGGACACAAGCCAACATTGATCAGCAGGTGAGAAGACAACTTAATCGATCAGCGGCAACAACCGGTGTGAAGACGGCAGAATCGATCACCGACCAGCCGGCCGCCCATTAAGCATCCTGCTCCTCACGTCCAGCAGCTCCGCTACGTTTAGGCAAATGAGGTTCCTCCCCTGGACTTGCTTTTCCGGCGGATGATGACAGACTGAAGACGTGCGCATCACCAGTTTCATTGTAAGCTACCATACTCCAGATGATGCTTTTCTTCCAGCCTCTTACTTTTCTTCTGGATATTTGGATGTGTCTTTGTCGGGAAAATAACTCTTTGCCGATAAAGTAGGGAAAGTCTTTTTTAAATAGGTGGTGTACTCAGCTACTGAATGTTAAGGAGGGTAACACAGATCCAGCTCCAAATCCCAGACATAAAATAATAGAATGGCAAAATGAATAACAGGGATACTGGAGGCTTTGATAGAAGAGCATTCTGATCGATCTCACTTTTAAAAAAAAAACAACAACAGGTAAATAAGTAGAATACGTGTCAACGAGAAAATCGCACATCTACAAAAGTGACCTAATGTCGATGATTTATAAATAATTAATTTATTAAAATTTATACGCAGGACTTGTTTTTATGTTGTTGAACGGTTTCATTCAGACATTCAAGCACTTAAAATTTGTTTACTAGATGCTTAAGATTCACTTTTCAATTTTTCCAATTTTACAATTTTTTTAATATTTGTTATGTATGTGTAAAGGTGGCTCGAGTATGTGCAGGCTATTTATAGATTGTCTCAACTTCACATCCTCATTTTAAAAAATTCTAACCACTCAAGTATAAGATTAGAATGGAGGATGCTGAATGTCAGAGCTGAAAGTCACTCGCTATGACGATACTATGAATAAATAAATACAATATGCACTCTTAACCCCAGCAAAACAGTTATTTTTCTTGTTTATTTGGTGGATCAGTTTAAATTTAAATTTAATTTGGAAGATCAGTTTAAATTTTAAATTCATCCTCTGTGCAGAGTATTTAAAAAACATGTTGATAATATTTTAGATGTTGCTGACCACAAATATTAGCATCTATGGCAATGTATGAGAAGCAGAGACCCCAAAACAACTCTTGGTGCCAACTACAGGGTGGAGTCCATACTGAAACTCATACTCCTGACTATGCAGTATTTACCAACAATTCTTCTGCTGACCACACAGCAGTCAAGACCAAAACATGTCATTCATCTGCATCTACAGTAGTTTTCAATACGGTTTCTTCACGTGTATCCTAGTCACGTGTACAAGTCGTCCTACAAATGACAGAACTGTCTGCACGCAGACGAGCAAAATACTGAAGAATAGTTCAATTGCTCACCTCCCTTGTCGGAAGCTGTGATGAGAGAAAGGAAGAGAGTGGAGATGGCGGCCATGAGCACCAGTCTTGCACCACCCAGTGAAGGTCTGGCAGCCATGATTCCGAGTCACAGCTGGGAGAGTTCCGTGCGGCCGTCATGCAAGATCCACTTCTCTCGTCAAAACTTTCCTCTGGCTGTTAGCGCGATGCCAGTCGGCCAAGGGAGCGCACTCATACAAGAGAGGGTTACTTCCCTTGACATTTGCAGGCGACAGACACAATTAGCAGGGAGTCACCTCCCTTGCAACGTCGGTTGACAGACGGATGGGCAGATAAACAGCGCATTGTTCGCGTTTAGGGCAAAACCCTGCTGCAGCACGCCAAGCGAACGCTTCAGGGGAGATAACGTTTCGCTACGTGATGTGAAATGCAGTTTCCCTGAGCATCAGTGGACAGGGGGAGCTGTGGCGGGCAAAAGACGTAGAAGGGAATTCACGAGGCAACAGGTGACACCATCACCGTCTAATTTACAACCTGTTTTTGTTGTTGTCCATCATTTTGCTCTCTCGCTTTCTCGTTCTTCATTCTCTCTCTCTGTCCTCTTTATTATTACTCTCCATTTCTGTCCTTATGTCCACCGCATTCTATTAAATATTTGTTATTAATGAAACGTGTTATTAATGATGAAACCTATTGGTGCTGAAGAGGTCTATTTTTTTTCACTGATGAAGTATGTAGTTGATTAGATTGTCATGGATTGCATCTCATGAAATTTAATTGTTATTGCAAGTGATCGTGTGGAGTAGGTTGTTCTTGTTGATGTGTTGATAATATTGTTGAAGAGTGTTGATTAGGTTGATATACGATAACTTGTGTTGATTTTGTTCATATAGCTTACTTCACGCGCACATGCCTCAAGACATCAAACAAGCATGTTAAATATTTCTATCAAAATTTTGCAACGGCCAAGGATTACTTTATAGGCGGAAGGAAAGATTTAACTTTGCCTTGTACATCCCGTGGACTGGGTACGCTGAGCCACTTACATGTTACTGTCATCAGCAAATCTTGACTTTACAGTTTCGCTTAAAAGATAATGTACTAAATCCTCTATCATTTTTCTTAAACGACGCTCACTCACTTGCATGCATCCAAACAAACATAAATAAATACATATAAAGTTTTTTTTCTCTCTTTCTTTCACAAACACATGCATAAATACGCGCGCGCATGTGAACTAGTAGTACCCGTTAATCATATTCACATAATTAACTGCCGGCGTGAGGGCAAAGGACAGATACTCACTTCCGAGATTTCGATTTCAACAAGATCAAATAAACGTTTATCCACGATGACAGGAAAATGGTGATGTGGGGATGAACAAACAAAAGTTAGTATCAAACGTTAAATGGAAACGAAAACTAGATGATGAATAAATAAACATCAAAGTACATCTACATACAACGACGTACGCGATAAATCATAGTTAGCCGCTAGATTCATAAATTATGGTAAACTTATTAAATAATTCATAAGTTATTGTCCACGCAATACGGATGCCCCATATCAATCGTGGCATATTTCATAATTTAATAAATCAAAGCCAAACAAAATTTCAAGCTTTAAAAAATGACACGTGCATGCTCACATACACACAACAAATAACAATGTCAAAATGTTTTTCTTAATATATTTACAAAGGCCGCCTAGTCATAACTTACTTGTAATTTTCACAGTCAACGACCAGGAGATGAAATAAGCCCTGCCCCCTGACCTGGCGGTGGTGACGTTACAGCCGAACTTTAGCACGTCACCATCCCGGAAGTCGAGGAGAAGAGTCCTGATTCTCGTGCGACGAGAGTTGGCCCTGTCCAGCACACAGGACGAGAACATGGCGGAGGTGGAGCACTGGTCGCCGCCCAGGTTGGCCGAGGCGATGGTCTTGTCGCTGGGGAAGCTGAAGAGTGTCATCAGCAACACGTTGGTGTCGGAGTCGAGGTCCTCGCCAGAGCACTCCAGCTCTTGCACGTGGTGCAGGCCCTTGAACGCCTTCACCCTTAACCCTGAGACAGAGGCAGCGTGGGTAATGGCTTTGTGAGGACTACTGAAGTCAGTAATGATTTCCTTTTCTTCCATTTTGTTGGCGGAAAACATATCACTTTTGTGATTTTTTTTAAATGCTGTTTTATCATTTTAAATAATACATTTGATAGAGACGGATAAACGTGATTTTTTTGTTTTGTTTTTATTTTTAATGTTTGTGAGGAGGGCGTTGTTTTTTTGTTGTTGTTGTTGTTTTTTTTTTTTGGTTTAATTTGTTTTTATTTTAGTACTTATTTATTTTTGCTTATGTTTTCTTTTGACTTTCCTTTTGATTGTGTTTTAATTTGGTTTTGCTTTATTGTGTGTGGGAGGGTTGCTTTCTTTGGGTTTTGATCTGTTTCTGTCTTTAAGGTTTTGTTTTTATTGAATTTATTTAGTGCATTTGTTTATAATTTCTTGATTTTTCTCTAGTTTTTTATGATTTAGAGGAAACTAATAAATGTATTTGAGGACAACTAGAAGGATGTTTATAATCATAAATTACTACCTTCATGTCTTTTTGCCTCTCTCCGGCACGTGCACCCGCGCGCGCACACACACATATATATTTCTTATGAAAGAGCTTGAACTACCAAAATAGACAAAGGCTATCACAGACAACGGGAACAAAAGACTTGAAACCAGGACACTCAGGGGTGCAGGGAGATGTAGGGAGATGCTTCCACTTTACTTCCGAACCCTTATTGAATCTTGCTATCAGTGGACAGCAAGAGACAGGAACTCTCTATCGCTCGATGGCGGAGTCCGCACGGCTGCTGACGGAGGGACATCAGAACATCACATCACTGGTCTTTTCAAAAAGGCATATGAAATCGATCGCGTCCAATAGGAAGACGAGATGCAAAGTAAAGATAACAAGGGGAGACTACTCTGAAAGTAATGGACCTCAGGGGCAGCAATCTCAAAGACCGGCGGGTCGCCTGCAGTGACAGTGGGAGGAGCTGGCAAGACGGACAGAGAGTTTGAGAGAAATAGAAAGAGTGAGAGAAAGTAGAAAAACGAGTGACCGGGTGAGGAGGATGCGGTCAGTTATGGGTATATGTCAATATTGTTATGGCTACCGAGCTGAGGTATATGAGGGTGTTTGAGGTTTTGCTGCTCTCTCTGTGTTTGATATCTTGATGATTCTATTTTTCATCAATGAACTTGTGATTAATACCACTATGTAAGCAACAAGGACTGTCATCAGGACCTACTCTTCATGTGCGAAACTACCCAAGAGGTTAGGAATTGTTCTCGATATTTTCTAAGAAGGTTAAAATATCGGGGTGGTATTCGTGCTCATTTGTTTTTCTTGGTGACGGGGTGATGAGATAAAACTCTTGGTAAAGATGGCGAGAAAATTGACAAGAATTCAGACATTTCTAACTTTACTGCCTAAAGTCTTAAAACTCGATTGTCTTATCTTTGCAGAGCAATCTATCTTCCAATGAGCTAATCAGACCAAATGTGAGAAATCTGTTGTCAGAAAGCAAAAGATATATTACAAAATATATATAGATATATGTGAAGAAACATAATTTGGAGAATTTTCAAAATGACAAATTATGTATTTACTCCTTCACTAATTCAGTCGCTTATTCATTTATTTGCTGGTGTACAAAACACACACACACACACAGATATCCTTTGCTGACTGTGTGCAGTGGTCACGTGAGCGGGAGAAGAATACAACTTCTCATGTCCTTGTCCTCACTCTTCAAGTGCG
Source organism: Pomacea canaliculata (assembly GCF_003073045.1). Taxonomy (NCBI): domain Eukaryota; kingdom Metazoa; phylum Mollusca; class Gastropoda; order Architaenioglossa; family Ampullariidae; genus Pomacea; species Pomacea canaliculata. Next base: position 8,004,795 of record NC_037596.1, on the reverse strand, counting down.
TGTCTCAATTTTCAACTCTTTTCTTGTGAGGAGGGGCAGGGGGTTCTGAGGAGACGACAGACAAAAAAGGGAGGGAAATATTGCTTTCTTTGCCAGCCTGTCTGCAAGGTTTCCGATATTACCACCCTTGACGGCCTGTGCGCCTCTCAGCGCCATTTTAACGTATTTTTAGTCTTTATTCCTCTTGGTGAGCTTCTTTCGTCACGAAAGGGTTTGGACTCCTTCCTTCCTCCCTTTACACTTTCCTGGATTAAGCATATGATGGTCATAACCTCAGGGTTAAGTCTCTCGTTGATTTTCCTCTAAGAAGGTCATTGAAGTATAGTAAGTACTATTATTACTGTCTGTATGCACTTATCAGTCTGTCAATCTGTTTGTGTGTGTGTGTGTGTGACAGAGAGTGTGTGACAGAGTGTGTGTGTGTGAAGGAGAACATTGTGCGTGCTATGTTGTATAGTGTGTCTGAATGCCCAGGTGTGTCTGACTTTGTGTGTGGGATGTCTTTATAGGTGAGGAGGTGTGTACATATATATTATTGGGTTGTTTTATTATGTGTAAGTGTTTGGTGTGTGTATGGTCTGTGTGTGTGAGAGCATATGTGTGTGTTATTGTGTGTGAGGATGTTTGTGTGTGAAATAAGTGAGGTGCGTTTGTGTGTGATGATGTTTGTGTGGGCGAAGGGCATAGCTAGAGAGGTGTTTGTATGTATTTTCGTGTATGAGGGTGTGTGGGTAGATTCCATGTGTGTGTGTGTGGGCATATATATGCGGTATTCTATAAATTTCTGCCTACATCTAACCCTTTAACACCACATCTATGGCATGTACAAATTTTACTTCTTCTTGTACATTTCTTTCCTTTTCTATATATCTTTAAACAAATAAACAATAATTCATCGCTATTGTATTGTATTGTATTGTATTGTATTGTATTGTATTGTATTGTATTGTATTGTATTACTCAACATATTTTCTTACAATTGTTTTGACTTCCCGTTAGTGTGATTCTACACCAGACTTTGGTGCAGAATACCATACTCAGTTGTTCTATACAGACGAACTTTAGCGATACAAAAGTACATCCCACCTCTCCTTGTGACAACAGAAGTCAATCAGACAGTTTGGGTTGGTTGCATGGCTAGCTAGCTTTTGTACATCATAACTATTTTTTAAGGTGAATTTTGCAAGCAAGATACTTTTATCTTGGGGGAATAACTACATCAAAGAATGTCTACTTTTGTCTCTGTGACATCGGCATGTAGAACTGGTGTAGGCTCAACCTCTAGTGTCTAGTGCTAGGTTTTCATTTTAACCCCACAAGATGTCATCCTAAGAGATGTCATTAGACGGCGGAACCCGGCTAAAGGAGGAAAAAATGCTCGATTTTTCAGGTAATACTGAAGACGCCGAGCTCAGCGTAAAGGCGAGGGCTTCTGGGATCGATGAAGAGCTCGGCCATCTGCAGGTGGTCCTCCTCTGCGGCCATCGGCCATTTTGTGTTTTCCAGACATTGATCAATTCTTCAACAGAAGGCTGCAGATGTCGTTTTAATCAGATTTCTTTTCACCAGCACTTTCCAGGGCTGAACTTTAAAAAAAAATCCACTGAGCAGTATGTAGGGGACATGCTGAATCGGGAAATCTTGAAGTGTTTTCTTTTTCTTCTCCCGTCTTGTATTCTGTGTTGTTGTATAAAACCACTAATGGCCCTTGATTGGGGGTATTTATGTACTGGAAACCACTGATCCGTCTATTCGAATAAAATAGTTTTGAGCCAAAAGTTACAGTAAAATATATCTCTTGAAGGTTTATGGAAGCATCCATAGATGAATTTTGCGAGACTCCAGCTTCTAGGTTTCGCGTAGTGAACATTTCTATTTGTGTTCAGAGAGTACTTCATTGAAGTTAATTAAAGGAGAGCTTTGAAATGTGCAGCCTTCTGTTCAGGCGAAATAAAAAAAAATATAAAAACTTCAGTAGGTCTTGCGATTTACTTTTACAAGATGTTAAACAGTCAAGGACAATATCAGAAAATGGCACGTCGGGCGATGTAAAGATATAAAAATAAAGATTATTAGTGAATTAACCTGTCAAACGAGGTCTTTTTTAATCATTCTAAACACGGCGTCTGTGAGGCCATTGTCTCCAGTCCTAGTGACTAAGATTCTTAAGCCAGCAACGGACAGCGGTTCCTTCCGCAGTTTCCTCCCAGAATACTTTGGTAGCCTCCGTCTAATTGCTTTTCCTCTGTACTAGCGACCTATGAGATGTCTCCAACTTTAGCACGACCCCTCCTCTTACTCCACTACCCACCCACCCCCACACACACACACTCTCAACCACACGCATCCCCTGTCGCCAAAGGGAGGCTACCAACAGACCAGCCAGGGGCGCGGAGTTACCTCCCTATTTCCCACTCCCCGTCAACCCCTCACCCACCCCTTCCAACTTACCCTACAGATTTTGATCGAACGAAGGATCTTGTCTTGGTAGAAGCTTCTATTTGCTGAAAGGAATCTCGTGTTTTGCAGAATTGATTACTACTCCAGCTCGCACCTTTCTCGTCGGGTTAACCCCAAATTACACACGCTTGCCACTTCTGGCGGCCATTTTGTTTCCTTGGGAACGAGAGGGACAGGCTAGCTTCAGGGGCGGCACCTAGCTTAGAATCCTGGCTTGTCAAGAGAGACAACTTCAATTTACTCTGTCACCACAAGATTTATTTCTCTGTTTCTTTATTTCTTTATTTGATTTATATTAGGGTGCCCCTCTCTTCGTCTGGCACTACAGCATCTTCTGGAACAGATTTAATGCCCTTAGCTAAACTGAAGTGCACCTACGGAGATTCACATCTTGAACATTTATCTGTTTATTTATTATTAGTTACTTATTTATCTTCCAGTCCGTCTATAACTTCGTTAGTCAGTTGGAATTTTAAAGTAAGGTGGGCTTTCGCTTTACTGAGACTCGTGTAGGTTTAAATTTGTATTTTTTCTAATTTCTTTTTCCATCTTTGGTACCATTGACGTTTTGTAATTTTTCTGAACAATAACATGAGTAGAACACAATATTCAGCTCAAAATTGCTGCGTAGAAGTAATAGAATGATAGTGTTCTCATAATTTCTTATCAACAGTTATCAAACACTTTTACTTTCTGTTCATATATAGACTGACCTAAATTTTAACTTCTGACGTCACTAAATGTCGCAGAGCAGTGCTTGAACATTGAGCACGTGTTAATGAATCGCTGCCTAATCATAGACCGTCCTTTATCCCATCAGGGCAAGGGAGAGCTTTAATTAAAAACCTTGTGAAAATGGCGACGGTTAAAGCCTTGTACCTCTGTTTCTCGTTCATAGTTTGAAACATAGTTTGTATCCTACAGTTCATTAAACCAACTTTTCTCCAAATTATTTTGTACCCGGGTTGGCCTTTAAGACTTGTTTGGATGAACGTTTAACTAACTCTGGTTTAGAGGTCAGTGTAGCTTTAACTCATTGACATGGAAAACTTCAACGCGTGCAAATAACCACCTAGAATAATAGATATTCTAGCAGTTCATCATTATTATTTTTCTTTACTCACCTGGAATTAGACACGACACAAAGCAAAACGAGCCAACACAGAACGAGACTATTTTCCGCAACGGGATACAAGCTTCGTTCTTTGCCGGCTAGGACAGATCACTTCTATGGCCCACCCGCGAAAAAGAGTCCCCTCACGAACTTGTATTACTGGACTGCTGGCAGACGATTTTTTCCAGTTAACTACTAAAACGAGGCATTAGGCTACAAAGCTTCCGGTTAAGCCACATTCTTCGTATAGGCTCGCCGAGACTAACAGCGGAGAATTTCGCAAGAGGCTAAGCCTTGGTCTCGGCAGACAAACAGCAGTCCACCTACACACGTCCATGGTCCCCCTCTCCATCTCAGCCAATATAGTTTTAGTATAGGAACCCTTATATGCCTTTGCCACCAAGGAAATTATTTTTTCTCATCGTCAGAAGCGCTCCTGTAGCCTTGTAGACACACGATGAGTTAATGACTCAAGCCACCCGAGACCTCAGGAAACTCATTGCCCGGTGAACACCTCTCCTCCCTCACAAACACCAGGGGCTTGTAATGTGTTTTTGTCCCTTGTGTTCTTTCGCGTACATCAGATCGCTTTATTTTTTTCTTTATTTCCATTTCTTTCTTTGCTTTTTATTTCTTTTCTTTTCTTTTTTCGTTCTTTTTTTCAATTTCGTTTTAATTGTCTTCTGCTTCTTTTAGAGGTTTTCATCGAGAATGGTAAATGTTTGTACTTTATTTAATTTTTTAACAATTCCACTTTGTGAGGAATAAATATATTTACAAAAATATAATTTAATCAAGACTCTTAATATTTGTATTGAAACTAATACAGGAAAGGAAGCGGCGGGTTAAAAAATCGGGTATGTCTTAAGGATGAAAAACTATTTAAAAATTGAATTTTACGCCAATCACTGTCTACTACAAAAACTCATCTAAAAGCTGAGGACTAAGCTAACCTAAGCAGCTTGAGATGCCAGACATGCCACCAAGAAGACCTTCATTCTAAACACTGTATTTTTAAAAACAAAGGTGTAAAGGTTTGTGTAATAAATACAATCCGAAAATAATGTTGTTTGACAGTATTTCAACCAGTCTGGAATTCAATCGCTTTTTGTGTGGAAACCTGTTTTGTACTGTTTGTCTATCATTTTGCTGAACGGATGGCAAAAACTTATCAAATAACATACAATACAAAACAACATTATTAATATAAAGAACTCACACGTATATACAAAATAATTCTCTCTCTCTCTCTCTCCCCTTAACCATAGCAATTTGGTCCTCATCTTGTGAAACTTCTTTGTTAAATTAAATTGTTTTATTTTCACTCTCGTAGTTTTAATTTTTTGCCTAAGGGCTTTCCAAACGGAATTTTTTTTTGAAATGACTGGATTTAATTCATTATTAGACACAAAGAAAAGCCTCCATCCTGAGAGACAAGTCTCATTGTTTGCTGGAGGCAGACACTCGACCCCTGACAGCTTCCTGTTACATTGGAGAACAAGGTGATGAACATTAGCCAACTAAACTCTTCACCAACCAGTGCTCAAAGGTTTTATTTTGCAGCTGAAGTGACAACAATCGAGGTCAAGAGATGTGTGTTCTTGAAAAAAAAATTATAATATTAAGGCGTCTTGTTACAAGGCGGAGGTAAATTATATTGAAAGACCTGTCAACAAATTTGAACTTTGAATTTTTTTTTTATATTTTTGATTTGAGTATTGTTGCTTCGAGTGGTCCTTCAAAGAAGCCTGTTAGTAAACTTATCAAGTTCCTGAAGGTTTTGAATTACTTGTAGACTTCAGTAATACAAGTAGTGGAAATCTCGGTCAACAGAAACGCACTTTTGTAAAAAAAAATATTTTCAAAATGTTATGACACTATTCAACAAGTTAATGGCGATGGTAAGTTCGATTAACCTGTCAGCAAGTTTGAGATTAATTGTGATGTTCGACATGAGTACTCGTTTAAGAAATCTCATTTCGAAACTGTCAGCATACTCACTGCACTTTTGTTCTTCCCCCGAGGAAATTAGATTAGCTCAAGTAATTTCTTTTCAACGTATGTCTTTTCTTTCGTTTTCTGCTTTGTTTTTTACTCTTTTTTTGTTTGTCCGCCTGCCTTCCTTCTTGAGTCTAAATCTCCCTTTCTATCTATCTAATCCATACAGTCTACCTTCTTCTGCTTTTTACTTTCTCTTCTTCAGTCTCTCTCTCTCTCTCTATTCGTTTATTTCTTTCAATTCGACTCCTCTTTTAAGTTTTCTTTTTCTTTCAATTATCAAGCCTCTAGAAATATCTTATTTAAATTAATTAGTTTTAATGGCCAACTGACAACAGTTTTCATGATTATTCTTTTTAATGAGCGAAAGTAATCACCTTTCTACTGCTCTGTCCTGACTGTAAAATAATATTGTCTTTATCAAGTAATTAAAAAAATTTTAAATATAGAGCATAGCATTTGGACCGCTGGAAATACGGAATAATCCATGGATGGATGATCCAGAACTTACAATTTGTTGGGTTATCTTCAAGACTGAACTTTTGAACAACTAACTGCAGTTGTGTTTTACAAGAGAGACCATTCTTCACATGATAATTCATTAGACCCTTCATTGGTGTGACTGTGAAACCGTGAGTATGTTCAAAGACAATAATTTTTCTCTTTTTTTAATTACGGTGAGGACACGCACGTCCTCTGTTAATCAGCCCGGCACCAGTTAACGAAGCACAACGAAACTCAACTAATTTATTTATACAAAATTCCGCTAAATCTTAGACTTTGAAGAGTGAGGAATAGTTCTGAAATAAAATGTGACAAACAGTGACAAACAAATGCATAAGACCACGACATCAATTATCTCAAATAAAGAAGAAAAAATTACAACTTACCGTTAACAGTTTCCGAGGCAACACCAGGAAAGATGACCAAGCAGACGAGAGTAACACGAGGGTCCAGAACCATCCTTCTTGTACCTCCGGTGCACATAGTTTATTTTCAGGCCGACTTCATGTTTCGCTGCGTCTCGAACCCCTGACGTGCGGCACTCACTCCGAGAGGAGCACAGAAGGGAGAGGAAGAAGAGGCGAGTTACGTCCCCTTTCACCAGCTCTTTTGCGACAGGAGACTCGTTAGGCCCAATCGTGCTTATTCCCCTTGATACCGTAGGTGGCGCGATTTCAGGACGCAGCAATTTTCAAACTGAGCACTGGGCAGAATATATTGTGCGCGCCGCATCCTCGCGGACACAGCTACAGCTTGCCGCTCCCTCCCTGCCGCTGCGACAGTTGCTGCTGCTGCTGCAGATGGTGACAGGAGCGTGGATGGGGATGCTGGTGGGGCTCGTCCAGAGAAAACACAGCGACAAACATTGTTATTAGATTATGGAAACGGGTTTGAGTTTCATCGCGTTTCATCGTCTAAAAAGAATTTGTGGAGGCGTCGTCTGCTGGGGGAATCTCGGCTAACGATGTAAAACGATGTGTCGGAGGGGAGAAAGACGACCAAAAGAAAAGTGACAACTGGGAAAGCTTAACTTTGTATTCAATTACCTTTTGTCTGCCAGTCCCTGTTAGCTGTAATAAGTTGTTTTCTCATTATCTGTCATCTATTTATCTATCGTCTATCTATTTGTCAATCAGTTTACTGATTTAGGTATCTGTGTATCGATCTGTCTACCTATCGATTTTTTATTGATCTTCCTTGCTATGTATGCGTGGGTTTCAATTTATTTCTTAATTTAACCATCTTTTATCTACCTAGACGTATTAAGATGCATGTTTGTCTTTATTTGTTTATTTACCCATCTAGCCATGTATCTATATAGATGTATGTATACACTTCTATTTATCTGTCCATCTAGCCATCTTTCTATCTGTTTGTATGTATCGTACGTGAAGCAGGAACTGGCATATATTTGTGTAAAGTATATTAAATAATGTCATCGCCTGACTGTACCGAGCTACTAACAGGTTGTGACATCATGATATCTATCAGTTAGACGATAATGGCTGATGACCACGTGACTATAACTGTATACACGTCTTTTGTTGAGTGTATTTTGTGTGTATGTGTGTCTTTTGAAGTGGATATGTAAGGAATATATTAGAAATAAAATCAGTATCTCGTACTTTCATGCACTCAAGGCACTCTCGACTCAATTTTACTTGTTTACCTGTGGCTAGCCTTCCGATACGCTTATTAGGTAAACAAGTGTATCGCGAACCGGCAATTTTCATCTCAACTTGTTGAAAACAAGCCGTCAATCATCACCTCAATTTACTGATAACACATCGACAATCTTCACCTCAACTTACTGAGAACAAGCAAACAATCGTCACCTCAACTTACACTTCACATTAGCAGCTGACGATGAAGGACAGAGGCGCTGTAATGAAGCAGTCAGCCACGTCCTTCATCTCTCCCTCCCTTATTCTTTGCAGCTCCTTCCACCCTGCATCCCCACCCCCACCCCACTGCAGCACCCCACCATCCTCCCTCCCCGTGTAGACGCTGCGTGGACGGCGCTCACGTCTTGACGATGGCTGGCATCTGTTCGGAAAGGTCCATTAGAAGATCATTTCTGGACGAACCCTTCAAAACATCAAATCATTGATTTGACATTTAGCATGGGGCCTGACCTCGCCGAGCCTTTCCGATAGGACTTCCTTCAGGTGACGTCATGCGACCTGTGGCTCGTGCTGCTGTGTGCGTGCTTGTGTGCGCATGCGCGATCCACCGTGTGTGTAGGAACAGGTAGACCAGAAGAAAAAAAAACTGTTTAAGTTGTTGCTTTTGGTTTCTCACACAAGATTGTTTTCCATAGAAAACATTCACCTTCTTTTTGAACATAGAGTAACGACTGCGAAAAAAATCCATCGAAGAATTTTACAAGGAATCTGAAAAATAAGTTTATCTGTCTTTAGACTGTCAGATAGACAACATGTTGGGTGGTACCCAGACATCCTACTTCTGCCTCTCGCTGGCCGTTCACAATTATAAAAAGGAGGAATGGAGTTGTTCATTCGCTTGAACTGGCTTCGAAACCACCGTTCCAACATAAGCTCACAAAACACTGCGAGACAAAAAGAAAGAGAGAGGGAGGGAGACAGAGAAGAGATAGTAAACAAACACAAACGGTAGAACATTCAAATTACAAAGAGAATGAGAGAATGAAGTACCGAGCAACAGAAAGGGAGTTGTTTGTTGTACACTGGTGATCTTTTTATGCAATTTAATTTGTAGGTTTTTGTTTTTTGTTTTGTTTTGTTTTGTTTTGTTTTGTTTTGTTTTGTTTTTTTGTTTTAGCGATGTGGGCAATTGAATGAGACTGTAAACTTAATGGAGGGATGGATTGAGGGATGTTGCATTAAAGAAAGAAAATTATTCGCTTTAAATGGATCTGCAAAAATGATCTGGTGTAGAGAAAAAATTTTAGGAGAGAAGAAAGAAGCCAATATCTGCGGGAAAGCGATCTGAGTGGGTTTCACTTACAATGGATCCCTTCCTGCAAGTTACTCTCTCAAACAACTACAAAGTATCTACAAAACCCTAATATTAGAGAATTATTTCATTATTTCGTTCTAAACTTGTTTGTAGAAGCATTTGTTCTTATTTCAAGTTAATTACGTCTACCTTCGTGGTCGTATCGGTAGATGGTAATTGAAAAGCGAATTCGAGATATGAAGACATGGACTTCTCATCGTGGTCATACCATTTGTAGTAGAAATTTTAAGTAACTTTATAATCCCGACATGCATACATTTTTATTATACATTTTAATGTATATATCATTTTCATTTATTATTTACTTGGCATTATTACATTTGTATATGTACTTTCTGCTCAAACGGTTTGAGAGCCATTTCATCAGAAGAGCAATGAGGAAGAAAGGAGAGAAGGAAAAATACGAAACAAATTTGACCTTTATGCATGGTGTCCACCTTAATCGCTTCTTTGATTACATGGTTTGGATTATGCATAAATCTCCCATGTCAGCTTTCAAACTTACAAGACCTGCTGCGTTCATATCTCAAAATGTGAACAGAACACTGGAGTGATGAGTGAGTAATCACCCATCAATGTTTTAAGATAATCATCTCATCATTGGACATAGTCATGAAACACTATCAGACCCGCATCCCAATGGTTTTTGTACCTCTGTTCAGTACTTATAGCCATAACAATACTATCTGTGATTGTAACGACAAAGGGTACCTCTGTATTATCAGTCAACCTCCAAGGTCTGCTTCTATTTCATCACAACTGCATCGCCTCGAGTCCATGGCCAATCTCAGACGGCATGCGTTCTTTGGCCCCAGAATGGAAGTAAACCTTTTTTCCAAACCCTTCTGAGCTGAGATTATTTTAAAGTTCATTAGTTAGGTTACCGCATCGACTTTTTTTAGGTGGAGATGGGTTGAAAGATAAGCAAGTTATGGTTTCTGCATTCTTGTAACTCACAAAAATATATTCTACAGCAATTTGGCAAATGGAAGAATTTTCAGCCATCAGCTACAAATTGAAGGCAGCGATTTCCTCAGCGGAGACTGAAGTAGAAACACTTGATCTCATCGAGCAAACAATGTTTGACAGTTTACTGTCACAAAATGTAATTACCTTCCTTCAGGTTAAAACTAATTTTCAAGTAACTCTTGTTTTCTCGTCCTTTCAACTGCCTTCTGATTCACGTGCACATCAATCTTGAAAATGTTCTGAATGTTATTTAGGTATTTTCTTAATCTCCAACACTGTTGTAAATGTCTTTTACGTTTATCTTCTGACTATTATAACTGTCATCAAAGAATGCCCTTAGTTGTCTAGCTGCTATATAGGATGTAGAGTGATGTCCCTTCGTCTAACTGGCTGGATGGGAGGTCGGTGGTATTTTTGTCTTATTTGACCTTTTCTTCGTTTTGATTGTGTGTGGTTTTGACAGACCTGCCATCGTGCATGTGAAATATTGAGTCTCTTCTGTGTCGGTGGCTTCAGTTCCTTTTGGACATGCAGACTGGACAATTGCAAGTCAAGTGAGCTTCTGGTCCCTTGATATACCTTATTTCTGTCACTTACAATTTCATTTAAGTATTTGTACATTAAATAGGTATGTCGCTGTGAGTTGTAATGGTTCTCAAATTCATAAAATTATCGTGCCCAAATCATCAACATCTTTATTGTCGTTGTCACAATCATGATATCATCGTTGTTTTCGCTATGGTGTTTGTCCAACCTATTGTAAGCACATGAAAAAAACTGCAAGACGCGCATGAGTCCCCATCGACGAAGAGCTTGTGACCGACTGACAAGTTAAAGGCGCTCAAGCAATAGGTCTATCCCCCCACTCACCACCACACCCCAACCCTCCCCACTTCCCACCTTCCAGCGAGTTTCTGGCATCAGACTGGGAAGATCGACAGAATGGGCACCCAAGACGCCAAGAGTCGAGTTCACGGAGTGCAGGGCACTCGGTGCGAGGTCAAGGCATGCAACGACCTCCTTTCTTGTCCCTCCTTCTCTCTCCCCCTCCCATACATCTCCACCTCCACTCCGCCCATGTCTCCTCGCGCTTCGTGGCCCAATGTTTTATTGGTGAAAAGATGAAATGTATGGGTTTTCTCCCCCCTGCTAAGAGAATCAAGCTCAGGATCGGAGCTGATAAAGTTGGAGCCTCCAGAGGCAGTTCCGCGAAGACGGTCAGAATCGAAAGGATATCCCCCTTCTTTAACGGATTTTCAGCATTTGCCTAACAAAACAGATCTATAAATTCCAGTAATTCGACCACTTGGCCGACAGAGCTGGAGTAGTGGTCTTTGACAAGCGTATCGATCAGCCAACGGTTTAAAACCGAAGGGGTTAAGATGTGGTGACGTTTTTATTGCAGGACCTTTGGCTAAAACATGATGTGTGTGCAAACAAATATCTTTAACTCTTGACTTGTTTGAAATACGATAATAATAATATTTTTAACAGTCAGCCAACATTGATATTAACATTCGTATGCGTATTCGTAATGAATTATTGTACCATTCACATTAACATTAAAATTATCATATAATTAATATTAAAATTAATATAATATAACAAATAAACTCTTTAGAATCGCTTTCATGCGCATGAATAGTCATTGGACTGGACGCACGCAAACTAATTGTGGAGCTGCGCACGTAACATTAAGATGAATGATCCCTCAAGGGTCCGGATAATAATCACGTCCACGTCCAGGTGCATGCACGTCACATGAAACATCACCAGACCCCATTAAATAAGACAAGAGGACATCCATTCAGACAAAGAAACAGATAAACAGCAATTCATACAGACAAACTTTTTGAAGGTAGATATTTGGAGTAAGCGAGAGACAAACAGAGAAACAGACTGACAGACACCCAGACGAAGCCAGTCAGCTGGCAGAAAAAAAAAGCGGAAGGAGAGAGAGTGGTCAGAGGGAGATGACCAGTATGAGAGACTTGTTCCCCAACCCCATAAAAGTAGCCAACGAGGCGAACGAAATCGAGGCGACAGCATACAGACGGGCAACGGGCGTCCCGTGAAGATCGTTATTTCTCGTGGGTGAACTCTCGGCACACAGGCAGCACGCCCTCTACAATTACAGTATGTCACAGGGTCACAGACTAGTCTTTCACCCTCCCCTGTCTCAGCCTCCCAAGCCAGGGCGAGGGCGAGGCCTGTACGGGTGGGATTGGCACACAAGGCGGATCTTGGTCACCAAACAAAATGGTGGAAAGACGAATCGTCTACTTCCGGATTATCGGAAGTCAAGTATACTACTGTGTGTTGTGTTTGTGGATCTGCTTTCCTGTATTTGTGGAGTGTGTGTGTGTGTGTTCGTGTCTTGGGGTAGATGGTGTCTTGGTGTCTCAACGGCTGAAACCACCAGTTTCCATGACAGTCAGAATCGAGTGTTGAGGGTTCGGATCTCGGCTTCGACACACCTCTTTCTAAACTTAACAATTGCGCATGGAGTGGACCGATCACAATTAATAATCATTATTAATGTTTAGGTTTAACGCCATTGAATATAAAAAAATAAAGAACAAATCAAAGAGGTCTTCTGGGTATTTCCTTAGTCTGTACCTTTCCGATAGCTCAGGCATTCCTGGCATCTTTTTTCGCAAAAACATAAACTAAGAGAAAGAATGTTCGTAGGAAGACCATCTCACTACAAATCATCAGTAACACCCAACAGCAGCGTGCAAAGGTGAGAACTCTTTTATACTGTAAGTTTAGACTTTTCTATGCTTGTATCGTAAAACCAAAACAATTAGCACTCGTGAGTAATGAATGCTCACAAACACTTGTCTAACGAACCATGCAGGTGTGGAATTCGAACGCAGGCAGTTTTTTCTTCAGAGTAAATCGAAGAAACGTAGATCGCGAAAATCTGTTCACGGTTTACATACTCACTTAGGTGGGTTGCATGAGTGTCGGTACATCTTGTTCCACCCTTAAACCTGCCTTAATTAAAATTATGTCACTTATAGCATACAAACCAGTCACGTGACAGCACGTGCAACCAAGCCTCGTGTCGGGAGTTATATTCCCTAAACCACGGAGGTATAAGGCTACACTACTTCTTCTACTCAATGAAATGAGTGTCGGTCGGACGAGACCAACCATAGCAGGGGGACCAAAGCAAGAAAGGGAAACAACTGTTATCTCGCGAGACTTACACTTCTGCGGAAATCCTGGTTCTTATCGAGAGAAAATGGCGGTTTCTCGGTTGGATGAATTGAATGAAGATTACCGTAGACTATGACGCCCAGCTGCTCACGTGTACTGTTTGTAACGAGAGCACTTTTCCTTCTTTCATTCTTTCTCTCGCTCTTTCTTTCATTTCTTTCTTTTTTCTTTATTTCTTTCTCTCTATGATGTCATCAATGTAATGATTGATTGGTCCAAACGTGGACTGATCATTGATGTAACTGCCTGCACACTACGCACTACTCACCCATCACCCTGACAGTCAGGTACCAGGTGATGGTGACCACCAGTCGCTCCCGCCCCACGATGGTGACGTTGCAGCCGTACTCTTTGCCTGCCTGTGACGTCACCAGCGCGCGCGCTTCGGTTCCGCGCGTGTCGGCGCCGTCGATGACGCAAGCTGCGAAGTTGCCGTTCGTGGAACATTCGCGTTTGGCGAGGTTGACAAAGCTTATGACGCGGTTGTCTCCTCCGGTGAAGAGCGCGATGGACATGACATCTGTGGAGGTCTCCAGGCTCCTCCCAGAGCAGACTAACTCCACGAGAGACGAACTGCCGTAGAAGGGCTTGGAACTGAACCCTAGGGAACGATGCATTGAGGGATATTACAGATTTTTTTTAAATAATAAAATATTTAAAAAAACAATAATATTCAAATAGTTAATAAAATAATAAGACATGTAGGTTAAAATGTTAGATCACAGTTTTTAAAACGAAGCCACCATTAGCTTTAGGACGATCAAAATCGAAACAAAAACGAATTTAAACCAGAAATTATGTTCTAAGACAATATTCACGAAATTTGTACTTGGATATTGTCTTTTCTATTTATTATTATTATTATTATTATTATTATTATTATTATTATTATTATTATTATTATTATTATTATTATTATTATTATTATTATTATGAGCAGTCAAGTTGAAACTAAGAACAAAGTGTTATTATTAACCAAGAAAGTCATTTAGAACAATTCCATTTACATCTGTGCTGTTGTCTTTAAAGCCAAAACACTCTGTGTCTGTCATCTTGATCTTGACCTCGAGGCTAACCTCTCACCAATGGACATCCTGGCATTAGTCTAAGCTCTGGTAGCACCATCCTCTATGACGTCTGTACTCAACAGCTGATCTTTTATTATTTTATTTCTTTTGTTTCATTTCTTAATCACATTTCACGAACTAAACAGTAACTTCTCTCTCTTTACAATCACCATCGATTCACTAAGTACTAACTGAAGTCTGTATATTTTTATATTTGAGTGGTTCTTTTCTTTGACTCTCCCTCACTCTTCCTCATTCTGTCTTTCGTCTCCCTTCGTCCTGAGGACATTGACATTCTAGTCTGTCCTTTCAGTCCATGTTTGTTGAAGTCTGAACTACAGTTGACATCCTGTCTACAAACATTGAATGAAACTGATTATGAGTGTCATGTCTGGCAGTAACACTTCTCTCCTATAATGTTATATATAATTGCCTACATCCTGGCTACATCCACTCCTATAATGAGTATTTTTCTTATCCTCATTACAAAGAGTACATAAAGCTGAAGAAAAGTGGAGTCTGTGGCCGAAACCAATTACTCCTATAATCCGAATAATTGACCACATCCTGGCTACATACACTCCTATAATGAGTATAATTTTCCCCATCCTAGTTACAAAAGTACATAAAGATGGAGAAAAGTGGAGAGTGGGGCAGAAAAAGCTTACTCCTATAATGTGAATAATTGACCACATCCGGGCACCAAGAAGAGCACAAAACTGATTTGAACTAGATTGTGTTTGGTGGAGGTGGAGGGGGGGGCAACGTTTGGAGCGCTATGCCCCCCGAGGGGGGATGCTGAGACGCTCCGCGAGAGTCTCAAAGGCTTGGCGCCCCCTGGTGGCCGAGGGCGACAGGAAATTTTGTGAGCAAATGGGCAGGCATCGCCGGCGTCAACAGGACCGCAGGCTGTGTGCTCTAGCAGAGCCTCAATGTGCCGCAATGTTCTTTTGCAGCCGTCTAATTCAAGCAGCGCCGCGCTGCCCGGGGCCAGACATCATTAGTCGCAGGCTGCAGACAGGGGACCAAGGGAGACAACTGCGCATGCGTGCACGAGCGTGAACGTCCTGTTGGAGCTTGCACGTGTGTCTTTGTGTGCGCTTGTGTGTTTAGTATTATATAGAGTTAGGTGGAGAGATTTGCCGTCTTTTCCTCTCATTTCGTTTACTATGTTTTTTTTCTCTCTTTCTCTCTCTCTTTCTCTCATGCGTTCTTTCTCCATCCATTTTATATCTTTTATTGTGTCTGTCCGTTCCTCAGTAATCTACTTCTCTGTGTCTGTCTCTCTATACTGTATTCGTTCCTGAATACTCTCTATGTCTGTCCGTCAGTACTTTATGTCTGTTCTTTAATCTTTGTGTTTCACTCTGTTGTCATGCTTGCTTACTCTGTTCTTTAAGGTTACTGCTTGTTTGTCTTTGTTTGTAGTATTTGTTTGTTTTCGGGTTTTTGTCGCATTTTATTGCATTCTTATTTACTGATCTGTTTCCCTCCCTCGATATGTAGTGTTTGGGTTTTTTTTTCCTTCGTTCTGGTCTTCCCAATTATGTTTGACATCTACTTCTGATCTTCTTACACACATTTTGTGTCTTCCTACAAAATGTTTGCAGGCAGTAGGAAAAGTATATATATATATAGTCGCAGGTTATATAGATATATACCGATCAGCGTATATCCTTTCTACAGCTGTTTATAACCAGCATCTGAGAGAGACTTGACAATTTTTTAGCAGCCATTACTCGTGGCTATAAATAACCGCCATTTCATAGTTTCAACCTAAAAAAATGGCAATAAATTGTGAACAGGATGCTTTAGAAGTTTGTATTTCTTCTTGATCTGCATTTAGTAACTTTAAGAGGCCAGTCGAATGACACTGTTGAAGAGAAGTGTTTTGTGTGATTTGTGTGTAATATATAGTGATAGAAGTCTGCTCTACATCGATGATATGGTTTCCAATACCTGGTTAACCATTCTATGTATAAGTCTACAGGTAGATCACGGTTTCACTGCAATTAGTTGTGATTCGATTAACCACCTTTGATCATTGGTGTTTGTCTCCCTTCTAAGATGTAGCCAGGCTACAGAGCATCAAGAGTCGGTGTCAGGCTCTTTGTTCCTCCATAACTACGCACCTCGCCATTCTGCCTGCCAGAAAATAACTATGATAGCCTCTTTCTGAGCGAACCAAAAAGTGTTGAAAACATGCGTAATTAATGAAGAGTGTTAATTAAACCTTTAGTGGCAAAGGTGTACTTACCACAATCCCCGGCCATGACCGCTGCCATCAGGAAAAGTGCAGACGACAGCATACGGCGTGGTGGTACAGTGGCGGCTCCGGCGGCCATGATGGCCAGCAGACGAGTTTTTAGATTTTTCAGGCTGATTATTACGGCGAGGAAATTGGATTGCAAAAGTTGGAAGCGGGTTATTTCCCTGTAAATGCCGATGCCACAGTGGTTACTTCCCTTGATGTATCGGGAGGGAATCCTTACCCATTCAATCAGAGAAGAACCCCGTTCGCGTGAAATTGATAGAATTTTTTCGAGCGCGAGAAAACACGAGATCAGGGATGGAAGGAGGGTAGCACGAACGAGGAGGGCGAAAATATATACTTGTGTATGGGCGTGTATGTGTGTGTGCGTGACCATGTTTGGAGAAGGGAAGGGGTGGTGCGAAGAAGAGTTGCTTCCCGTCAGTGTCACCAGACGGAGCGAATTAAGGGTTTGCCTACTGACTGACCCCTGATCCTAGGTGCGCAAGGAGAGAGTGACAGAGAACACAAGTTATCTCTCCTACACCCACCACTGCCCACCCTCGCCATCAGTCTCATCTCCCCGGAGCCCTAAGTGCAGCCCTCGTGCCTCCGGCCAGCGGCTTCATCTCGTTTGTTTAAACACAGACGAGGAGGAGATAATGCGAAGGCACGTTCCACAACTGTAAGTTATTACAGACGAGGGCAGCTTGAGAATTCGCGGTACGAATCCATTCTGATTCAGTTTGTTTCTCATTCTTCTAAACGAGAGATTGTTCTCGCGGGCTTGATTTTTCTGCTCGGGTAAACTCATTTACTTTTTTTGAATCGTATCGGTATACCTGGCTGTGACAGTGCCACAAATTAGAGATCTTTGCTCTGTAAGTAACAATATATGCACCAAAATATAATGTATTATGTGTATCAAATACACACAAACACAAAGGATTTTAGAATAATGAGCAACTGTTTGTGATTTTTAATCAATGAATTTATTTGAGCGTACGTGCATGTTCACGTGTGTTTGTGTATGGAAAGTGTGTATACACGTGATTGTGAGTATATATGTGTGAGGTGTCTATACACTTGCTTGGATGTATATTGTGTAACGTGTGTATATATATATATGTGTGTGGTTAGCTTGTATTTGAGAGTGTGTGGTGAGGAGAGGCTCGTGAATCATCTAAATTCTTTACTTCTCTTAAATTTTTTATTTTAATTGTTATCCTATTTATTATTCCCTATTATACCGACAATGACAAAATATCCACAACTAATGGTGTGATTTTTAAAATATATAATCAATGAAATACAATACTTTGAGACAGGCTTACAGACACAGGTACATAGACATTAACATTGGAGGTACACCGTGACAGACATACAGAGACAGGTAGACTGGGAAACACGGAAAGAAGGTAAAACTATCGAAGAAAAAAAAATGATCAAGCAGAGGCTATGATTTGGAAATGAAAGGAGGAATGATTGTGGACTTAGGTTCATTTTCAAGTGAAAGGCAGCTAACGTTCATGGTCCAGTCATCTCATTCTTCACTGTTCTCAGAGAATATTCCTGTCTGGACCGTCATACTTCAAGATGGACTTGCCAGTAGATGTTGCATGTTTGTACGTGTGTATGTGCGTGTGTGTGAGTGTGTATGTGCGCGTGTGCGTGTGTGTGTGTGTGTGTGTGTGTGTGCGTGTATGTGTATGAGTTTGTGTGTGAGTGTGTGTGTGAATTAATGTGGGTGGGAGGACGGCGGCAAGATTGCTTTTGCGTGCAGACAGACCGTGAATGTCTTGGAGACACTATAACTGTTGGCTGGATTCAGACATATAGACTTTCAGGCTTGAAAAGGTTTCTTGTAAAATGAAAGATGAGTACACCATTATGTACACCATTATGTACACCATGTAGTACAGTAAAAGCCACTATAGGTACACCAGAGATCACATTTCCTACGTGTAGGCTATTGATACAGATTGCAGTACCCAGGCTCACCCTATTACTACAACATCGACTACAATATCCAGACCCAACCTATAGGTGACCAGACTCTACAATACCCATAGTCATAGACTACATTCACAAAACTGTTCTACGGGTAGATTGGATACTACAGTATAACAGACTCAGGGTATGGAAGGAGAGGAGTATTCACACGCGAGTTAAGGGGTAAATCACATTTTGCAAGTAGTAGCCAGACCCAGGTAATTGCTACACCGTAGACTATAATACTCATAGCGAGACTGGGTCACTGGAAGAAAGTTCATGGCAACATCAGAAACCACAGTAATAAACCCCGAGTACTGCGGGAGACACATAGCTTGAGATAGCTGTCTGACACAGACCCGGGTATGACACACCCCGTCCACACAACAGGGGCTAGCTGGTGCCCCACTCACCTGCCCCCTTCTGAACGGCCAGCGACCAGGAGGAGATGCTGGACACGCCGTGTGTCTTGAAGCTGGTGATGTTGCAACCCAGCATCCGGGTCTCCGACTCCTGCAGGTCCATCATCAGAGCCAGCACGCGGGTGTTGCGCGAGGTCACGTGGTCCACGGCGCAGGCAGAGTAGACATGCGCAGTCGAGCACTCCTCTTTGCGGAGGTTGACGGAGGTCAGCACGCGGTTGTCGGGGGAGGAGTACAAGGTGATGGAGAGGAGGTCAGCATCCGCCTCCAGCACGTCACCAGAGCACTCCACTTCCTGTATGGCAGCCACGCCATGCCATGACCGTGTTTTCAGCGCTAAAACGGTGTGATATGGGAAAGGAAATGCGGGCTTTCATTATTATCTTTATTGTATTTAATTGTATTTATTTTTATTGTATTTTTAAGACAAGCTTTTATTAAATGATACAAATTGCTTAATGTAAACATAGCATTTTCTAACCATATTCAACCACACGTTTAGAACAAATCATTTACAAAAAAAAATTCTTCCAATTCTGCCACATTCTAATAAAATTAAACCTAGAAGGTAGCGGTGGAATAAGGAAGGAGAGAGGAAATTCTGAGAAAAAAAGACGAAAAGAGAGTGAGAAAAAAGTAAAGGAACTATGATCCTGAGACGAATGATACACAGCACTAGGTCATGATGAATGATGCAATGCAAGTGGTCATGATGAATGATACACAGCACCATGTCATCATAAACAACTAGGTCATTGTCAGTGATAAAAAAGAATCAGATCATTTTTAATGATACACAACACGAGGTCATCATGAATCATATATAGAGAGCACTATTTCATTATTAAAAATATACAGCACTAGGCCATCATGACTAATTCAGAGCACTAGGTCATCATCAAGGATACACAGCACTAGGTCATCATAAATGAAATACACCACTAGGTTATTATCAGTGATACACTGCACAGTCATCATAAACTATAAACAGCACTAGATGTTCATGAATGACAAAGCACTAGGTCAAGATAAATAATAAACTGCACTAGGACATTTTCAATAATGCACAACACTAACATCACAAACTAGACGAGGTCAGTTCACAACATTAGCTCACCACGACTGAGTTCAGGACTGTGTCATCATGAATTATACACGCCACTAGCTCGTTGTAGATGATAAACAACACTGATTCATTATGAATGACAAGAGTTCATGAGTTATGAATGATGCACAGTTCTAGTTACTCCTAACTGCTGCACGAGCTCTTTATGAATGATAGCAAAACAGTAGCATGTCATGAATGATACACAGCTCTAGCTAATAATGAGTGATATCAAGTTCACAACACAAGCCCATCATAAGGTATGAATGAACAAAATGTCATGGTCATCCGGAATATTAACTATCGCACTACACTATCTCCTTAGAGTGTATCAATATTTTAGCATTTTAAAAATAATTCGTACAAAGGGTTTGACCTGTTTCAGTTCAGTTGTGTGTGTAGTGTTCCGCAAGTAAAATTATCAAAACAGTATAGGTCATCTTGCACACCAGATAAAAAGTTATATTTTTCTGAAACGTTTGCTTCTAACTAGGTGTGGCTTGATTCTTCAGTAGTGTGCGCGTGTGTGTGTGTGTGTGTGAGAGAGAGAGAGAGAATGTGAGTGTGTGGGCGTGTGTGTGAGAGAGAGAGAGAATGTGAGTGTGTGCGCGTGTGTGTGTGAGAGAGAGAGAATGTGAGTGTGTGCGCGTGTGTGTGAGAGAGAGAGAATGTGAGTGTGTGTGTGTGTATGTGTGTGTGAGTGTGTGTGAGTGTGTGTGAGTGTGTGTGAGTGTGTATGTGTGTGTGAGTGTGTGTGTGAGTGTGTGTGTGAGTGTGTGTGTGAGTGTGTGTGAGTGTGTGTGTGTGAGAGTGTGTGTGTGTGTGTGTGTGAGTGTGTATGAGTGTGTGTGTGTTTGCACGCCTCTGCCCGTCCCCAGTAATGTCATTTTGTCATCAGACCAACTCACTTTGTAAGTTAAACGCGTTTTCATCGACCGCTTAAACTGGCGGCTGGGGAACGTGCGGCACTTTGACAAAAAAAATATGGAGATGCGGGGTATGTTCGACATGAGACCTCCATTTGACTTTCTGTACACATACATACACACAAATAAAGCACACACGACATACACATACAGTTTTATCCATTCTACCTAGTGATTAGACAGTCTAGACCACCGAACTCCAAGGTGACAGCATCGGTTGGTTTGAATCCCGTGTGGCGCAGTGTGTTTATTCTACCCTCTCAGTCGTCCTAGCTGTGAAGAGATCGTCGCCGCCCTCAGAAAAGTTTCCCCCCGAGATAAGTAAGGGCTTCCTCCCTTACGACTGTAAGATCATGGAATTAAATTTACTTTTTCACTACAGACATATTTGTACAAATATAAATTAGTAATTGTTGTGTGTATATATACACGCACATAAAGTTTGTTAGTTTTATTTAAAGCTAAATGTTAGGTAATTTGTGACAGGAACATAAATAATGTTCCTAAAATGGTATTTGGAAATGCCTTGTAGTAATTTCATGATTAAATTAATGGTAATGAAAATGTTTAAATAATTACAGTTCTATGAAATGTCCTCGAATAACTTTCCTTCCAATTACCCTTTGAGCAAAAAGTTCCGATGTTTTACAAATAATCTAAAAGATCTTTTTCTAAATACTAATGTGTTACAAATAATAGTTCATCATTAGCTCTAAGTAGCATCTTGAGCACTGAAGACTAACCGAACAACCTGAAGAATTAAACTGTGATTTTTTAAACTTATACTTTCTTTGAATTTTGTATGTTTAATTGTTGTTGTTAATGCTAAAAGAAAGAAAGGCGGCTAAAATAACAAACTCTACATTTCATAGCAAGTGTAAACAACATATTGCTGCTGAGGCATTACTGTGTATGTGAAATGTAAATCCATAAGTATCCTGATATTTAAAGAATTTCTGAATAGCATACCTGTTTACCTGTTTACCTGAGTGGGGAGGGGACTGACACAGCCAGTGTGTGACGTCACAGTTCATTAAGTGTCGATGTGAACATGATAGCTGTGAGCCCTGTGACCTCCAGGTCAAGCTTCGGGACGATGGTATGAGTTTTATTTCTAAATTCCATCAGTGTCTAAACGCTCGTCTGCTTCAACGCCAGGTACTTCGAAGGTGTGAGTAATCTATTAATAGCTGAGAGGATATGATTTTTGCGCATGCTTGGCCTCGGGTATGATGTTGATTACAAAGGGACAATAAAATCCTTATCCTCAAGAGATTTTGTCATCAAATACATACACACATATATACGTGAGTATGTACGAGTAAACAACGACAAAGGATGGAGGAAGGTTGTAGAAAGGGAAGAACAAAACTAACCTAAAGTCATGCACAACAATGACAACAAAAAAACAAAACAAAAAAAAAAAAAAAAAAAAAAGCAGACAAAAGATGAATACGACAGAAGCAGACTAGACACATGAAAAAATAATCAAAGCAGTTTCTTTGTATGGGTGTCAAGGGAATATAAGCTCGCCGACCTCCACGAACCGAGACGAGGAGATCAAAGAGGAAAAGGGAGGATGGAGACAGGGTGATGTGCGGTGTTATTCATGGCTTACCGTTCGGAACTACAGCAGACCCCAGCGTACATCCAGCACACAGCGAAAAAAACGGTAACAGGTGTTTCCACGACATTGTTGTCCTCGCCCGCGCGCCAGCTCGCCCACGTCCACGCTACGAATCTCGCGCCTCGTTCTCGCCTCCTGACCTCTTTACGCTGATTAGTTCTGCGAGAGAGAGAGAGACGGGGTAGGGAGATGAGGAAGAGAAAACAGGGGGAAGGTAGCTGGGTGGTGGGGCGGGGTGCGAAATTGGATTGTAAGAGGACAAATCGGGTTATGCCCCCTCATGTTTGTTTTCGTGAGAAGATTGATGGAAGCCTTGTGGTTATTTCCCCTGAGAGGGGTTACCGCCGACGCAAGGCTTTTCTGTGCTCCTAACGGCGTCAGCAAAATACTCCATCACAGCATCTTTGCGCTTCATGGTGTGCAGTCTGCCCTCGCTGTGGCTCCGATCGATGGAAGAATACAGAGACACTGTTGGTCCTCGCCCCAGACTCCTTCCTTCTCTCATTGAAGGGACACGAACTCCGTGTGAAAAATTGCACGTCTACCTTCCAGCCGCATACACAGCTTCTATCTTCTTCTTCTTCATCATCATCATCATCATCATCATCATCATCATCATCATCGTCGCCATCCATCTTGTTGTTCATCATCATCGTTGGTGGTGGTCCAATCGGTACTGGGACTGTCTTAAATAATTTTTTTGTGATGCTTCACATAAGAAAGAATGAGC
Organism: Pomacea canaliculata; assembly: GCF_003073045.1. Lineage (NCBI taxonomy): Eukaryota > Metazoa > Mollusca > Gastropoda > Architaenioglossa > Ampullariidae > Pomacea > Pomacea canaliculata. The sequence continues at coordinate 7,981,405 of NC_037596.1, read as the reverse complement.
ACTACCATTTCCTTGTTATTATTGTGGGTTAATCTTTAAATAATTAGCTGACTGGGCATTTTCGTTTAGTCTGCAAATTGTGTGAAACATTTACTAAACTGTTTGATTTTTTTTTTTTACTCTCCAAACGTGGTTTGAACGGAAATGACATTATCACGGTATTCAGAGGAGTAGGATGGTCGTCTGCTCGTTCTTAAGTTTAGCTCTGATATCAAACATTTCTGCTTCCTATTCTTTTTTTTTTTTCATTTTCTTTATTTTTTTAGTCGCACTATTTTAGACAAGTGTCATCTGTGATCAATGGTGGTGTTTCTGTATTGAGCCTCTCCTCAAGGTCTAAGATAAAAAAATTCTTCCTGATGGTTCTGAAAGTGGCGGTGTCCACTTGATCGTGAGAATTTTGTAGAAGAAAAAGCAAGACTGCAAGCGATGAAGTTACGATAGTTGATAATAGAGGTGACGGTAAGAACAGCTAGGAGAACAATAATGCTCATTACCCATGAATTTTCTTGTTTACTTACATGCATATGAAACGGTGTATGTGGTGTGTGTACTAGTATAATGTGGTATGTCTGTTGTATATGGAACCGGGTGAGTCTATGATATATGAATGTGGAATCTTTGGGATGTATAAAAATCCTGTCTTTAATATCTTAATATGATGAATGAATGTGCTGTGTCTTAAATATCTTAATATGATATACGATCACCACTACCGATCATCGAGAACAAGATGATCAACACTACTTAGCACCTTAGCGAGATTCTATGTCCCCTCACCTTAATTGTGGCATAAACATGAATGTGTGGGTCAGTTAAACCGACGATCAACCACCCCTTGAAACAAAATTCTAAGAAAATGTTACTTCAGTCCTGCAGCCCACTTATCTACGGTGCGTCTAGATGATCGCAGTGCTGACAGAGCGGAGAAGAATGTTCCAGAAGGGACTTTGGCCTGGCTGGAAGGAGGTGAGATAAGCCATGCAGTCTTCTTTCTGCCCACCCATCCATCCCCCCATCCACCCATCCATCCACCCGCCACGTCTTCACGAGGAAGTCTGCACACAGCTGCATCGTCCTCTGGACGTCATTCCAGCGGAGACGAGACATCAGTCCGGTCCTGTTGATCGATAGGTCAACACTTCAAAAACTTGGTGTCCTTAAAGCCACACAAAAGTGCAAAACATTCTCCAAGGACTAGACTTGGTCTTTCTGATCCATATATCTTTTAAAATATTCCTTGAAGAACCTTTAAGTACCCACAGCCAAATTGTTGTTCTTTTTCGGTTACTTGGCTTATGTTATTTATTTTCATTGTTTGGTTACTCGCGGTTCTGATTATTTATCGGTCAATAATTTAAATGATAACTAAGGAGGTGCACAGCTATTTTTAATGTGGTAATTTTTATTTTAATTTGTCACACCAAGCAACTCAGTTTGACTATCGCAGTTTTCAACTGAGTTTTGAAGACAGGATTTCATAAGGGCTGCTCTGTGGCCTAGCAAGACCTCATTAACATTTGCTCCATGCTTTTATATTGGGTCCAATTATTCAGAAGTGAGAATTTAGGATCAGTTCATGTGTGCTTTCTTTCACACACTTCCAAATATTTTTTAAAACCACAATGATTATAATCGTCTGCATGCTCATTGTTCTCATTGTCTGGCAATAACTTTAAGTTTAAATTTTTTTTTTGTTTCGGGTTAACCTTAAAAATGTGAATGAACGAAAACTCAGGTTAGACGAAATAGTCATGTCCATTAATTGTTTGTTTTACACTTACTTTTTCAAATGTTTTATAGCCCTATAGTTCCATAGAGCGATCTCTGACAACTTTCATAGTCTAAATATCTATATATATATGTTTTATATTATACACACTTTCCTACCTGTGCCTTTCTCGAGTTTCAAAAATTGTATACTGTTCACTTTAAGGTCTGAAGTCTTTGATTTTCTTGCTTTACTCTTCATAGTCTTTACCTAAGTTTAGTTCAAAGAATTTCATTCAACTCTTAGTATGCTTTTTTCGTTTTTGTCGTTTTCGATATGCACCTATTTTGTAGCATTATATTGTCTAATATTTATTCCCAAACAATACCTTGTCATCAATTAAAGATCCTTCTTAATTTGTAGACAAATATTGAAAGCTTAATAAACCAAATTTGGCAAAGTTGTGTGGGAAGGTCTCAGAGAACCACTTGTGTTGGGGCAAACATCTGGGACATTGGAACTGTATTTAAGTCCGATAAATTGTGAGCTCAATTCATAACACATTAAGGCTATGGAACATTAATAATAATAAAGGTTTTTTTTATAGCGCCATATCTCAGTCCTATGAGCAACCTCATGGCGCATTTCAAATGATAGTAATTATAACATGACAGGGAGAAATTGAAGGCTACAGTCAGGCAAGAAAAGGGGAGAACGCATAGAAATAATAATAATAATAATAATAATAATAATAATAATAATAATAATAATAATAATAATAATGATAATAATAATAATAATAATAATAATAATAATAATAATAATGATGATGATGATGATGATGATGATGATGATGATGATGATGATGATGATGATGATGATGTAGTGTTATCTGATTAATAAGTGACGAATACGGTACTCCATTATCCAACAAGTCTACAAAATTTAAATAAATGCATATATTATGGGGAAAAAATGAATCTTGGAGACAGGAGAAAATGGAGGACCAGATCTGTCTGACTGGTCAGGTGACACATTCCGGAGGTTTGATGCTTCGGTGCTTTGCCCGGTTAAGGACGGACATAAAAATGTTTCAGGCTCCTCGTTATCTAATATTTTGTTCTCAACATGAAGTCAAATCAAGTCGTGAAAGCTGCTAAAATGTATGGAATAGCCAAACAGTCCCTGTATATGACCTGCGAAGTAGGAATCTGGGTGCATTGAGTCCGCTTTTCTTTTGTTTTGTGTGAGGTTCTTTGAGAGGTCTGAGAGGACTGAAGTCTGGAAATGTGTTGTCATGCACGAGAAGAATATATAGATGGTGGGTTTGAACTTTAATCTGATATGACTAGACATTGTATGGAGCTTTATGTGTTTTTCTGGAGCCAATGTAATTAGCTTTTTTTTGTACAAACCTCGCAAGGTGTGTGAATGTGTGTGTGTGTGGGGGGGGGGGGGGGGTTGGGGATTATTTATTTTATTTAGGAGAGGAAATATTTCAAGAGAATATTTATTTAAAAAATAAAAAATAGTGAATTACGAAAGGATTTCATCGCGATGTTCTTTGAAATGGTTAGTACGCTACTAGAAGTCATCTTGGTAGTCAAAATGCGCGATGACAAATGTTTACTAATTGAACTGGAAATCCAGGGTAAGGTGTGGTGTGAGAGTAATTCACTAACAGTCACATACTCGATTTTGGGACAGATGTCGTTTGGTGCTAAAGCAGACACCTTAGCCTGGGTAGGAATTCAACTGAAACCGTTCTGCATGAGATAAAATTTAAAATTGTAGCAGTCTTTAAACATCTTTAACACCGTGTATGGGTGCGTGCGAGCACCACGCGCTTCTGTAAATGTTTCACTTCCTTTTTATTTCAAGAATATTTTAACAACGTTCTAATATTAATCTAGATTCTAGAGTTTAGAAGCGTTCTCCATAAATTGTCACTTTATGTTGTGGACAGTTCAGAATTCCATTTTTAACCGTAAGAAGATGCAGTAATGGACGAGCAAGTGAGAGCGCGGACGGACAAAATGGGTTTTTTTGTCGGAGGATGAGAGATCGGGGGTGTCATATTTGATCACACTAATGGATCGGCAAAGTCCGAGCCCTTTCAGCAGCGAGAGAAAGCAGCCTTCACTCCAACAGCGACTGTTGTTTCTGGTCCTTGTGAACATTGGCCCTTGAGTAAATAACCTTCCATCTTCGCTGGAGGGTAGTCATCTTCACTTCTGTCTCTACCTGCCGGAATGCTTGCTTGTATTTCTTGTTCATACACACACACATGTCTGTCTGTCTGTCTGCCTGTCTGTCTGTCTGTCTGTCTGTCTGTCTGTCTGTCTGTCTGTCTGTCTGTCTGTCTGTCTGTCTGGGTGCACCTTATCCGCCTGGGTGTATCCCCACTCAGTACGGTGAGAGTACCGCCAGAGTGGCCGAGTGACCACAAGACATCGGCCCACGGTCACAGTGTATGTTGCCGTACTCCAGACTTCTACCAATCACAGTGCACAGCTACGCTAGCTTACATCCAATGTGGCGACTCGCTTTGTGGCCTTTTGCCATTCAGTCGATGCTGCATAGACCTTGTCATTTTTGTTTGACATAGTCGTATTCATGTTTTATTGTAATTTTGTGCAGGTGGAGACGTGGTAAACACAAATTTTGTAAACAAATATTCAGCGATACTTAAACGTTGAAGTCGAACTTCCGGTTTCACATTCACGATATCGGGATTGTTTATATTTCTCCTTTCTCTTGTCATAGAAATTCGCTATTATAGACATCATATATATAATAAGTCGAGAAAATAGATCTTAATAAAATAATAAAATCACGTCTACCATCCCCCCTTCCCAAAAAAAAAAACCCAACAACAACCAAAACAAATGCAGGGTTCATAACAACATTGCGTCGTCTGCTGTAAACTGAGGCAGCGAACGATATATATTATATCTGCTTAAATGCTCTTTCCAAGGACCTTTCGAAACGTGTTTAATCATAAGTGCAATTATTTTCTCCGTCAGCTGTAATTCAATAGCATACATAAATTAAGAAAATAGATCTTAATGAGATTACTTAAATACTTGGGTCAGTAACTATGGAATAAAAACTGCGTGGGTCACACAGAAACAGTACGGAATAATTACTTCAGGCGTTTTCTTATGTTATTTATTGAGTCCTATTGGGATTATTTTATTTTAACGCAATTTTTTAAATATCAGCTTGAATTCTCTAGCATACCATAATACATTATAATTATTGCGTTGTGGCGCAGACAAAACTTTTTAATCTGCTGTACAACAAGGGCTGTAACTCTTAGAAGACTTTTTATGGCGCCAGTATTTTATTTATATATATATTGATTTTGGAAGGCGAATAAAATGGAAGCGAAGAAAGCAAATGTACGTAAATATAAACTGTTTTCAAACAGCTGCTAGGGCAGTTAGGGGTTCTAAAAGTCAACACATGTAAGCCACATAAATCAGTTTTGAGGAATTGCAATGATGGTAAAGACAATTTAATCCATCGAATATAATAAGTAAACCTTACATAAGCAAACCTGGCCACTTGTACGGCTCCAAGAGGGTATATGCTTCATTCGTAATTAGTAAGCTATCAGACAGTTACATTGGCTTTGCAAGATCTCTACAATGAGGAAGTCAGTGTTGTCAAAACAAGATAACCTGGACACCAACTGTCAATTCAGATAGCAGTGCTGACAGAATCACATTGTGAAGGTGTATAATTCCTTTGGTAATTGCCTTATGTAGATTTCAATATTAATAGGACTGTATAAACAACCAAAACAAAGAGAAATAACCATTGATTTACATAAAATCCTTGCTTTTTAAATTTTTTTCAGATGCAAAACCCAAGAGCAATAAATATATATTTTGGGGTCATCTAGTAATGGTTGTTAGAAGGCAATCATTCTGCAAGCTGATGATGATGCATACAGACTTAAACTGTGCATCACATTTTCATGCAGTTCTTTTATATGTAGCACACATTCTCACTGATAAAAATTCAGCATACTTTCGCAATTCCAACAGGTAGAAACAGCCTCAAATATGACAAATAAAAATACACAAATGACCAGTAATTATACCACTTAATGGGATTATTTAGCACCAAGTCAGCAGGAAACCTGATTGTACCATTTTTTTCTTAATATTTTCTAAGTACATACGTAATAGATATATATTCCACATTTTCATCATAAATTCCCCTGCTCCTCTTAAATTCACCTTTTGTGCAAGGACTGTCAGGGAAATAAAGCTACTAATGTTGTCATAAACATAACAGAATGTATGAAAATGACACCATAACTGTACATATAATCATGCAATATTGAATGTCATTGCATTGTTTACCAGTAAGTTGAAATCTCAAACACAATTGGGGTATTGATTTTGTGCAACCACACACTGTTAACGTGCATGTAACCAGCAGTATATGGTGTTGATATTGACCAGATGGCCTCCCAAAAATTAAATAAAAATTATTATTATCACACACACACAGAGTACAGCAATAATTGAAAACAATACCAGAAACCTGATGTTTAAAAATTACATTTTTCTTCAAAGCTGGTCATTCTGAAAGGTTCCATGGCAAGTAATTATACACAGTCATGCCTTAACAATTGTTTGGACACAACTAAAGTGACAGGCAACTTCTTATGTAATCCTTTACCATTCATAGTAACAAAAAGGATCGGCTTGTGTCTACATGTGTCAAAATTATCTCATATGTAAACATTTTGATATCACTTTCAAGGATGTTATAATTTTATAACTGCATGCTTTAAATACATTGTTAAATCTTTTAGAAGAAGATTAAGTATACTGATAGCCATACAATATTTGAACTGTTATGACAATGGGATCATGCAGATAATACTAACAAACTGACAATCTCTTTAAAAATGCACACAGATGATTTTATTTTCAAATGAAGCGAGTAATCCTGATTAAGTATAGTTGCAAGTAGGTGCTTTAATCATCTTTGCTACTTGTTTTCAATGATACATGCATTATTCTCAATTGCACTTATTATTCTCAACTGTTTTTACTTAGAGTGGGAAACAGAATATGAAAATAAGGATGTTTTAATGCTGTCCTTAGATGCTGCTCTGTACACACTTAACGTGTAGACTGTTGAGATACTGATTAATGCATAAAACATTAACAGAGTAATCAGAGCTACAGAATAAATAAAAATGAAGTTAAACTTGATACAATATGTGACTTATTTTATTTAAGAGATTACCTGTGCTAGGTAAAAATATTTGCAATGTGGTTTTCTTATTATTTGCTCACAAAAATACATTGTGATATGTTTCAATACATTTCTTTGTGTAAAAGAACACTGAGAAAAAAAAAGTAATTACCTAGACCATACTTTTTTAATTGATGCTAATTTCCTTCCTTAGAAAAGTGGTATTTATGAGTTTTTTTACATGCACCAATGCTGTCATAAATAGTCAAAGTATGAATAATATAAATGTGTTACAATATCACAGTATGGACTGCAAGAAATTCAAGCTGTTTGCACACTTTTCACTGGACGTTTGCACTTTTATGCTCTATTAAGGTGGCAAAAACAATGGGCAACTGTGATACTCGCCCCCAACAATGAAAAAAGGACATTTACAGTTGATAAAACCCCTTTTTCCAAAGATATATCATTGCTTCTATTAGCAATAAAAGAGTAACTTTAAGAAGAAATGTATTTTGAGGCAATTCTTGTAACTTATCTGAGTCATGCAGCTACGTGAACATGTTTTCACTTGTTTTCAGACAGGAAAACTGCTTTATCTGGTTACAATGAAAACTGCCATGGATAAAATATTATGCATAGATGCATAATATTATTATGAAGGCATTTGTAAAAAACAATATCCAGTTTATCAGAACTTTTCTTAAGATATTCAACAGTAATAATGAAGGTGAAATTGCACAGATTAACATAACTGTATTCACTGTGGTAATGTCAGAGCTTTGGGTACTGGACATTTTTCCAGGAGTGACCATCCTTTAGCTGCACCAAAGAACAACAAAACTTTTTTCTGATAGACTTAGCTAAATTGTAAAGCTCAATGCCTGCTTCTACCATCAAGGCCATCCTATACCAAGTATCATGTAAGACACAGTCTAGTGCCTCACAGTCACCATCATGCACGTATGCACACAACGCATAGGTGGATGAAATCAGGACTATGAGAAAAAAAAGTATCAGAACAGGTCCATGACAGTTACTGTCCGGAAACGGATGGTCAGCGCGACAATGATCTTTAGCTTCGCAGTCTACTTTTTAGCATTTAATTTATTCATCCCTTCACTGGTATCAAATGGCGCCCTGTCAAGCTTCTCCTCCAGAACTGGTTGTCGAGGGAGGGTGGACAGGTGGATATAGATGCATCGACTCACCAGGCTCATTTCTGAGGTCTGCCATGATCAGCTGCATGTCAGTTTTGCATGGTATGGCAAGTCTGTTATACCCAGCCAGTATTTTTCTGTCTACCCTACCCGATCAGTTTTGACCACCGTCCATGGTACCCCGAAGGACGATATCAAAGTGTGACGTCGTACCGGTAACACCGCCGAACCAGACCGGTTGACATCGCTTTGTTGTTCTGAGAAAAGATTATTGGGTTACCACGAAAAGTGTTGAAAATGAGGCACGCGTCTTAGTCTCATGTTGCATAATGACTATTCAGACCAAGCTATCTGCACACTTACAACGGTGCTTTACTTGTTTTCAAGACCCTAACTGCAAACCAGGCCTAGTAGTCCATCTTGGTGGAAACCACACTTAGGATAGTCTTATATGTTGGTCTTATGCTCAATTGATGACAGGACGTCTGTCAGTACTCGGACTGGTTCTCTTAATAAACAACATCATCATTCGATTCATTGGAACTAGCCCAACTTGGAGCAAGCAAGTCCACTCGTAGGAGACCTACCAGTTCCTCTTGTCGGGTATACAATGAGACGTATCAGCGGCGAAGTCTCCCAACGCTTCCGATCCCGTGGGTGGACATCAAAATTAACTCATTCGCGGTCGCCAAGCGATTCTTTGGTTTTTCTCGACGATGACTGCCATCTGCATACATTGTACGAGCGTCTTTGGCAATGTCATGCCAAGAATCAACCATGTCAGCTTCCATCATTTGATGGTGGTGAAAAGTGGTTTGTGGTGACTGCGCAACGGACTAATTCATTTGTTGTGTTCTCTGTCGGAGATTAGGAGGAGTCCCCTAAAGCACTTTATTTTGAACGCCTGATCCGTCCACGACTCGATGAGAAATGTGCACGCCATACATCGCAATAGAACAACTAGGGACTTTCATAGCTTAAATATGGTTAGTTAGTTAGTTCCCGTTATGCCGGTCGGCACGTAGAGCAGCGACAAAGGTCCTCCACTTTTGCCTGTCCTGGGCTAGACTCCCCACAGTACCAGCTGAGGTTTTGGGTCTTCATGTCTGCCTCCACAGTTCGGCGCCAGGTGATCTTGGGCCGACCTCGCTTGCGTTTCCTTCTGGCGTCCAGTGTAAAGCAGTTTTATGATGGAGGCTCCCGCCTCGGAGGACGTGACCAATCCAGCGCCATCGCTTCTTCAACAGGATGGTGGCCATACTCTCCTGCCCGCACTGGGCAAGTAGTTCATCGTTGGAGATTGTCCTTGGCCAGAAGATGCCCAGAATTCTTCGCAGGCTTTTGATGTGGAAGACTGACAGTTTGTTGAGGTCGCGGTCAGTCATTCGCCAGCACTCCGAGCCATACAGTAGAGTGGACATGACCAGACTCTGGTAAAGTCTCAGCTTGGTATTGATGCTGTACTGTGTCGACTTCCAGATGTTGCGTAGGCTACAAAAGATGCCCCTGCTTTTGCTCAGTCTGCTCTGGTGCCAAAGCTGATTTCTGCTGCCTATAAACTGGTGAGCCTGGCCATCGTTACTCCGATCGTGAGCCGAATGCCCGGCGCACAGCTATCATCACTGGAATTAATCGCGTCTAGGTCTGAGCCTTCTTTAGTTAAACTCCGTTCGTGTGGATCTTCACTCTATACTACCAGACCCAGTGGTGTTCACCATGACTTCAGTGCTCTTGTCCGTGCTGCTTTGCTTCTCATAAGCGTTCGCGGTGGTAGTGAGCTTGTAGGTCAGATCCTGTAATTTGGTGTTGTTACTGGACATCAGACCGATCTCTTCGCAAAGCATTGGTTAAGTAGCGGGCTCCCTCCGATGGACACAAAGATGTGGTGGTCCTGATCGTGCATCATGCAGGAAAGACCTCACTCAGTGTTAGGAGTACCGCAACTCCTGGAGCCGTCGTACAGCGCTTAATATCACTCTTAAATAAGTGGAAACTGCACAACTTGGAAGATGCGCCTCGATTGCAGAAGAAAAAAGACTGTGCGAGAAAGAGAGTGCACACGAAAAAAACATATAGGAAGAAAGAATTTTACAGTGCACCAATGCACTTGCCATAAGCGGGTGCCCTACATACCCCTATACATAGAAGAAAGTCAGAGGGAACTAGCAATGTCTCATATGAGTTTGTGCTTGTAAAAAAAAAGCACACTTAGATGTGTCTTAGCATCCAGTTATGGTGAAATTTGACCTTAGGGATAGGATGGTAAGTGCATTAAGTCAAATAAGAAAACACACAAAGTCTTGAAATTACATATGATAAATATATATAGTCTCTTATTTCACTAGAATTAAAAAAGTCTCTTCAGTATGAAATCCCACTGACTCTTATCTCAGAATTGTGTATATTAATGATTCCACAGGACATTTGCTGCCTTTCACTTTTGCTTTATTGTTTAGACCGCCTTTGGAAAAAACTGACTTTTAATTTTATTGTTCGTAAGGTGTTTCATATATATATATATCTCTTACTATAGGTACTATCTATAATACACTAGGGTACTAGGATGGCCTTGATGGTAGAAGCAGGGCTTGAGCTTCTCAATTTAGCTAAGTCTAACAGAAAAAAGTTTTGTTCTTCTTTGGTGCAGCTAAAGGATGGTCACTCCTGGAAAAATGTCCAGTACCCAAAGCTCTGACATTACCACAGTGAATACAGAGTTATGTTAATCTGTGCGATTTCACCTTCATTAATACTGTTGAATATCTTAAGAAAAGTTCTGATAAACTGGATATTGTTTTTTACAAATGCCTTCATAATAATATTATGCATCTATGCATAATTTTTTATCCATGGCAGTTTTCATTGTAACCAGATAAAGCAGTTTTCCTGTCTGAAAACAAGTGAAAACATGTTCACGTAGCTGCATGACTCAGATAAGTTACAAGAATTGCCTCAAAATACATTTCTTCTTAAAGTTACTCTTTTATTGCTAATAGAAGCAATGATATATCTTTGGAAAAAGGGGTTTTATCAACTGTAAATGTCCTTTTTTCATTGTTGGGGGCGAGTATCACAGTTGCCCATTGTTTTTGCCACCTTAATAGAGCATAAAAGTGCAAACGTCCAGTGAAAAGTGTGCAAACAGCTTGAATTTCTTGCAGTCCATACTGTGATATTGTAACACATTTATATTATTCCTGCTTTGACTATTTATGACAGCCTCGGTGCATGTACAAAAACTCATAAATACCACTTTTCTAAGGAAGGAAATTAGCATCAATTAAAAAAGTATGGTCTAGGTAATTACTTTTTTTTTTCTTAGTGTTCTTTTACACAAAGAAATGTATTGAAACAGATCACAATGTATTTTTGTGAACACATAATAAAAGAACCATATTGCAAATATTTTTACCTAGCACAGGTAATCTCTTCAATAAAATAAGTCACATATTGTATCAAGTTAACTGCATTTTTATTTTTTCTGTAGCGCTGATTACTCTGTTAATGTTTTATGCATTAATCAGTATCACAACAGTCTACAAGTTAAGTGTGTACAGGGCAGCATCTAAGGGCAGCATTAAAACATCCTTATTTTCATATTCTGTTTCCCACTCTAAGTAAAAACAGTTGAGAATAATAAGAGCAATTGAGAATAATGCATGTATCATTGAACACAAGTAGCAGAGATGATTAAAGCACCTACTTGCAACTATACTTAATCAGGATTACTCGCTTCATTTGAAAATAAAATCATTTGTGTGCATTTTTAAAGAGATTGTCAGTTTGTTAGTATTATCTGCATGATCCCATTGTCATAACAGTTCAAATATTGTATGGCTATCAGTATACTTAATCTTCTTCTAAAAGATTTAACAATGTATTTAAAGCATGTAGTTATAAAATTATAACATCCTTGAAAGTGATATCAAAATGTTTACATATGAGATCATTTTGACACATGTAGACACAAGCAGATCCTTTTTGTTACTATGAATGGTAAAGGATTACATAAGAAGTTGCCTGTCAGTTTAGTTGTGTCCAAACAAATCTTACTTTCACACAGGCATGACTGTGTTTAATTACTTACATTGGAACTTTTCAGAATGACCAGCTTTGAAGAAAAATGTAATTTTTAAACATCAGGTTTCTGGTATTGTTTTCAATTATTGCTGTACTCTGTGTGTGTGTGTGTGTGTGTGTGTGTGTGTGTGTGTGTGTGTGTGTGTGTGATAATAATAATTTTTATTTAATTTTTGGGAGGCCATCTGGTCAATATGAACACCATATACTGCTGGTTACATACACGTTAACAGTGGGTGGTTGCACAAAATCAATACCCCAATTGAGTTTGAGATTTCAACTTACTGGTAAACAATACAATGACATTCAATATTGCATGATTATATGTACAGTTATGGTGTTGTCATTTTCAGACATTCTGTTATGTATACGACAACATTAGTAGCTTTATTTCCCTGACAGTCCTTGCACAAAAGGAGAATTTAAGAGGAGCAGGGGAATTTATGATGAAAAAGTGGAATATATATCTATTATGTATGTACTTAGAAAATATTAAGAAAAAAATGGTACAATCAGGTTTCCTGCTGACTTGGTACTAAATGATCCCATTAAGTGGTATAATTACTGGTCATTTGTGTATTTTTATTTGTCATATTTGAGGCTGTTTCTACCTGTTGGAATTGCGAAAGTATGCTGAATTTTTATCAGTGAGAATGTGTGCTTCATATAAAAGAACTGCATGAAAATGTGATGCACAGTTTAAGTCTGTATGCATCATCATCAGCTTGCAGAATGATTGCCTTCTAACAACCATTACTATATGACCCCAAAATATATTCATTGCTCTTGGGTTTTGCTTCTGAAAAAAATTACAAAGGCAAGGATTTTATGTAAATCAATGGCTATTTCTCTTTGTTTTGGTTGTTTATACAGTCCTATTAATATTGAAATCTACATAAGGCCAAAGGAATTATACACCTTCACAATGTGATTCTGTCAGCACTGCTATCTGAATTGACAGTTGGTGTCCAGGTTATCTTGTTTTGACAACACTGACTTCCTCATAGTAGAGATCTTGCACAGCCAATGTAACTGTCTGATAGCTCACTAATTACGAATGAACCATATACCCTCTTGGAGCCGTACAATTGGTGGCCAGATTTGCTTATATCAGGTTTACTTATTATATTCGATGGATTAAATTGTCTTTACCATCATTGCAATCCGTCAAACGTGATTTATGTGGCTTACATGTGTTGACTTTTAGAACCCCTAACTGCCCTAGCAGCTGTTTGAAAACAGTTTATATTTACGTACATTTGCTTTCTTCGCTTCCATTTTATTCGCCTTCCAAAATCAATATATATATAAATAAAATACTGGCGCCATAAAAAGTCTTCTAAGAGTTACAGCCCTTGTTGTACAGCAGATTAAAAAGTTTTGTCTGCGCCACAACCCAATAATTATAATGTATTATGGTATGCTAGTGAATTCAAGCTGATATTTAAAAAATTGCGTTAAAATAAAATAATCCCAATAGGACTCAATAAATAACATAAGAAAACGCCTGAAGTAATTATTCCGTACTGTTTCTGTGTGACCCACGCAGTTTTTATTCCATAGTTACTGACCCAAGTAATTGCACTTATGATTAAACACGTTTCGAAAGGTCCTTGGAAAGAGCATTTAAGCAGATATAATATATATCGTTCGCTGCCTCAGTTTACAGCAGACGACGCAATGTTGTTATGAACCCTGCATTTGTTTTGGTTGTTGTTTTGTTTTTGGTTTTTTTTTTGGGGGGAAGAGGGGGATGGTTGACGTGATTTTATTATTTTATTAAGATCTATTTTCTCGACTTATTTATATATATGATGCCTATAATAGCGAATTTCTATGACAAGAGAAAGGAGAAATATAAACAATCCCGATATCGTGAATGTGAAACCGGAAGTTCGACTTTAACGTTTAAGGATCGCTGAATATTTGTTTACAAAATTTGTGTTTACCACGTCTCCACCTCCACAAAATTACAATAAAACATGAACACGACTATGCAAAATAAAAATGACAAGGTCTATGCAGCATCGACTGAATGGCAAAAGGCCACAAAGCGAGTCGCCACATTGGATATAAGCTAGCGTAGCTGTGCACTGTGATTGGTAGAAGTCTGGAGTACGGCAACATACACTGTGACCGTGGGCCGATGTCTTGTGGTCACTCGGCCACTCTGGCGGTACTCTCACCGTACTGAGTGGGGATACACCCAGGCGGATAAGGTGCTGTCTGTCTGTCTGTCTGTCTGTCTGTCTGTCTGTCTGTCTGTCTGTCTGTCTGTCTGTCAAATCTTCCTCGGACACACAGAAGAGTAATAACATTTACATAACTTATGTCCAGATCGTATTTATGGCGAGTAACAAATTATTTTTACAAAACAAATTAAAATTTTTAATATTAGCGACATTATTTTTTACAGTCCGATATTACAACTCCAAAATAAAATTGAAGGTTACATCTCTGAAGTAAGGAAATATATAAACAAGAATTCTTTTGCCTAAAACCTACAGCAAGAAAAATGATAGTCACTACCACCGTCTAAGGTGTATCTTCTTCAGACGTTACTACCATTTAAGTTGCTATCATTACTATCATTACTTCCATACACCATTACCATATTATCACCATTATCATCATTACTATCACACGTCATACATGTTTTCTCTAGTTATCACTTGTCAACGACAAAAAGATAATTTTGAAGTCAAAGAATAGTTAAGTTCATTTCAATAGTAGAACTTTACAAAAAAAATTGTTTTTGAATAATAAATAATTGTTATGGGACTTTCAAACATGAAAATGAACTGGGAAATGTCTTTGATAAAAAAATATGCTGTTTCGAAAAGAATTAAGATTTAACAAGGGGACTCTTCCAAAAGGTCCTACAGACATGCACTGTTAATCACTGGAAAATAGCCTACACACAGGCGATCCCTTAGTTTTGAACGCTGTTCTGGTCAAGTCAGTAGACTTTGGTCTGTTCGATGGTCATCTTTACCGACATCATTAGTTTCTTCTCAAAAGCCTAAGGCTAAAGATTTAAAAGTTTTCTGACTTTTGAAGATGGTGTTACATGTTGAAAGCATCTACCTGTTGTCTTGATGTATTCTCAGACTTAGCCACCATAATTGCAAATAAATATTTCATTTTTTTACAAGACACTACGTTAGGTTAAAAGTTCTGTAGATATATTTTCATAGGAAGATTTTGGTAAATAAAATGATGGAAACTTCTATTTTTACAGATAGTTTCAAAGATTACAAGAAATTGTAAATAGAATTTTCATGGTATACAATACATGTTGGGACAAACTCATTATTCACATCAAAGTGACAAGCCATGTTTTTAACAAGCATCTGATGAAATGAATAAGATGACATCTATCTTATCTTTCTTTCATAAACACTTTCTCTCTCTCTTTCTCTCTTTGTTTTGTTTTGTTTTGTTTTTTTTTGGTTTTTTTTTTTTTTACCTCTCATTCATTCCCGTTTAGTTTATTTCTTTGTTTCAATTTTTTCTTTCTTTCGCCTATGAATACCTATCACTCAAATATATGCATTAATGCATGTTTTCATATAAACAAAAACATTACAATAAGTACCGACTTTATAATACTCGTTTTAAGACTAGAACTGTTGATTATTAACAGTCGGACAGTTAGAGTCTGAAGCCGTTGCCCTCGTTGTAGGAGTTGGCGTAGACTGGCGAGTCCTTGGCCGCCTCAATCAGAGTCACTCGGTTTTCATACAGTGGCCCTGGCAACAGATGAAAGTCGCGGTTATAAGGCCACTCTTTACACAGAGACAAGGGAAGACGGAGACAGAAGTAAGGGGCTTAGGTAGGGACAGAGGATGCATAATTAATAATATTTTGTCAACATTGATAATAATTCTTTTCTTTATCTTCTTCTGTTGATGCCGTTATTTCTTCTTTCCTTTCTTGTACTTCATTTTGCATCAGCAGCACTGTAGGTCAGCCCCTACCAGCTCCTCCCTTGTGGTTTAACAAGCAGCAACAACTGTACTCGTGTATCTAAGTGAATGTGTGTTTATTTTACTGTGTCTGTGTTGATGTGTGCGTGTGTAAATGCGTGAATGTGTCCATATTTGTGGATGGGTGTGTGAGGGGTGGGGTGCGTGGATTGGTGGAGGTATATGTGTGATATTTGTAGATATGTGTATGTGTGGTATTTGTTGATTTTTGTGTTATATCTGTAGATGTGTGTGTGTGTGTGTGATATTTGTAAATTGTTGTGCGGGCTATTTGTAAATGGGTGTGTATGTGAGAGAGATATTTGTAAATGTGTGGGAGTGATATTTGTAGATGGATGTGTGTGTGTGTGTTAATTGTAGATGTGTGTGTGTGTTACATGTGGATGAGTGTGTGTGTGTGTGTGTGATATGTATGGATGCAAATGTGTGCACATCTGAACGTGTGTGTGTGTGTTCGCACCATTAACTTATAAACAAATGTCACACCTGTGTCATCGATGTAGGGAGACCGCCCTCTGATGCTCGAGTTTTGCGCGCCAAGACTTGTGTACGGATCAGGACTTCCTCCCTTCTGTCTTCTCAGGGCCTCGTAATTATCAGCACCTACAGGGTAAACAATACATATGATAACTTCAGCCTGAAGTGCAGTATACTAAAGTTTAAATAAAACTTATGTATTTGAAATAAAACATTGACTGAACGACCAATAAAATATCTTTATATCTACCAAATCAAAAATAAAACAACAAAAATAAAGAACTATGGTAGTCCCACTTGCCTGGCGGTCTGTCCATTTCCTCGCCGTGGAGGGAATCGGAGGAGTGGCGTGAGAGACCAGTCACTGTTAATTGTAAACCTGGTGACAGAAACACTTGGTTGGATGGGTTTAGCAACAACTACGACATTATCATGGCGAGGGAGAAGAAGGGAGCGTGTGAGGGGGTGGGGGTCTCAAACAACAGCATCAGTGGGAGGAAAGAATTAAAATGACAGTTTAAAAAATAAAACAACCTACATCCACCTGTCTGTCAATCTGTCCGTCTGAGTGACTGATAATACATTTGAATTTCTGTACTTAACCCTGTCTACACTATAGTATCTGGTTCTGCCTGTGTAGGTGGAGGAGTGCGTGCGCGTGCATGTCTGTCTTTGAAGTCAGATGAACTTTGACTATTTTACTTGATTCGAAATAATTGCAGGAGAAAAAAAAATTCTCTTCTCTCTATTTGCTCTCTCTCACTCACACACATTATATATACACACACACACATAAATGGAGAGAGAGAGAGGATAATGCCAATATATTCCTATCAAATTTTGTACTTGCAAAAGAATGCTAAAGCACGAGTCTGCATGTTTCGCGAACAAAACCAAAACTGCAGTTTTCATAGTGTTGTAAGACAGTTGTCTGTCTTTTAGCTTCTCAAGTGTCCGTTACTTACCTGACTTTTTACGTCTGCCGTCTCCAGAATCCCTTGGTCTGTTTCGAAAGAATTAATTCGGTGATAAAACTGGAAAAGTATACTTGTCATACATTTAAATGGCGAGGCGAATAAGTAAATCAATTCTAAAATAGTTTCAAGAAGATTCGACTCATCATCTAAGCAGGAACTGTGTGTAATAAATAGATGATGATAATATCAAACGATGGTAGGTCACGATTATAATCGATGGAAAAAGAATTTCGTTAAAAATACCTTTTCGAACTGCTACCTTTGCCCTCATCTGTAAAAAATATATATACATCACAATTGTCATTTCTTAATTGTGAAATTTCCATTAAGTTGATCAAGTTCTCAGAAATAATAAAGAGAATATTAATTAATTATTAACTAACGAAACAAAGGCAGGCACAAAGATAAAAAAAAAAGTTACAAAAGTCAAGAAGACAAGAAGAAAGAAAAACTTAATTACAAAAACATGGGTAGCAAAATGTGGTTACTGTCACCTGTACATGGCAGGATCCATTGTCGTCTGCGCAGAACGATGACACCGATGACAGTGAGAACCATCATCACCACCAACATCGAGGTGATCCCTATAGCTATCCCTGTTCCGAGGGTGTTACCCTCGTCAGAAGTATGGACTGCTGAGAGTACCAGAGTAATGTTTGCTGAAACCAAGTACGTGAGCACACATGCAGATAGGATTATATGAAAGAAGGAACGCACACACAAACACATGCGCGCACATATACATGTACACATAGAAAGACATACACACATAGAGAGAGACATATATATAGGGAGAGAGAGCGAAAGACACACTTACACACGCAAACCTACGTACATACACATTCACACAGACATCCAGGCACAAGAACACACAGACATACAAACTCGCAGCACACAAGCTTACGGTTGAGACGCAGGGCCTCGAGGTCAACGAACGCAGTGGCGGCCTTGCCGTTGTTCTCGGAGTTGGTGACCGTGCACTCGATGACGTTTCCGTCGTGAAAATTGCTGACCTCGACCCCACTCAGCATCTGATCTGTGCCCAGGACACTGCCGGTGCCGCGAACTCTCCACACAAATGAAGGCGTGGGGTTGACATCCAGGGGGATACACAGAAGATCCGTGTGCGACTCTGTGGGACGAGTGGCAGCTATGTATGCGGCTGCGGGGCCATCTGAACAAACAATAAATAAATAAATCCAGTAAGAAAGTACCCACCCGTTCAACCTACCACCCCAACAAATACCCAGCCAATCAAACTGCTTCAAATTGTCGTCCTGTACAAAGGTTGATGTATGAAACCATAGATAAACCCGACGATCACGTGACCACATCCTTACAGACTTCATACACTGAGACTTGATATTGGGAGAGGGATGTCCCTTCGCCTCACTGGCTGGAGGGGACTAGCTGTCTGTCGTTTTGTCTCTTCTGTGGATGTACATCGAGTTTTGGTTTCTCCTACTCATCTGTGATGTTTGATGCACCTTTCGTCTCTGTAACGATTGTGTGTGTGTGTAAAGCAAATAAACCAACATAACAATCGTTTGGAAACATTGCTCTCCGTTGTAAGTTATTCTGTCCTTTCTTAAAATTGTTTTGTTCTGTTTTGTTTGTTTGTTTGTTTGTTTTGTTTTGTTTTTGTTTTTTTAGTTTGTTTGTTTGTTTTGTTTTGTTTTTTTAGTTTGTTTGTTTGGTTTGTAGACTTTTTTGGTTTGTTTGTTGGGGTTTTTTTTTGTTTTGTTGTTTTTTTTTAATGGTTTGTTGTTGTTTTTTTTGGGGGGGTTGTTTTTGTTTTTTGATTTTTTCTTTTCTTTTCTTTTCTTTTTTTTTGTTTTTTGTTGTTGTTTCTTTGTTTGTTTGTTTTTGCAAAATATTCTAATCTACAAGATGCGCCAAGATTTCAACCAGGTGATCACCGTACTCTAAACACTTATTTACAAAATCGTCGCAACTGAATCAGCTCGATTCTCCTTCATGCTCATTAAGCTACTTCTGAAGTGAGTTTTGCAATCAGTGTGTCAGGGTTATGACAGTGTCTTTCTGTTGTCACTTTTTACCATACTTAGAGTGCTATTAGGTACCTACGCCTCCAGACTATGGATGCTAGAAGGTCTCTAGTCACTAGCTATGGCCCATGGCTACGTTGTTCCAAGTGAGTTCTGTCCGTCTGCATGGTAGGGATGGTTCGGTTTTCACTAAGGGGCTTCACTCGGAAACCGTACAAAGGCTGTGGAATCCTACGGTCCCTTGTGCACATTAGGAAAATCAATGGATGCTCTCAAACCTTGAGACAGTATCTGGCTGGCTGTCTATTACAAACATACACGCGCCCACACACACGTACAGACGGAGAACCTGAGATCCAAGTGCATAGTCACTGGTGTCGGAACCTGAAGAACACTAGCCGGTTCGACACTCGAGAGGCGCAGAGTAACCCTACCCTAGTTGACCCACCTGTTGAATGGGTTTCTGGCCCTGTCAGGGTTAGGAAAGGAAATACAATGAAATGCTCTAGAACGGAAGTGGGGGAGAAGATTTTTAAATAATATCTTGTACTGAGCTCTGCCCAGTTATTAAAAGAAAGAAAATTTGCGTTGTAATCGACCTTTGACATTTCGTGAACAATCGTGACGTCACGACCTCTCTACTGTAATTAAGAATTATTAAAAATTATTAAAAATTAGCGTGTACTGACAGGCAACTCGAAGTTTGTAGTTCACGGCCTGCCCTAACTGCAGTTTGCACGTGTACGTCGTTCCTTCATTCTCACGCCGGACATTAGACACTTGCAGCTGCGGTGAGTCACTGGCCTGCGTCCACCCGAGTGTTCCCATCGGGGTGCCAAGGCTGAACGTCTTGCACGTGCAGGCAAGATTAGTACCTTCGGGTACATAGGTGGGGCAATCGTGAGTCGGAGTTGATGGAGGATCTGAAATAAGCATCAAATATCCAACAAAATACAATCTGTTTGTCTTATATATAAGAAATTTGTTTTCCTGTCACCTCTTTACAACAAAAATAAAACTCAGCAAACCTATATAAAACACACTCAACTGCATATTGCTTTAAGTTATGTAACTTTCTTTTCAATATTAAACAGTCTTTAATCCTGCTTCATTCTAACTTATGAAAGACTTGTGGCGGTCTGAACTTTATAGCAGACCGCTGTAAGTATTCATAAATATAGTGCATTGTCTTTTATTTATTAATGTCGTGTTCTTAATTTGTGTCATTCCTTCCTTGAGAAGTACTTCTGGATTAGGTAGATTGGTGATACTTTCAGCTGTTCACGTTTTGTTCTTGATACTGGAGCGCTACTGAATTGTATTCTTTCTGAGCTGACCACGGTAAGATGTTTGAGACAATCAAATGGGTGCAAATAGTATAAATGCAATAAACTGCACATTTTTATCACATTTGGGGTGACGTTTCCTTGACAACGGCAGGAGGACGCCATATGGAATTACGACTTATTCAAAATTTTATATGGGAGGAAACTCTGTCATACGATATGAAGCTCGGTGTGTACGAGTTCTTCCTCTTGTTCGTCTTAGCCTGGGGTGGCTGAAAAGCTCACTCTACCCACCCTATGTCCAAGTGATCATATAGCGATGATAAAAATCGTTGGAAGGAGAAGACTGAATGTGACTTCCACACGCCATGACTAATAAATTTCTTACTTTCACTTCTCTACAACTGTTTAAGCAAAACTTCCATCCCACACTCAATCCGACTGAACTAATGAGCACCCAAGATATCGAGTGGCCTGTCCGGCCTAAGGACTGTGCAACTCACCGATGACTCCTCCGCCCGGGTCATTGACCCTAACATCAAGTGCCAGCGGTGTGATTTTCGCCAGGTAAGTGTAGCGTCCTTTAACTGTTGGGATCGGGGTGCTGAAGGCACAGGTCATGTTGACAGTCCCGTCAGAGTTGTTTGTCAACGCTAAACTCTTGTAGTTATCCGGAATTATCTTCACTTTTTCAGCCTCTTTCTCCTGTGATATCATTCATCGTCAAGTAATGCCAACTTGTATTCGAATTAAAATACATCGTCATATTCCAATCAAGTAAGCATACAATACTCCCATTAAACGATGCCGCTTTCAGGGTCGTGTCGCCCATGGGCGGAGAAAGAATCGGTGGTCATCTCGCCCACCAATGTCAATGAAACCAAGTGGCGGCCCATGATATTGTCATTAAGGCAGAATGTTATAATACTACATATAGCTTACTGTCCCGACTCTAGCAACATTAGTAACAGACCACTAATTAACAAGAAAAAATGTTTTTCGGCCATGTTGCCGTTAGCTCTATCGCTATTTTCTCTTTCTGCTTTATATTTAATATATATTGGCGTGGCGGCCTCTGGGATTTGGTAGTCCTGTGCAGGTGTACAGTCTACGCATGCCAAAGGCCGCCCCTTCCATAAATACCATTAAAAATAACTTTTATTATTGTCATCTTTATTGTTCACTAAATCTGTGTGTGTGAGAGAGAGATGGCTTCATTCAAATGTATACAAAATCACACACAGAGAAAGAACACTCCCACCTCAAGCCAGTCACAGGAGTAGCATCTATCAGCAGAAAAGATGTTGTTCACAATGCAGTTCCCTTTAGTTCTCCAATCATCCTTTGCTCTGGTGTTGAAAGCAGCTTCGCATGTGCTTGAGCCGTTAACTTAACAAACCAGATTTTCTTGTGAAATATTTCTTTGTCTATAAAGGTTTTCCACTCAGATATTGAGGGACTTTTTTAACAAGGAGTGGGCAAAGAAAGAAAGAATGAATTAATAAATGAACTATGGAACAGGATGTTATAAAATGAAGTAACGAGAACGATTTAATGTAAGAAGGAGGTTTAAAAATTGTTTGTATTAATTACTCACTAATGGCGTCTATGTAGTACCAGGTGTTATTTGTGAGTAAACCCTCTTTGACAGACTGACACTTCACGATGAAAGAACCTTCTCGCTTCTCGGCACCGTAACCGTTAACTCACTGGTTGTCGCCCCTGTTCGCACACCGGATGTCGCGGAGCAGCTCGCCGGAAATGGGGGGCACTGCACCTCTTCGTTTGCTGCAAGCAGACGACACACCTATCATGCTGATAAGAAAAAGCTGGTAGAAATCCTTAAAGGAACTGTGTTTTGAAGATATTACCATGTCCAAATGTGAAGGGCGCTAAATATGGAAAACTTAATGTTATTAAGGTTAATCTCGAAAAAGCTAGTATGGCCTTTCAAATATGGACAAACAAGTATGGATGAACCTTTGATCGAGTTTTATAACTGTCATATTTGTCCTTATTTAGAGAGACGGGCATTAACAAAAGGTCTTTTGGAAGAAATAAAAAAGTGTGTTTAGTATTTTAAGTGTCGTCGCAGTGTGACAGTTGTTATCTAGCATCTGACGGACTAGGCGCCGCACTTATCTCTACACACACGCATTCTGCATGCCAGGGTTTAGCAAATTTTTGTAGTGTGACAGACATGGGAACTTTAACAGCAAAATTAAAAACGCATGTTGTGCATGCCAGGGTTTATCAATTATTTTCTTTTTACTTAATGACTTTATGCCCTTCTCATAAGCCTAATTAGCGGAGATAGGTTATTGTTTACTAGTCTTAGAGCAGAAGTTACCTATCTCCCCTAATTCGGCTTACAATTTTTTTAATTGAATTATTTTACTTACAAACTGCGGTAATTGATTTCATTTTGCATTGTCGCCTGAAATAAATAACTGGTGAAAATCTCAGATCTCTAGGACTAAGGTCATTGGGTGAAAAATTTATTTCCACACCCTATGGTGGAGGTTTCAAAGAAACTTTTTACAGAAGTCAACTGTAATGAAAGACTCTTTATCCTAAGAGGATTAACTGTTTTTACCTATGTTAATGTATAGTTGCGAATTATGTTAATCACTTTATTTGTTCAAGATTTTTTTCTCATATTATATTTGTTTCTTAAACTCAGCTTTGTGCTTACTTTCTCGCCCGAAATAGCTACGGCAGTGCACGTGACACTCGTCAGGGTTTAGTCCTACCTTGAAAAAACAGGATGTTCATCGTTCTGACGATATCAAGCCCCAATGACCCCCACCCCCACTACACCACCTACACGCATATTCATTAAGAACATTTAAACTTGAGTGTACAAAGTCATCTGTGTGTCCAAAGGCCCATGTTCAGGAAGTAACACACTGAGAAGATGTCCGGAAGCGGGCAGGATGTTTACTCATGTCTGCCATGTGTACACTCGCCACCAAAGCTGTCCTTGCCGATGTAAGGCTTCAGTGTCACTACTAAAATGTGTAAAAGTCCATGTCCAGACCACTTGAGAGGAGTGAAAGAGATTTTAGATAGTGCCTTCTTGAGAACAGACAGCAAAACCAGCGTGATTACAGTCTTAATTATACTGACCTTTTATTCACATCTATAATAACATATTTGTATATATTTGACAAGTTTACGATGACAAAGTGATTGCTAAACGTATCTGGTTTGGAAAAATCCTTCAACAAATAAGAGTTTCCAAAAACTTAATGTTATGCTACCATTGGGAAAAAATGGAAGTAAATTAAATGATTCGGTTTTGCTGTTTGTTTTTGTATCCCTAGGTTTTTTAAGAAAAAAGTTGATGAATGTTACATTTTGTGGAAACTAAAATTCTTTCCGTCTGTATTTCAAACTGATGTTTATTGTTGATGACACTGTAATACACTCTGCATTTTACTGAGACAGGTTTGAAAACCTGTAGAAATCAGTCTGTTCGTCACGTGATTACTTTACTGTACTTACTCTGTTCATTCCTCCAGATGATGGTGAGGTTGGCATCTGACACACTGCACTGCAGTTTTATGCTACTCCCCACTGCTACGACCCTCCTTTGACTGGCGGTGCACCTTGGGGATGGGACTTGACCTGAGGGGATAAAAGAATTGTAAACTAAAATTATTATCCCACAAGTCTTTGCGGCCTTGCGGCAACTTCAGGCAGGATTAAGGCCAGGGTAAGCTGATTTACGCTAATAATAATTGTGAAACAAAACAAGTAAGGAAAAAAATGTATACAACCTGTACAGAGTTAATCTTCGTACTGATTATTGAAAGATACTGCATGGAATAAAATGTCATACAAATATACAAATGAATATCCTTGTAGCTTTCAATGCCCAGGGACCTATGATGAAGGTCTTTGTGAGGGTCTTTAATGTTTGAGAAATAAAAATCAGTAAAATGGAAAAAGCTGCGGAAGAAAGAAATGACAGGAAACAATACTCAGACACATTAACGTACCCAGTGTGCACGGCAAAACTCCACAAAGAGCTGTCATCAACAAAACGAACCATTTATACCTCGCAGCCGCCATAACTACACTAAATATATTGCGCCTCTACAAATGATGTCAACATCGGTAGTGTATGCGACATCTCGCTATCTCTCGTTCTTTCTCGCGAGACTCTGCTCCGCTCTCAATGGGCGGATATCCGGCATGGCGCATGGGCATCGTGCGGACTGTCGCGTTTTGATCTTTGACCAGCGTGAGTGTTATTATTAGAAGGGAGTGACAGAAGGAGCGATAAAAACTTCCAAAGACACAGAAACACGAACACATGCATAAGCATGGATGTAAACGCGCACACCTACAAACATTTCGATTTTAAATTGGTCCTGAGTAAATGAATAAATAAATAAATGACCATCTTAATAAAAACCGTATATTAAATGCATTGCTGGCAGACACATTTTAGGTGTTGACAAATGCAAATGAGCCTCGGGATTCAGTACCAAAACAAAAAGGAAGAAGAGACAATTCGAGCTCTTGTGTTGAGGAAAGTTCAAAATCTATACGTTTGTGTTTATTGTTTATAATTGGCTCTAACCCTTTTCAGTCGATGACCTTTTTCTAAAAAGAAATAAGAAATTAACAAAGCAACAGTATACTGTCGACATTAATAATGTTGGTGATAGTGATTCCTGTTGTGTTTACGGATGTTGGCTTTCAAATAGCATGCTGATTTCCTCTTCACGATCGGTTTCTGAGAATTTATGCAAGATTCACAGTCGGTTTCGGCGAATTTATGCAAGATCCATAGTCCTACAACAACAGGGGTGTTACTGAAAAAGTGAATCACTGAAAAGGTTAACTTGAAGCACTGAAAAGGTTAACCTACCTACTGGTATAGCGGGAATTCCCGAAATGAGGAGTGACGGGTTTGCGCATGCGTCGTATAATTAAAAGACGAATGAAAAATAAATCACATTAAGAAAGCCAGAACCTGAATAAAGTCTAATTTATTTACTCTGACCTAATAATGTCCATTATTCAAATATTAGACAATAAAAATATTAACTTGTTTTTATTCGGAAGGAAAATGACTCACGGAAACAAACGAAAGCGCCATTGATCTAATTCAACGTCAGGGGAGGAAACCTCAAAGAGAAACATTATGACTGAGTTGTTCAGTCTCGTTTTTATGACGTCTGTCTTCTATTATAAAATCAATAAAAAGATATTTATTAAGAAATTCTGTATTTTAGTGCTCAATTTATTTATAAATTTATTTAAGGTTTCAAAGCACTTTGTTCGTTTCCGTTTTGATTTGATCAAATGCTACTCCGCCATTTTTACCCGACTAGATCTAGTTTATAGACAGCGGCCTCATACGATAAATTATCTACCCAGAATCCAAGAATATAAAATTTCAGACTCTACCTGGAAAGTCTGATACATACATCTTCAGCTTCCACAGAGGCTAACCCACAGGACCAACATTTCGCTTGTGGAATAATTAATATTCTCCCTAATCTCGTTTAACCCTACCCCGGATCTTACTTTACCTCTGTCAAATTTTCGTGTCCGTCTGTTTCTAATTTGCGCTCTGTTCTGAAGATAAAATGAGAGGAAGTGGGAAATAGGACGTCCACCTTTAACCTCGTAAACAGCACGCAACTATTATAAAAAGAAGCGGCAGTCCCAAGATTAACTGAGGACGCTAAGGACAGAAGGAAGACGAATGGCATGATAGATGGAGAAGGTTGTATTAATAGGCTGTCTGCTGGAGAAACGCTCTGGACTTTCATGGAGGTAGGCCTAATGAACCTGTAATGCCCATGTATTTCTTTTTTGAAGTGAAAAATACACAATATGTCAAAGATGTTTATTTGCGCTGTTCTTTTCTTCGCGATAAACGTTTCGTGTTTAAATCAACCAGGTAAGAAAATGTTTCTAAAAAAAAGTTTACGCTTAACATTTTTGTGAGCGCTGCCTATTGACTAAATACTTTTTGTACAAAACTCTTGAAACCCTTTTTGTAGTTCTTATAATCAATGTTAACAATACGTAAGAAATTCTGTGATAAGAGCGAAACTGAGTTTTTCCCCCCAACTTCGAACGAAAACTGGTCAGTAATTTAAAATATCTCAACTGCAGCCACAATCGTCTCTTTGTCTAATAATTTTACTTTTAACCCATTCCACATCTTTCCCCTTTTTTGTGCACACAGCAAGAACCGTGCTTTTTATACCTGGAGGTTTCACAGTTAAATACTATTTCAACCTAACCAACGCTTCATCAAATGACAAAGCTAGCCCCTACTTTTCGAAACTTCATGCACCTTTACAATTACAAAAGACCCTCGTTGGTACTTGAGCTCGCTAAAAGAACACCGAAGAAGATTTCTTCAAAAGGGTGAAAATAGAAAAACAACTTTCAGTAGTTGTTTTGTGGTGTCTTTCTGAATCTAGAAAGGAAAACTCTGTGTTCTCGATTACCTTGGCTGGATATTTATCCTACAAGTTTCCTTACTTTACTGTATATCTAAAGCGGCTTTTTAGGTTGTATGTGTTATATCAGGGGTGGGCAACTTCTCCGGTTGGCGGGCCGGATATGGGGAAATGAAGTCCTTGGCGGGCCAGATTACTGGATCAATACCATAATCGCGTATTTATCTACATATGCAAGGAAGTACTACTGGCCATTTCCTGCCATGTTAATTGCATTGTATGCATGGCATTTTCCACATATTCAAAAATATCTTCCCCGGTAGTAGTGTCTTTCATTGATTCCATTGACAGCAATTCTTCTGTGATTTCAAAGTTTTCTGAAATGCCTCGTATAAAGATGAGCAACTGTGCAGTGTCATCGATGTCAGTGCTTTCATCCAATGCCAAGGAAAACAGCTGAAATGAAGGTACCCGCTTTTTCAGTTGTGATGTCAGGTCTTCACCAATTGCTTCAATGCGGCGAACCACAGTTCTTCTCGACAAACTGACTTCTTCAAACTTCTTTCTTTATTCTGGACAGACTTGATCAGCGACATCGAGCATGCACTTGTTGACAAATTCACCATCTCTGAACGATTTGCTGTGCTTGGCAATGTTGTATGCGACCACAAACTGGCATGAGTAGCAGCTTTCTGGGCTACTTTGGTTTTTACGAATACATTCTGCTGCTTTACAAGTTTTCCGTCCAGTTCTGTTGCTCTTGTTTGCCGTTCCGCTGCTGATAAAGTCCTGCCATAGCCTGCCATAGCTTGCCATAGCCTGCCTTAGCCTGCCATAGCTTGCCATAGCCTGCCATAGCTTGCCATAGTACTGCCATAGCCTGCATGTTTCGTCGCATAAAGGCAACACTTTCACTGCACAACAAACATACTGCTTTCTTGTCGACTTCTAAATCTAATTCTAACTGAAAACAAAGAATCAAAATAACTAACAGTCACTATTATTCGACGCAGTAAGTAAGTAATTAGTAGTGGGAGATTGCGGCAGAATGTGGCAGCGGGCCACATTATCATGTACGACCAGAACCAGTCTGCGGGCCATTCAAAATCCCGTCGCGGGCCGGATCCGGCCCGCGGGCCGTATGTTGCCCACCCCTGTGTTATATATATTATATTTTAAACCAATAACACTCTAAAATCTAATATAAATTAATTATAATTCACTTTTATTGGCTTGAGAAAGATTTCTTTTTTGTAAGTTCTATTTTCGGATATCTAGATTAACCGTAGGTTGCTGTAAAATTGAGCCAATAAGCACTCCCCGTTTGTATTGTGATTTTCAATAATTGACAAAACCAAATTCAAGCTTTGTCCATACTGTTTCTTTAATTACATCTAATTCTTTGTGTTTTTGAAAAAAACACATTATTGCCGAGACTATTTGACAAAAACTCGATCCTAATTAGTTAGAAGGATGCAATTAAATATTGCAGCAGACTCTCGCTGATTATCTCTTAGGAAATAAAATACTTCACGTGCGTTACTCAAAGGGGTTTTGATAGTAATTCAAAAATGAAAAACACACATTTGCGTCTTGATTTTATTTTAATAAATTAAAACATTACTTCCTTTATGCG
The DNA here is from genome assembly GCF_003073045.1 of Pomacea canaliculata. NCBI lineage: Eukaryota > Metazoa > Mollusca > Gastropoda > Architaenioglossa > Ampullariidae > Pomacea > Pomacea canaliculata. The sequence continues at coordinate 7,952,423 of NC_037596.1, read as the reverse complement.
ACTTTAAAGATAAATAATAAAACCAAATAGTCATGAACGAAACAGAAAAATTAAAACTTGAAATACATTATAATTGCGAAATTCGAATGTGCGAGCATTTCGACGAAACTGCGTAATAAAACAGATGTATAAAGAAATAGAAATTGGTTCAGGAAAAGCATTCAGAAATTTATCGAATTTATTAAGATAAAAACATGTACGGTTACAAAGTAACAGAAGGATTAGCAAAACCATAGGCAAAGGACTAAAGACATACACTGAAGATATCGGAGAGGTAAGGGTACGACTGAAGGCTAAGGACAACCCTAGGGCTGTAGACAGGACTGACATCAATAGGAGACAAAAAAAAAGACAGATACAGGGTATGTTTATTTGACGATATACCTGCATGAATATTAAAATAATATTTATAAATTATTTTTTCACACAATTGTTTCTTGAATCTTCACACGCTTGGAAATGTTGCGATAGGCCAAGCTGCACCCAATCTTCAGCCTGTAATTTATATTCAGTCTACCCAAGCCGACCATCCTTTAACCGGAAACACCAATCCAGTGCATGAATCTGGGAGCACCCGACATCTACCCAAAGTGGAGTTATCTTCAGTTATCCAGCACCTGCAAAAGATAAACCAAGCACCAAACTATAATCAGCACCTGCATCTACCTGCACATCTCAGTCACCTGGGTAGCAGGGTTGTTCCGCATCCGTCCGTGATGCATCCACCACCATTTCTACCTACCTATTTGATACAGCAGCCTACTCACGCGTTTGACCAGCAGTCTCTCCCTGTGTACCCAAATTTGCAGTTTCCTCAACCGTCTTACCTTTCCCAGGTGATTCCCCAGCAATATCCCAATCACCCGCAAGTTGTCTACTCACTTCCACTATCTTTGCAATCAATTAATGATCCCATTATTATTCAGGGAAAAACAACCCTGCACACCCAGCCCCAACAGTGCAGAACTTATCTCCCTCTTCCCATGGAGTAATTCAAACTGTGCAACCCTCCCAGTTAACTCCTCAGATTATTTACTTGTCTGAAGGAAGGTACCAGCCTTCCCACCCGTCGAATGGAATGACTTATATTCTTTACCCATCACAAGGGTACTACCATTTACCTCCCTCTAACCTCATGGCTCCATCTCTGGTGTGGGGTCAAAGGCTGGCGTATGATGCCTCACAGATTCCCATCGGTCCAAGAAAAAATGGCAATGACATCAACCAATATTTCAATCTGTCTGAACCTGAAATCAGCAAGACTCAGGCTGTTGTTAATGAGAGCGCAGTCCTGGATTCTTTGCCGTCTGCATCTTCTGATCAGGGTTTGAACTTTCCAGTCACTCTTCAGGAGACGAAATCACAACAAAGCCTACCTGCCTCTGTGGAGCGCAAAAGCCAAACGCCTACTACTGCTTCCAACGCCATTTCTGTTGCAAGTCTGAGGTTCAACGCCAGTGATTCACCAAAGCATACAGTAGGTGTGTCGTCCACGGGATCGACGCTACTGTCGCTTGTAAGATCCAACCAATCAACATCAGGTGGTACCACGCAGCCTACAGTAGAGGCGTCGTCCGGACGGTTCCGCCAATCGTCTCACTTAGGATCCAGCCAATCATTCATAGGATCCAACCAATCATCATCATCCACGGGATACAACCAATCATCCATAGGATCCAGCCAATCATCATCAGGCGGTACCACTATGGCGTCGTCCGCATGGCCCCGCCAATCGTCTCATTTAGGATCCAACCTATTATCGCTTTTAGGATCCAGGCAATCGTTTTCCGGCGTCTTTCTGGATCCGCCAAGCCACAGAGCCGCTCACCTACTGGCGCGCGAGATGGGGCTGGTTCAGTATTACGAGGCGCATGGCTGTGTCGACCCAAATCTCCACCTACCCGCAGGAGCTAACGGGATGGGTCTGGCGCTCTCTTGTTCGGCGCCGCAGTCGCAGTTGCTGTGTCAGGCCGTGGGTCACAACTCTGAACGAATAATGACCAACATGGGGGCTCCGCCATCCGTCAACAGCCTTTTCGAGTTCTGCCTGTCGCAAAGCACCATCCGCCGGCTTCTCACGGGTGTCATGCAGACAGACAGGGTCGCCACGGACCCCGCGCTGACGATGATGATGACGTCAAAAGTACTAGGGGAAGGAGACCCTGCGTTGACGGCTATGGTCATGATGCGCGCGCTTGCAGGTAGTGGCACGGCCATTTCCGGTGCGGGCGGAAACAAAACCCTAACAGGTGGCGCCACTTCCGTGCCACGTTCGGAGTCCTCACCAGTTGGTCATGTAGATCAAGGTGCACAACAAACGGGAGATTTGATCAGTCGGTGTAAAGACGTCGTGCTGATGCTGATGATGAGGCCAGAAGTCACGCTACTGGACGCCATCGAGGACATCAGGCGGCAGCTGATGCCGTATCAGTGCCAGGAGATGACGGCCGGGAGAGGCGTGACCTTCAGGATGTGTTGTCCCGGACACGGTGAGCCACTCTATTTGCGTGAGAATGGACAGCGGCAACTAAGTGTATGTGAGAGAGAGAGAAAGAGGAAGAACTAGTGGTGGTAGAGATGAATACATGGATGGATGTGTGCACCCTCAAGCAAAGATGCCAATCTTTTTGGAAGATGTTATGCCATGACGGAATGAGCAGATAAATACTTCGTATTTTTATTTTCTTTCTTTCCTTCTCTCTCTCTCTCGTCGTTGAATATCTCTCGATTAATTTTTCACACCGATATCTTTTTCGTCATTACTTCTCGATGCTACTGACTGTTTTCTCTGTCTTTTGTACTTCATCCTCATAGTTGGCCATCTGTCTGCTCCTTTATATTATTATGCGCTGTAAGCTGCGGGTTTAATGTAGTAGTAAAAGAAGAAATAATAGTAGTAGTTGTTGTTGTAGTAGTAGTAGTGGTTGTAGTAGTTGCTGACCTGTCCTCGTGTTCATGTTTCAGTTCACTCACCCACGTACGAAGACCTCGCTGTGACGTCAATGGCTTAGACCAGATTCATTGATGACCACTGGCCTCGCGTTAGGATTGATTTGTTTCTCCGTTCTTCGTTTTTTGTTTTTTTGGTTTTTTTTAAATTTTTGTTTGTTTTTTTTTTTGGTTTGTTTTTTTGTATTTACTTCTTGTTATTCTTCGGTTTGCTTTTGTTTGTTTGCCTTTCTTTCCTTCATGTTATTGAGACAGTCGGTGCCATATAGCAGACATGTTAGGCATACATAATAATTTTCCCAAATTGTAATTCTGTCTCGAGTTGAAACGGTAAATTGTTTTATATTGTAGCCTCAAAGTGTCCCAATGTTGCAATGCAAACATTGACCAAGTCTTCCGATGTTGAAATTTTAAATGCCACACTGTTGCAGTGTTGCAAAGTCCCGGTGTCGCGATGCTGTGTCATCACTATGCAATAAATACTTCCATCGCATTTTACAGGTGGAGGATGCAATATTTTACATATACATTTATTCGTTTTATAGCTGTCAAATTTGAGAATGACAGTGTGAATAAGTTTCAAAAAGAAACTTTTTAAAAAGCCAGTGTTTACTTGAAGGACACTTGAATACAGTACATGTGTTACTGGTCGGGAAACCAAGTGACTCATTTTCTTGAGATTTTTATCTTTCTGAAAGATAGCACACCTGTCAGGTATTTATTATTTACTTAATATAGATATGCGAAACTTAAAGATCTAGTAAAGTGTAGGGTTTCTAGTCTAATTATAAAGTTGTCAACAGTATAGTCAACAAGATTGTATTAGGATAGGCTTACTTTGTTAAGCCTCAAAGATTACAGCTTATGGGACTAATTATTCGTGTCAGTGGACACGCTTGAGGTCACGATGTTGACTTCTTCCTGTTAATGGTGATAATTGTCCGCAAAACCAACTCAGGTTTTGGGAAATAGTATCTGCACTAAGCTTGAGGTAGTCACTGGAAAAAAATTATGACCCCCAGATCTGCACTACATCTGTTACCAATGTATGTCGAGCCACAATGGCCTTATTACTCAACGTCTTCTCAACCTCTTTATCTCTAAAACGTTTTCCGCATACCTCGTAACTTGCCCTTCCTTTGAGACAGAAAACATTTATCGCTGCAGTTTTGCTTTAATTTTCCTTTCAATGCCTTTGGTTGTTGTTATGCTTTATTTTCTTTTAATTTTGTTTTAAAGCGTTGTAATGGCCACAATAATTGCAGGTTGGTTGGTTGGTTGGTTGGTTGGTTGGTTGGTTGGTTGGTTGGTTGGTTGGTTGGTTGGTTGGTTGGTTGGTTGGTTGGTTGGTTGGTTGGTTGGTTGGTTGAACTGGCAAGTGCTTACCCCTAGAAGCGATTGCGCATTATGAGATGGAAAATGGAGGGGATGACTAGACTAGCCATACAAGTCTGTGACGTAGAGGGCTTAAATTTATATGCAAGCAATATTAGGAACATATTGCAGCTGCAATCGTGTTGTTACATGAGGAAACTGTCATAATGCCTAGCAGCTGATTAATATTCAACGGGAAGTTGGCAGGAGCAGGCTATAAATAGAGATAAAGGGATACAATTTGAGTTATCTGGTCTACAAAATGTGAAGAAGTTTGTCAGCCCTCCCACCTCCTCCCCGACGACCATTTCAAAGAAAAGGGACAAGAGTGATGTCCCTTCGCCTGAGGGGGCTGTGGTCTCTCTCTCTCTCTGTGGTCTAGGTCTTCTCTTGACCAGTGCTTTATTGTTGTCTATTTACCACTCATCTGGATTGTTCTTTCTTTGTCTGCACCATACCGTTTCCACCTTCAAACCACCCTACAGCGACTTTCCACCATCGACTGCCTCGTCCTTTATCTCGCCATAACGGTTTGTTCCAGCGCTTCACTGGTGATAAGGTCACACAGTCGAGGCTGTGGGTTTTCTCCTCTCTGCTTCGTAATCTAGTAGGTCGTAGTTTATCTAAAAATGATTTGATCTATGATCAAGAACCCTTTCCGGGTGTAACTAGTTGTGCTTTTCTGACAAATTAATAATAACTTTGTCGATTAGTTCTACTAACTGTAGAACTGTAACTCCAAAACGTGTTCATCTGTGACTAGATACTACACTCCTGCATTTGACTTTTTTGACTATTGTTGAATTGATTGGGTGCTCTTGTATCAGTGAAGTAAAAATCTATCTTCCGTTCTAACATTTTCTGTGGGGATTACAGCAGCGTTTCAATTATTTATAGAGCATCAAACTAAAACTGTATATGAAAGAGTTTGGATTTGCTACTCTTGAAGGATGACGAAGGTCTTGAAAGTATAATATCGGTTAATTTATACTTCTTTTCTTCCCACGGCTTGTGAACTGATAATTTTTCAAAGGGGCATTTACAAGATAACTCTGCACCCAATTCCTAGGACTTTTAGAAGATAACTCTGCACATAGCTGTTGAGGACGTCGGCAGATGTTATGCCCTTTGCATATTCTAGGCGACAAGAGAAGGGCGCCCAGCATCTAAGACTCTCGCCCGATGTATTGTGACAGGTAATGGTATACTTAGATGGGTTGGACCAAAGGTGGGGAACGTCCAGCCAGCAAGCCGTATAAGGTCAGAGAATCATTTAGTCTGGCCTTACCGAGGCAACCGAAGGCCGAACTCGAAATGAACAAACCTGAGAGCTTTTTAAAGCAACATAAATATATATTAATGCAATCACAACAATAACGTAAGTTTTGAGTAACAAGCAAGGGATGTGTATTACGGGAGAGATAAGACACACACGAGTACATGACAGGACAGATACATACGCTTCTTGTCCTCTGCCGGCGCTCCCTCTGCCTGTGTTGCGGTGACTCACAGGACAGTCAATGACGGGCAGCTGGCACTAAACACATTGTAAAAATGTTAACACACTGACAAAACCACGTCTTGACCAATTTTTAAATACTTTATACGGCCTGCGAATAATGTTACAAATAACCAAGCTGCCATTGGTAGAAAAAAGGTTCTCCATTACTGTGTTAGACGGATAAAACAACTTAGAATTTTCCCACAAGGTCTGTATCAGTAAGCTTTATTTTAATCTAGCTTCCATGTTGTCTTCCAGAAGTCTGCTTGTTTTATGACGTCCTCATGCGTCACTACCGGTTGACGTCATTCTCTCTTGTGACGTCAGTTTCTGTGACCTCAGCTGAACTCTGACCTAGTCCTGCTACAGGTCCACCCGTACAGATCGCAGCGCCGCTGTACCCAGCCGGTACGTTGACTGTGCAGACGACATACATTTTAGCATATCGTCAACCGTTCATCGTTGCCGTCGTCACGATTCTGGACTTCCGCTGGTCGACCAATCTATCAACCTTCATTAATCTGACCCTTTCTTTACATAACAGTAGGTCAAAGTTCACATGTATACTAATGTACATGCTATAGTAGCACGTTTTTTCCACTGAATGACAGTAGACCTGTATGTCTTTGCCACTGAAGGACAAGCCAAAGCTGTCTCCAAAATTCAGGTCTTTTACATCAGCTTCCTTTCCTGTCCCGTCAACAACGGAGACAGAAATAGACCTACCATATTTTTCTTCTGAGTCACCAGGGAACCCCAGTTCGTGTCTCACTCACTCTGTTAACATTGGCACGATGGTAAGTATTTAAGGTGTTTGGCAAATGTTTTGACCTGTGACCGTGGAAATGGTCAGGAAATGACTCTGAGAGACAGCAGACAAGAAGCAAGGAGAGAATTATTGAACGGCAAAGGAGATGAGGTTAAAGGTCTTGTTCTTTGACGTGTAGAAAGCAGAACAAAAAGAAATGAAGATTAAAGAACATTTTGAGATTATTATTATAGGGTAAAATTACATATGATAGTGCTGATAGAGGAGAGAAAGTGTGTCAGTAAACCTTTGGGTGAAAGCACTTTTACAACAATAACAATTGGTTTTGCTCTCTGTTTTCTATGATTGTCTGCATAAAGTAACGAGTCAGGAAGGTAGTGTGAGTGTGTGGGTGTGTAAATTGATATGTACTTGCTCTCTGGCGGAAATAAGTTGACCTATTTTCCTTTACCTATAAACATGTATAGATAATACACATTATATATATAATGTGTCTCTCTCGACTATTCCATCATAATGAACGCGAATGAGAGAGGGCGATTCACGGGTCACAGATTGTCGATATGTTGTGATGCTGTTCAGAATGCTGGTTACCAAATATTCGGCAACACCAACCTCTTATAAGTCAGTCACGCAGTACTAAAGTATGTCATCACCGAATACCATACGTGACAGGAGAGACAACGAGTATGTGACAGACAACCACGTGACGACTCCTGTCGTCTGTATGCTCCTTCAGACACACGCCCACTTAAAGGCGGAGTTGAGAGCAACATTTCTTTGAACGACAGGAATTTTTAAAACAGGAGGCGAGCATGGCTGAGATCAGTGACTCCAGATTTCAATTTATATCAACCTTTCAATTTTTTAAAGTTTAGAATATTTTTATAGCGAAAAACGTCCTAGTACAGTTCGTCAGTCTCTGTGCAACTTTTAACTTAAATATCATATTTGCCTGGGGTTGGCCTTTAAGATATTAACCCACTTCGTGACGTTAAACGCTTTATCATCAGGGGAAAATAAACAAACAAAAAAATGTGTGTACCTGCGTGTGTGAGAGGTTATGCGTATGTACATGGTTGTTATATCTTTGAAAGTCTGGTACCTGTGTGAGTGCATATTATGTCTGTGTATAAGTTATATGTGTGTGTGTGAGGTAAATTTGTTGTCTATGCGTTGTTTTGTGCGCGCACACGGTGTGTATATGTGTTTGCATGTATGGTGAAAAAAGTTGTAGGTGTGTGTATGTGGGTGAGAGAGACAGGAAGACTGTGTGTATGTGTGAGAGAGACTTCGTATGTATGTAAGAGAGAGAAAGAGAATGAGCGTGCGTGCAGGACTATATATGAATGTGTTATGATGTATGTGTATACGTATATATAGGTGTCAATGTGTCTAATGTGTTATAAATGTAAACACATGTGTCTATATGTTTTAGACGTATCTTATTTATGCGTCGTATAGTGTCTAAATGTGTGTTTGTGAGCTGCACTGTACATGTGTGTAAGTGTAGAATAGTTTGTGTGGCAGAGGGGCGATATGTTTGTCAACGTTGCTCTGCAGAAGTATGTGCCACACTAAAACTCCACCCATCACTCACACTTACATTATTTGTCCACCCCACCCACCTACAGTTCACCGTACGTCATTCCTACCCTCTCCTTTCGCTCGACATTTGTCTACACTTAACAATCCTGTTGGCCTTGAGAGGGTCATTCGGAGGAGAGGTGTCCAAGAAATTTATGTTTCTCCTTCCTGCGAAAAATGAGGGAAAGAGCACTAAAATTCTTAAGAGAAAAAAGTGTTTTACGTGCAGTTCATCAGCACTTACAGTACATGTTTACATATTCACATTAATTTTCATTTCATGGGTCAATAACTTCTGTCACGCTTAACTGACGTGACGGGTGCTCTAGTGGACTACAAACGCCAGAAAGGGAGTTTATAGGAATTCCCACGTCACTGGCCGCTCTTGCCATGCGATCCGTTAGAAAATTTACCTATAAAAGTGACTTCTCCGCAAATTAATACGTCGCCATGTAACCAATATATCACTTTAAGTCACGACACCACCAGTACATCATGTTTATGGGTGACAAAAGTTGACTGTTAGTTTTTTTTTGTTTATAAGACGTGGTCGTAGGTTATCTCAACAAAAAAGTTCAGCTCTGGGTGAGGCTTCGAACTTTTTGAACGACTCTCGTAACGCCAACAAAATGAAAAATTTAGTCAACTTTGTCAAAAGTTGCAACCTTTGCAAAGGAGTAAAAAATTTTGGTCAACTTAAAGCATACTTAAGGAGAAGTTGACAGAATTTATGAATATAATCTTTCCCTCTTCTGAGTATAAAGCTCTTTTATTAGTGATTAGATGTTTGTTTTCTTCAAGAACATCTACAATAACTTAAGTTATCCCAACAACTGAAGTAATGCTTTATTTAGTTTTGAACATTCTGGAGACAAAATCTACATAAAAGGTTGTCTCAATGAAAAGATGGTATCAGAATGAAAGAGGAACAAATAAAGAAACAGTATCAGAATGTTGTAAGAGTTAACGAAGAACCAGTATCAGAATGCAGAAAGAACAACTTAGTGAACAGTATCAGAATGCAGGAAAAATAAAATGAGGTCAGGCAGACCACTTAAAACCCTTGACTCCTCTGGAAATGAAAACGAAAACTGGTGCCAGGTTAATTTGATGTGGACAAGGGCATCCAATCTCAGCAGTCATGACTCATTGCGTTTCAAGTTGCGTCCTCCCCAAGCCCCTCTTCCAGGTGACTGGCTTCCCTCCAGTGATAAACAGCGCATGGATCAGAACTGGGTGGACTCACACATCCCTGATGACACATCAATATGTTTGTGAGATCTGTAACAACTAGTATGAACGCAATTTTATTTTCAAAAATCACATTTATTATAACACTGATATATCAAAATCTTTTCAGGGTACAAGCCTCAGAAATCATCATAAATTCAAACTGAGGATTTCGAAAGCTGATTTTCTGTATCGCGATGTTAGCAGCCTCGCTACTATAGCAACACGTCATTAACAAAAGGGTTTTATTTTATTTTATTTTTATTTTTATTTTGTTTTTGTTTTTTTTTTGCTTTTATGTTTTATTTTGTTGTGTTTTTTAATATTTTTGTTGTTTGTTAGGGTTTGTTCGTTTGTTTGTTTATTTTTCCTTTGTTTGTTCTTTTAGACAAATTGATGACAGAACAATCGTTGTATAAATGCGTCTGCAAGTTTCAAGCGGCATGTACATTTTATGAAAAAATATGGAAAAAAATTACAAAATTAAAAAAAAGGTGTAGAAGAGAACATAACCCGAGGAATTAACTTGAAAATGTATAGAACAAGTAGGATATCAACGTCAATTTTCCACAGAGGTAAGTGGGGTTTTTTATGTGAAACACTGGCTAACGATTCATGAAATTGCCGGAGTGAATGCGAATATATGTTTCTAACCTTTCAGGTTACAAACAGCGTATGTGGACGCCGTGTGGATGAAGCACCACACGAAAAAGAGAGTGATTAAGTGACCCGTGCATTCGTGACAAGAATGTCACGCGAGAAGGAGAAAGGCGCCATAGACAGCCAGCTGTCAGGAGCTTCCTGGGGTGTGATGGAAGTAAAGAACTGAGCAAAAGCTTCTGGTTTTAAAAATAACTGTCTTCCTGCGTGGGACGACGCCGGTGCTTGTGGAGGTAGCGGGCACAATCATCGCAGGTATCCAGAGACAAGCGGCGGTCCTTCACACCTGCCACTGACGTCACTAACATGGCGGCGCGTTTCGGTCGACTTGCTTTGCTTGCTGCAGCTCTTGTGCTTACTGTCGACCAGACAGGTCAGAACATTTTCCCGCAGTCATTATTTGTAAAGCTATGTTTCTTCTTTTTCTCCTCCTTTTCTTCTTCCCCCTTTCTGTATCTCACTCTCCCTTTCTTTGTCTCCCTCCCCTTTCTATCCCTGTAATATGTGTGTATGTGCGTGAATATGCCTGCATGTAAAGTGCATGTGTACATGTGCGTATAATTGTGTGAGAGAGAGAAAAAAAAAATATAAAAAGAATATATATATATATATTTACGCTTGTCTGCTAGCGTGCGGGAACTCGTTGGCATTCGCCACAAATAAATTTGATAACATTTTTTAAAAGAACAGTAGATTCATAATTCCCGAAGTTTATGCCTGTCCCAGTCTGTTTTCTTTCATGTAAAAGTGGTAATCTGATATGACACGTAATATTTTAAGTTTATAAATCAAAACAAAATAAGAATAATAAACCTACATACACAGATTTTTCCTCTGTAAGCAAATGTAGATGCGCAGTTAAGCAGACAGGCGTACAGGACAGAGAAAGGTTCACCTTTAACCCTTGGCAAGTTCTTACCACTCAATCTTTCCTCGGCTCTTTCTATCTTGTTAACATCTTCCTTCTTAAGAATGGTTAATTATTAATGAGCCACGGTTTCATTCTGTCTCTCACAGAAAGTCTTACAGCGTGTAACTTAAAGGATAAAGCCGAGAACAATGTGTATGAATTTCTATGGTTTTCTTTCACTAATATTCAATTTTTATTTAACGACTTTTTTCACTGATGTTGTTTTATTAAACCCCTTCCCTTTTTTGTAGCCATCTGTCACTGTTTACCCCCTTCTTTCTTTTTGTCCTGTTTATTTACTTTATTATTTAATCATGCATTTATTACAGAATGTTTTAAGAATAAAAGTTGCTTGAATGAATAATACTTAAAATTGTTAATGCGTTTATTGACTGTGTTAAAAATAATTATTGGGATGTCCAAAAATGTATCCACACATTTCTAAAGGATTTATTTCTAAAATCCAATGACAAGGACAATGATCAACTTTATTTGTCCCAGTGAGCAATTGGAACATGGGAAAATGCTCTAGTTACAAAGTAAAAGTTAGAAATAAAAGTAAGAATAAAGTTCGTTGCAAGGTACAGCGTTAAAAGATGTCAACACGAAAAATATTAGCAATGAAAAAAGAAGGCAAGTGAAAATTATATATAATATAAAACAACAAACTTACATCAAAAATAATCATGTATGTACCTACAACATCACACACACACACACTTCCTCTGAGGTTGAGCAGCTGGACCGCCAATGCACAAAAGATTTCAGGTGTCTCTTACTTTTATTAAATTTTATAAATTCATCGTCGCCGGCTCACGTCTTCTTTCAAGAGACTAATGACAGCTTTTATAGATCGCATCGGTAGAGAAAGGAACAATGACGCAATTGTTCCAAAAATATCTCTAGAACATCTTGTCCAAAAAATCCTGTTTACACATCCTGTCATCCCTAGACAAGGTCAGCAAACGTAGTAGCCTGTCATTTGGTGAAATGTAGAAAGACTTTGTTCCAATGACTTGTGTCCTGTTCTCTGAAAATTCACCTTCATTTCAATATTTCTGTTGTCTTGTTTCAGGTAGACAGGTGTGCGCACAAGGTGAGATTGGTTTAAACTGATTTTTTTTTTGTAGTTAGCTGTAGTTGTTGCCAGTTGTTGTTTCTGCTTGTTGTGATTTGCTGCTTATTTATGAAGTTTTGTTGTTTTTGTGATGATCATTGTCACAAGGAAGGGTGGATTGTCTTCGTGTAATCTACGTATGCATGTATGTAGTCAAGAAAGGGATTTCAAAGTCAGAGAAACCTTTGGTCTTCACATGTGAAATTTTTCTAGTGATATACACAAAGGTAATTCTGACATCCGCTAGAGAGCAAGCGAGGCCAAATGTAAATGTCTGTCAGTGCTTGCACATGTATCCTGTCACGTCTTCATCTCGTCCCACACCTGTGTCGTCTGTGTTGGTCTGTGTATATGAGTGTGTATCTTTTGTTTTATGCGTGTGTGTGGACGGATAAGAGAGTGTGCGTTTTAGTGTCATTATATTTCTGTCATTTTCACCCACGTGTGTCATTCATTATGCGTGCAGTTGGCACGATTCCTGCTGCAGTCTGGGACGAGATGCAGCGTTTAACCGCCGACCAAAAGCCTGCGCAACCAGGCACTCAGGGTTCGGTAGGTCCCCATGAGCCAAATCAACCGATACAGCACGCAACGGTCCTCCACCAGCGACAGCGGCAACTACAGCAGCTGCAGAAGCTGCAGGATCTCCAACGACAGCAGCTGTTGCTGCGGCAACAGGAGCTGGCTATCAGGCAACAGCTTCAAGAGCAGCAACCGAAAGCACCGCCACTCCCCCCACAGCCAGTAGCAGCCTTGAAACAACAACAACAACATTTTGTGATACTGCAACCGCAAAAGCAACAACAGATAGTGCTCTTACAAGAGCCTCCAGTGCAACAACAGTCACAACAACCGCCTCCAACACAGCAGCAGCAACAGATACTGCTCCAACTGCCGAAGCCGACACAGCAGCAACAACAGCATCAACCACAGGGGCAACAACAGCTACAACCTCAGCATATAGTGACGCCTCAGAAACTGTTAACAACTGAAGGGGGCGTTGTGGATTTTATCCCCCAAGAACATCGAGCAGCTGTGTCTGTCGCTGCGAGGTCACAAGCGAGTAGTCCGCAAGTCCGCCTCCTCCCCGTTAAGCCTGCGCCGGAGTCACCGAGTGTAGGACAGCATCCAGGCGCAGCCTCAGCAGCCAATCAACAGCCTGGCGCAATCTCAGCACCCAATCAGCAGCCTGGCGCAATCTCAGCAGCCAATCAGCACCCTGGCGCAATCTCAGCACCCAGTCAGCAGCCTGGAGCAATCTCAGCACCCAATCAGCAGCCTGGAGCAATGTCAGCAGCCAATCAGCAGCCTCGTAGACTCCCAGCAGCCAGTCAGCATGCTCCCTTTCAGCCGATTATCATTCGAGATCCAGCAGCTTTGAGAGAGTTACTTTCTGGTAGCTCTCAACAGGGACGTCAAGCTATAATCATCATTCATCCTTCTGCGAATCCTTCCGGTGCGCTACAGCATCCTCTTCCTCCTCCTAACACACATCACCATACCCCTCCTGTTAACTCCCTTCCTCCTTTGCCACCTGCCATTGTGCCGGATCCACCGCCAGTTGTGAATAAACAGCAACCGCAGCTTCATCAAAGTATCCATCAACCTCCTTCTTTGCCTGTTATAGCGCACCCTCACCCAAGTGCTCCTCAATTAATACAACAGTTTTCTGGGACGAAGCCAAATGCCCCGCCACCGCAACCTACTTTCCAGGTACTCCACCAGGATCCCCCCGCCCCCATGCCTAAGGTAATCTTTATACAGGCCCCATCTTCGCGGGTGTTGGATCAGCCTTCTCAAGCATCCAAAATTGTTCACCAGGTACCAGAGTCGATTCAGACAAAATCTGTTGCCCCTCAGCCCTTGGACATCGTCCACCTTCCTCAGGTTTCCAATGTCCCTCCAGGTTTCCTGCAACTGTCGCAGGGTTCAAAACAGCAGTTTCCGTTTCCCAGATGATCCAGAGGCAACCACCACCGCCTCCAATTATCATTCATCAAGGGCATCCTCCTCAACCCACATTCGAACTTTCTTCTCCTTTTCAAGGTGGCGTTCCTCTACCCCCGAGTCCCAGTCAGATGATGCAACGAACAGTGTACCTTATGCCTTCTCCTCACGGATCTCCAGCAGCCTCTATCACGACCGGAAGTGGTGGTCCGTTGGACAGTTTGCCGACAAGTCACGCACAGCCAGCCACTTTTCTGCTACGTGATTCTGGAAGTCCCCACCTGAATATGGATGCTACCTTAGAAAATAGCAAACCAACCAATCGTCCAGTACCGCTTCCTCCACAACCCCCTTTTTCCAACATGGCGCCACTGTTGATGGATAGGTCCAGATGGGGACATCAGATGCCCCCCGCGCCGGCGTCTTTTACAGGGTGGGAGCATAATACGGGTGGTGGATCCATACCTGGCCATCAAAGCCACAGCCAAGCGCAAAGCCCTAACCATCATTCTGCCAGCATGGCGCCAAGCGCCGGCCATTATCATACCAGCATGATGCAAAGCCCCAGCCTGCATAGTTCTAGCATGATCCCGAGCTCCAGCCATCATTTTGGTCGTAGCCACGGACCGCCGGTGGCAGAGATGGTCCTGCCGCCTCAGATCCACAGCACGACGATGAAGCTGGCGAGGGACATGGGGATGCTGCCATACTACGAGGCACACGGCTGCGTGGATCCGACCATGTATCTCCCGCCAGGCAGCAAGAGCATAGGGCTGGCCTTAGGCTGCTCGTCGCCGCAATCTGAACAGGTGTGCCGCCAGATCGGCCAGACATTGAGTGGAATAAACGGTCAAAGCCAGTCTTTGATGACCATGATGACCCCACCATCCATGCGCCACCTGCTGGAGACCTGCCTTTCTTCGACAGTGATGAAGAAAATTATGATGGGAATGGTAAAGGGTGGTGGAGGTGGCTTCGACCCCATGGCGATGATGATGATGATGGGTGGTGGAAATGGCGGAGGAGGAACAGGAGGCATGATGGCCGCCATGGCCATGATGAGCATGATGAAGGGAAAAGGTAAATCGGTCTCTGGCTCTGGTTCCGGCTCTGGCTCTGGTTCTGGCTCTGGCTCTGGCTCTGGCTCTGGCTCTGGCTCTGGCTCTGCTTCTTCTTCTGCTTCTGCCAGTGCGAGCCCCAGCATTCAACAAAGCGGCATAACCGACGCACAACCCTTGGATTCGACAGCATCACCCTCGGCCACGGAAGGCCCAGCTCCAGTTCAGGAGCCACCCCCTGACCCCCTAGCCCAGTGTAAGCAGGTGCTGCCTATGGTGATGATGAGGGCGGAAGGGGGACTGATGACGGCGGAAGGAGCGGAGAGCATCGCGGACACGCGGCGGCAGCTGATGCCTTATCGTTGCCAGGAGATGAAGGCCGGCCTCGTTCCTTTTCGAATGTGCTGCCCTGGACACGGTGAGCCACAGTTTCGTATGCTGTTCTAATTCTAAACTAGCATTTTTTATGATCTGATACGTAATTTTTTACACTTTTCTGGTATTTGACCCGGCATTTTTTGCTATTCTGACATGATTTGTGAACCTCGCTTTTGTATCTAATTTGCGTAAACCGACTGTGACTTGGAATTTTCGATAGAGGATAGACAAGCAGAAAACAGATATAGAGGATAGAGATAAATATCATAAACATATCTATAGTGGGTGAGTGAATGAATGTGCATCAGTGTTATGTGTGCACGGGTGGGTGTAATAGGGAAAAGAGATTCTAGACTTAAGGTCTTACCTTTGTTTATCGTCCTCGGGTTACATCGTTCATTTTACCTCTCTTAATTTAATTGTTCTTTTATTAATGAGAAGGGTTAATGCGAACTCTCCTGCATGCGTGTATCAAGTTGTCCAAGTGTGGATGCAGGCGCATGTGTGTGCGCGCGCTCACGCGTTCGAGACAGATGGGGGAGCTAGGTGACTACCTTTGCTTGCAACAAGTCTACCTGTTGCCCACGAATTTTATTCAGTAGATGACTTTGGCGTTGTTTCGTGTTACAGTTCCTGCCCCCAGCTTCGTGGATCTCGCCATGGCTCCATCCGCGGTATAGACCAGCACCTGACCTACCAGGCACAGCAACAGGGGCCAGACATTGTCTGGTATTTGGACATCATGGCAGCGCAGCTTTGATTTCTGGCTCGTTGTAGTGAAAGTAGTTTTCGTTCTAAGCTGCAGTGGAAGGAACTAATAACGATTCACAAGGTGGCCATTGCCTTTGGTATCAACAACAAAACTGGATGACAACAATACGACGTTCACAAACGTGTCACCTTTCTCCGTCTGTTTGTCTCGACTCAATCTCTGAGTAAAATTCAATCTGCATTGCTTCTTTACTGGTGATTTTAAACAGATCATTGAAGTTGCACAGTCCACTGGAACAAATTCTGCATGTGTCGAGTTCAAGTGACGGAAATTCATCCAAACTTTGCCCTCTGCTAATAGTCTTTAAAAAAAATTACTGTAAGTTAATAACTAAGTCTATAACTTCGTTTTTCGTAGAAACTAATTTTTGGGAAAACAAAAGTGTAAGAAAACCTTTGAAAAGCGAGTAAACTATGGAGTCCCTAAAAGTGTTAACCTGACGTGCAAAAGCTGTACTGTTATTCATGACGCTTAACTGACCAGTGTCTTCGGACGTTTGAGTCAGTTTGGCCAAGTTGTGTGTGAATTTTAGAAAAAATCAGTGATTTTAAGGAAAGCATTGAAACTTCAAAACTAAGCCGAGTTCAAACTTGTTTGTGAGCACCTTCCCAACAATACATTTGCTGACGCAATGGGATTTTATGGCCCTTGTGGGGTTTGATGCATAGGCACTTTGCCCTATACAAACGGCTTTAAAATTCTTAACCTTCAAGTGCACGTAAGACAAGAGGCTGAGCAGCAAATGAAAGTACAGTGGAACCTCGGTTAACGAACTTAATCCGTTCTGGAAAGCTGTTCGTTAACCGAAATGTTCGTTATCCGAAACAATTTTTTCCATAAGAAATAAAGGAAATAGATTTAATTGGTTCCCAGCCCCTGTTGACTCGCTAATATTTGAAAGTTACAGGCTATATAGGTATTTGTTTTAATGAGAACAGTTATAATGCAATATAAATGGAGTTAAATAAACATAAAAACATTAACGAAAGCATTTAAACAGAAAACTTGCCGTTTTGACGGCGTGGTTGGAAACAGGTGTGGGGAGGAAGGGGTGGAATTACTGCTTTGAATCCCCCCTCCATGAGCACACGTGACATTATAAAATCGGGGAGACTTCCCTTTTCTGTAGCTTTGAGGTTGAAGAAAAAAACTTGTCCAGTGTCTGCTTCTTCTGCCTTTTTTTGTAAAACTCTTCGGTAATACGACATCACATATCAGACAGACGCATGCCACCTTCATACTTTGAAATCATTTTCTTTTTCAATTCATTTGTTGGCCGCGTCCTTGTCATTACCTCACTACTATTAATTGCTCTTAATCTTTTTGGAGCCATGATTGAGGATTATCTTATTAAGATAAAGCACAAAAAATCACTAAATAAGAAGGATGCGCACAGTAAGGAACGACTGATCGTAACTGTGTCTCGAGCGCGAATGATTACATGCTGGTCGGTCACGTGTGGTTCACGTGGCTGTTCGTTATCCGAAATTTTGTTCGCTATCGGAGACAAATTTTTAACGAAATTTTTGTTCGTTATCCGAAATTTTGTTCGCTATCCGAGACAAATTTTTAGCGAAATTTTTGTTCGTTAACCGAAAAATTCGCTATCCGAGGCGTTCGCTAACCGAGGTTCCACTGTACCATCATGACGTCATCGTGTATGAATCTCAATGAAGCGTGTAAATCTTACATCATGGTGCTTCGTTGGATAATGTCTGGTATATACCTATCTGAGATCAATACGTTGGTTTATGCTGATTCACCAAATGACCCTAGTTTAGAAAAACGTTTATAAACAAATTTGTTGTTTTAAAAATATTACAATTCTGGTAATATACCCTGCAGTTTTCCATATTAGCTGCCATTGTCCGTTAGTTGTGTGAGCCTGTGTAGTCCATGATGCGGTTTGATTATTGTCTTCATACATGCGAGCGTACTGGTGGTTTTTTGGTGCTGGGTATTTGGCGAATAGCTGTAAGAATGTAGTGGCGAAAAAGGAATCGCACGATTCTTTAAATAATAATAATAAAAACCTTTTATTTAGACTTTGTGGGGTTTTTTTAATTCTTTCCATGGTGCCTGTCTTTAGTATAATGTTTTCTTATTAATCTCTCTCTTTCTTTTTCTCTATCATTCACCATTCATGATCCATAAATGTATGCAATATGCATTAGCATGTGTGTTCTCGCAATCGTTTTATGCTTCGCGGAGGAATGTGGTGCTAAAACAAAAAAAAAGGTCAGAATTATTAACGTTCTTATATGGACTGATCCATTGATGGTGAGAGTCCATAAATGATGTTGATACCTCTGCCTCTCTTTTAGGAACAACATTGTCCCCGACTTATGCAGTTTTGTATGCCATCGTAAGGAAAAATTTTGAATTTAAAAAAATGTAGGATTGGTGATGAAAGCCGAAGAAGATGTAATATCACACACGTCTACACCGGTATCGTCAGCAAGGGAACAGAACTCTGTTTTCCCAGTCTGCCCGGCAACTAAAGATGGCGACGTAAACAATGCGCTGGTGCTGATTTCCGTGCTACAAACCGAAGATTCGCGTACTTTTCTGAATGAAGAAATTTCAGTTTCTTACTCATAAACAGGTTATTATAGAATTTCAATAGTAATACATTTTAATAATGATAATAATGTATAAAATATTATTTCATCTACATTTGAATATCAGCGAACACATCCAACCTAGCTTCCCCTATAGATTTAGGCTATTTCTTGTTGTGAATCTTTTTTCTTTAAATCGGGTTTCAGTATAGTGATCGACCTTTACGCGTTATCTCCATTTGATGAAGTATATTTAATGTGTAGGCAAGGAAATTTCTCAACCCTTATCAAGCCGACTTTTATAAGTTTGGTATGGAAATCTAGATAATTTTATTTGTCTGCAGAAAAACCATGACAAAGAATCATTTTGCAACTCTAGGGGTGAATATTGGCGCTGAGGAAGATGAAATCAAGAAAGCTTTCCGTTCATTAGCCAAGGTATGGCATCCTGACAAAAATAAGAATCCAGGTGCTGAAGAGAAATTCAAGGAAATTTCTGCTGCTTATGACTATCTACAAAACAAAGACCGCCGAGAGATACTGACGAGAGAACTGACTAAGAAACAAGAGCCTTCATCAGGGTCATACACACAACCAACACCAACTTCTAACAGGGAAAACAAAGGAACAGAAACAAAGCCTTCGCAAGAGCCTGATACTGCAAACAAAGCTGGTCCCAGTTGCTTCAAAGAGAACCATAAAGAAGGTGCTAGCAAAAAGAAAACCCATTGGTCAGATTCATTTCGGACAGGCAAAAGCAAGAAGAATGCACGGGACACAGACTGGAAACCATGGAACAGAGACTGGACAGATGGCTTTGATGCTTCTACCCTCCTTCATCTGCAAAGTTTTCTGCTGCTTTCTATGATTTCCAGACTTTTGTCGACCATCTTGGAGAGGAATTTGGACCTCCTGCAAGCAGAGGATTCCAGTTTACAGCTTTCTGCAGTGAGGAGGACCCTTTTGAGCAAGGTTTGGGCCAGAGACCACGTCCTCAGACCTTCCAGAAACCAAAGCAACCAAAAGCAAAATCCCCAACCAGATGTGTTGCTCCAGAACATGGTTATGCAGGAGGTTTAGATGAACAGTATCTATTTTCTCCACGCACATCTCCAAGTAAGCTTTTTTTGATAATTTTTATCTGTACATTAATAGGAGAGGGGGCAGCATGTAGCTGCTAGTACACTCATCTGCAAAATGGAAGATTATTGGTCTGCTCTGGCCTCGGGTTGGAAAACTCCCCCTGCCTACCTGCAGAAATGGGTACTAGATTTATCATGAAAGATAAAGACAGCTTCGCCTTCCACATACCATGCCGCAAGCAAGATGCATCACAGGCTCCCTGTTATAGCCCCTTCACTTGTCCCTATTCAATATGCTCTTTAACATAAAAAGCTAGCACATATCACATCCTATATATACTTGTTTTTAGAATGTGATTGCATTCATTATGGATATTGTGACTAATTGATCTGTGTAAAATCTGGCATGCTTACAGATAGAGCAGATAATTTAAAAGGTTACGAAGAAGACCCCATTGATGACGATGCACTTAATGATGACAACTCTAAGCACAAGGTGTTCAAGGACTGGCAATCTTCACATGAAGACATCCTCAACAGAATCAGACAGGACAGAAAAGCTTATCAAGCAAAGTTAGCACAAGAAGCTTCAGGTTGGGATTTCAGATAATTCTTTCATTAGTTCTAATAGTAACTTCTTTTGCATGGCTAACTAAAGCTCATAATTGTAAGCAAAACAATATACATGCATGTCTCTATATACACACAAGAAAGCATTCCTACATGCATGTGTGATTTCAGATGTAGAATCATGACACTATTAATATAGTTCTGTTTATTTTGATACCTAATAAAGGCTTTGTGCAGACAATGGTACAGTCATACATATCAGATATGTTTATCTTGCTTATCTATCAATTAATCTAATAGTTATCAAATTTATTTTCATCCTCATATAGTTAGCAGAATGTTTGCATTTTATGGTGCAATTATGGGCTTTGGTAACAAATATTTTCCTTTGTTTGCTGATGGAAAAACTATTCAAATGTAGAAGAATATCCATGCGAATGGTGTGGACGTACTTTTGTACTGAAGACTCTTGACAGACATGCTCCCTTCTGCAAAGAGCATGTCCACCGATATGGGAAACCCATGAACCCACGTTTTTATGGTGCTAATCAAGACAGAGGATACTTCACAAATGAAAAGAGGCATGTATTAATGCTTTGATATCAGGGAAGTATGTGTATATAAGAGGCATTATATACCAATCTCATCTTTCAAAGTAGCTCAAACAGATGGTTGTTTGAATGAGACAAATTGAATAAAATCTATAATACACATTTCTTCCTGGCTAAATTCTCTACTTTGAAGAAAGAAATTGATAACACCAGAAAGTCATTTTTCTCATCAAGAATGCATGCATAAAACCATTATACAAAAGGGAGAAAGATAATGTATTCATTATTTGTGTGGCAATTTTAGTTGAGTAGAAGATGTTTGTGTGTGTTTGCATATGTGTATGTGTGTGCATGTACAGTAAGTGACTGTTTGTGTTAGTGTAAGATTTCTCGTACAGCTAGAGAACCTTATTTTATTTTTATTTTTAATAAATTGATGTGTAGACTCAGGGAAAGACAACAAAAGCCTAACAGTAACAAGACCTTCCAAGAAGTCAACAGCACATCCAAATGGTTCAGACACAACAAGTAATCATTCTTCACCCTCCCCACCTAAAGATCTGCATGCAAGAAACAACTTCAAACAAAACTCACGAACAGCCAAAACCAGCTCTTTAAAAGGTAACTTTTTATTTCAATTAAAGTTTTTTTTTTCACAATATTGTTGACTGTATTTTTATTATTTTCATTGCTTTCACTAAATTTCATTTTTATCATTCTTGTTATTCATCATTGTTACATTAACATCATTTTTATCATCATTTCAACAGACGAAAACTAAATTAGCATTATTATAACATAATTTTTTTTGTGAATATCTACTAATTTTGCAGCACATGTTAGCTAGATGTTCTTTGATAAGACTCAAATTTTGTCATCTGTGGAGCTGAGGTTAAATGCATGGTTTATTCTTGAGATGTTCAGTAATAAATTGATTTCAAATTTTTTTGTCTTTTCATTATTTTAGACAAGCTGAAAACACCTTCACCTCCAGAACCCCATTCTTGAAAAGCAGGTTCCAGAGGAAAGGCTCACCACTATAGAAACATAACCCAAGGTCTGCTGTTTGTTCAGTCCTATATATTTATCAGAATATTTTTCTCCTTTGCTTTTTGGCATATGGTAACACATTGAAGCCATATGCAGTTGTTAAAGGGATACTTTTGTGCGCATGTATTTTTTATGTGTATGTTGTGTGTGTCTGTGTACTTTTTGGTGGGGCAGGAGTATCAAGACTACAAAGCACATTAAGCCTTAGCAGGAATTGCACCTTATTAGAATGTTTTATTATTACTTTTATTTTGAACCTGTACATCTGGACTTCTTACTGATCACATGACCTTTTCAAACTTTGCAAGCAGCAAGTTTTGCTTATAGATTTGTCAAAGCCTTTTTTGGTTTGTCTGCAGAGTTGTCATTCTGCTCACATTGATCCTGTCCCTGGGAGTGAGCTGCATCTAGTAAATCTTTGGATAATGAAACAACTCAATAGTATTTTTAAAATTTAATGTTGATGATTACATTCTACAAAGTATACTACTTTGCAAACTTCAGAACTGCCAGATCAAAATGTAGAAGACTTTGCTTTCACAACATACCAACAAGTAAAGAGCAAGATTAGAGAAAAGATGTCTGCAAACAAGACTAACACACCTCGGCAGGTGATCAATGATTTTTCAATTTACGGAATATGAAGATATGCTCCAGATATTTTACTAGGGATTTTTGAACATGAGGTAAATGTGTAGATAATCATATGTATAAATGAATCAGTAAATTAAATTCCAAAATGAATTGCAATTATATATGTGAAATGATTTTACATGTATTTTACATTTGGGAGAGGAGTGGGGATTGGTGTACTTGAGGGCAACCATCTAAAGTAAATGATTATACAAAAAGGAATAGTTCATGGATCAGTGTGTGTGTCAGTGGTGTACTAAATACACTGTACTAAAATCTTTGCACAAAAAGCCTTCAGAAGGAAGTGGTGCTTCCCTGGTACATTATGAAAGCACCTTAAAGCTTTTACAGAGTTGTAAAAGTTGCAGGTCATTTTTAAGATTGGCTTTTATGGCATTTTAAAGAAGCAAATTTCACACAGCAAAGTTAAAATCCAGATGTCATTGTCATTGTCAAAAATGTGCTATTCATCTTTGATATTTTGAGCATATTCTTTGTCCGTTATAGACTTTTACATGATGCGTGATTAGTTGGCTACATAACTATTTCATCTTTAGTGACTATATTTACTTTGTTTCCAGGAATGATGTTTCTTCTGAACTGCACAATCACGACTTTTAAAGAACAGGTTTGAAGCCAGTTGATGGAGGTGCAGATATTGGCTGTGTGTACCAACTAGCAGCTAAGATTGTATCATGGCAAAGCAGCCAGTCCTGTCCGCAGTTGCAGAGAGGAAAAAGAGCATGCCTGAGAGAGGGTTGGAAATCAAGAACTCGATCATTTCTTCATCAGATGCTAAATTCATTTCAGTACTAGAGAAATGCTAAATGGCAGCACCAATGAACCACCTCCACCAATGGTGCCAGTGTGAGTAGAACACATGCTGGAAGCAGAAAGGTTTTAGTGCTTGTCCTTCTTGCAAGCAGAGGCTCAGTGAAAACTTTATTTTCCTGCAGCTATAGTACAGGTTTAAATCTTAAACATTGTAGTCATGATGCAGGATGTTTGAGTGAATCTTGTGTTGTGAATTGTCAGGTGTGTGACTGAGGGAAATATTTGATCGTTTATTAATATGCGAGAGGTAGCAAAGAGTGTATGTAATTAAAGCGGTTTTTTGTTTTCAATGTCAGAGATAAATGCTGATAGAGTTTTCAAAAAAAAAAAAAAAACATTATCATCGGTATTATAATGTCACCCTACTATCACACCATTTATCAGCAGCAACATTTAAACTCCTTTCTGTTTTTATCTGTTTATTGCAGCATTGAGAACTTTTCTTTTCACCAATTGACAATATTTATTTTAGAAACTATTTAGGTGTGTACAATTGTGAGAGAATTCAGTGATAATCTTCAGCATCAGTTATAAATTGCAAACTTTTATGTGGAACAAAGGGGAAAGTTCTATCACATGTTGACTGTTGCTCCTTGACCATGACCTGCTTTTTATTCCTAAGATTCGTGCAGATAAGGATTTTGTATTCTTACTTTTATGATTACAGAGACATTCTGTGTTTCATATGTGGTTTCTTTATTCTATGTTGTCTCAGTGACTAATTTTAAAATGTCACTTTATTTAAATGCTCAAAAGGTATACAAAAATAGGCAAGGTTCTGTTCTTTCAAGGAGTCAGTCTTTTTTCACATTTCATTACAAGTATGGACATTAGTAGACAAATGTAGCATAACTGACTGAAATGAAATAGAGCTGAAAATGGCATCACCATTTTGTGCTTTGAAGGTTTGTGCAATAACATTTATATTTTATGAAAGGTTAGTACAGTTTATGGTTAAGGCTTGTGAAATGTTACAGGGTCTTAATAAAAGAGTCTTAATATCAACCTGTTAAACATAAGAGGTTAATTGTGATTTGAGCGTATGTGAGGAAAAACAAGAAGTAGGCAAGAGACACAAATATTTCTGCATCACTAAAGGAGATTTGTCATTCTGGTGTGCTTAAAAAAGAAAAAAGTTCAGTGTCTGTAATTGCTCAGACTGCATGTATAGCAGTCTCTCTCTCTCCCGTGTGTTCTGTTTCAATTTTTTTTCTTCATTATTTTAAAAATTAGGAAAAGCAGAAGCACAACACAACCAAAGCAGCTAATCATTTTCTTCCTCAGCTGTTTCTATCCTGAGTGGCAGTGCGTATGCTCTTTGCTCTTCTTGATCAACTAGCACCTTGCTTTTTTGTTTTTTTAAGAAAAGTAGTAATAACAAACATGCCTAGTCCTTAACGCTTTACAAAGTAAAGAATGTCTGCTTGTTAAAATGATGGCACTCCAATCAAAACATTCACATTTTGTATTTTTAGTCTTCAGGAAGCACTAAAGAGTTAGAGTTTAAAAAAAAAAAGGGGGCTGATATTTAGCAGTACCAGTGTATGAAGAGAAATACGATTTAAAAAATATCCTCTTCCTTCTATTGTGTGTGCGCGCGCATATGTGTGTGTGTGTGCGCGCGCGCTCGTTGACATATCAAATCTTACAGCGACGTCACTCACCCTCTTTGCGTCACTGGAGCCTACGTCATAATCTGTGTGGTGAAGGGTGTGGCGTAGGTCTTCGCACATCGTTGCCCCAGGAAGTCAACTCTGAACCCGCTGAAGGGCCGACACAGTAGGTGACAATTAACCCAAACTCGCTCTCTGATCATTCGGCCTCTTTTGTTTAGCGTGGTGCTATGTTCGCAACTTCTTTGTTCAGAACAGCTGACGCATCGATGTCGATGGAGAGACTACGTAAAACTGGGAGGTGCTAAGAAATCTTATCACTTCACGTCGTTTTGCTATTTTTCTCCTTTGAGTAACTGTTTCCCCAACCTTACTTGGTGAAAGGATAACAGCATCAAGAACAATGAAGGGATTGTTTCGAACTCCCAAGATTTTCCTGCTGCTCACACAAAGTAAAAAATTTCAGGGGCTGTTCGACACAGCCAGGCCATTATGAGCACCCAAGAGTGTCACGAGGAAGAAGACGAGAATCAAAGCTTGGGCTTGCAAAATTCAGCCGAGTTCAAACTTGAGAATAACGACGACCTGTTTTGCCAGACCCCTGATCTGTCAAAAGAATCACGCTTATCGACGTGCGACAAGAGCATGGGGGCTAATAACGGCAGTTTACTGACTCCCTGGCAGAGCTACAGTCCCAGTCACACCACATACTGCGCCCTTCCCTCCCCTCAAGATCTCTCCACTGGCAGTCGACAGCGGCAAACCGACGAGGCGCCCTCTAACACAAGGAATTTGCCATTCTTGGCACCCGTGGAACTTCCTCTGCAAAGACCTTCACACCCGATATCGAAACTGTCGACAACATCCAAAATAGTTCTCTCTGCTTTAAGGCCTGGGAAGGAAATCGCTTGAAGAAGCCTCTCCAGAAAACAGATTGGTAGGAGAAAATGGAGCCAGCAGCCTTCTCGAAGGGAAAACTACGACACCAAGTCACCTGTACCGTCGTAGGCGAGTGGCCATGGGAAAGAAACTTTCTCCACCCCTTCTAGGTCAAGACTCGAAGAAAGATAAAACAGTCACGAAAAAGCATTTTCCTATGCCGGGAAGCCTGAAATCTCCCCTGCATCAGATTGTTATGACTACAATGAATGTTAGACCGAGTCAAGTGCACTGTGATCATTTTTTCTGCAAGCCTGGGCAGTTGCCTCCCATAAAGCACCCGTTAATCTCTCGTATGGGGGACAAAACGAAGACCACAGAGGCTACGTTCATGCTGCCGCATAAAAGCTTGCAGACAACTTCCGACTCCGATTGGGAACTAACGAAGCAAAAGCGACAGAAGGATGAGACTCTCGGTGGCTGCCAATTGGGCCTGGCAAAGGCGGGCATGTCATTCTCGTCCGGTGCATCGGAATGGAATTTTTGGCGCTCGAATTCTGAGGACATATCTCCCGCTTTGCTTCTTTCTGCGGAGGAGGTGCGGGAAAAACCGGAAAGCACGTGCAAGACGGACATCCGCTTCTGCGCAGTGGGCCTGCCTCATCCAGGTCGCAGCGACGGAAAATGCGTAGCTGCGGGAGACAACAATGTCAGCGCTTCCGTTACACACGACTATCTCTCAATCGCTCAGCCATTAACGAATGAAGAAGACCGTGCGACTTCCTCTATTCATTCGAAGCCTTCTCCAGTGACTCCCGAGAATGACATCTTAGTAAAGCAGAAGAACAAGCAGCAGTCTTTTTGTCTTCACGTGTCTTCTGAAGAAGAAAAAGGAGAGTCATCACTCTCTTCGCCTCAAGGAGCGACGTTAGCACGGTGTTCAATGATGTCGTTGGAGCAGCCAACTGCCGAAATGTTGCTGTCTTCGAGCGGGCAGTCAAGGATATTGGATCGGTGTGCATCACCATTTTTCGAAAGTACGAATACTAGCGACTCGATTCAATGTCTACAGAGAGAGATTGAGACAGAAATGCGAGTTGAAAGAGTGGTGAGCACTGGTGCCACCGATTGTATGAAAGCAGTGAACTGTGCTCACACCTTAGATGCCATTGGTGCAGATGACCGTTCTGGCCACAGATCTGTAGAAATAGCCGTTTGTAAAGAAGAGAGTGACATCAAAACAAAAAAGCTTGACAAGCCTTGTGACGTTGCGGAAGATTCTACGGCTCTGCTGCACAAGCCTCGTGCCAAAGGTTGATGTTTTGTCCAATACAAGTATGCATAAGAGAGACAAAGGCAAGAAGCCTGAGGCCGCAGCCATCTGCGAGATCATTCAGTTTGTCCAAACGTGCTCCGCTTTTTTTCACCCCCGAAACCAGCATCAGCAGCAACGACACAAGAGGCGAGGTCTTTACCCCTTCCAGGATCAAGGCCAGTTATGCTTACGGTAGAAAAACGGCGCATCCCTACAAAGACACGGTTACCCCAGCAGAGCAGTCGCAGGATATGCATAATTCCCCGGAACGTCTGGAACTTTTGAAGAAGCAGAAATTCATGAATGAACGGCGTGACCAAGATATACGGAGGCCAATGCAAGACCAGAGTTTCCTGCGCAAATCCTCCGATGCCTTGTCAGAGCACTGCCCAAGACTCTGTCAGTTTGTCGTCGATGCAAAAGAGAATCGAGAAATCGAATTTGCTCTACCAAGTTCTCGTCCAGAATTTCGTCAAAAAGTTCAAAGTTCCATGTTTGCGCGAGTCTTCTTTGGAAGCTGGGAGAAGAAAGTCCGCAAGCAGGGGTCAAGCTGGAGAGGGCAGCGAGGTTGAAAAGACCTCTACAGAAGCCCTGCCTAATACTTTTTTTGACGCAGTAGATAGTCTTTCTACTCTAGAAACACCCTCCACTCTGGGGCAAGAACCAACCAAAAGCGGCAAACCACCAGCAGGAGCTTCCCTGGACGAGCAATCTCAAGCAGAGTCCGTCGAAAAGTCATCACCTTTCGAAGCCGGAAAACCACAGCCATCAGCAGAGAAACATGAAAAACAGGGCATCAGAAGAAAACGTGTTCAGCTACATCAGCATTTTTGACTCCGCCTATGGCATCGTCGGTCATCCAGGAACTGCCCTCAAGTGAAAAACGTCAAACAGCAGACGTTGACTCTAAACAGGTGTATCAGGGTGTATCGGTAGAGTATATAGAACCTTTGCCGCTTCTTTTCCCTCCTACTGCATCCATCTGGCCTCCAGACTCGCCTAAGTCTCCCAAAGACACGGACCTCGACCGTAAGATGACGATGAGTCTTCCGAGACAGCCAGTGCACGAGCTCAGCCCAAGCACGCCTGGGAAAAGGAAGACGACAGCCCAGAACCCCCTCCGTAGGAGAGGTCAGACAAGGACATCAAAGACACCTGGTCAGGGTTCACACAATTTTCCAGAAAAGCCGCTCCTACTGAAGCATGAGAGGATGTCCCCTCGGGACGATTATAACGACCACAACGACCAAGACGTCTTTGCATTACCTCCCTTGACTTCCGGGGGCTCTACTTCCGGCAGCAAATCGACGGTTACGAAATCCACTGAGGATGGAGAGCTGCTAGTTCCTATGGGCCTCTCTCGAGGACGGACTGGAGATCTTGGGAGCAAACTTCCCCTCCCTGTAAACGGAGCACGCCGGCATGACCCCAGCATTGATGGTTCATCGACGCTGTGGAGAGTGGTACATAAAGACAAATCTTCCAGTCTGACCTTGCCCCTCGGTGTCAGACATCCATCCTCGCGGACTCCGCCCACCATCCCCTCAAAGAAAAGGAGCTTTCGACGAAAGACTTGCTCAAACCAATTGCCAAAGCCCACACGCGGGAGACTTGGGAGATAATCCCTTAATGGACCTGCGGCAGCTGCCACATTCCCAAACGCCAAGTTCCCTTTTGGCAAGCTTGCCTTCCTGACTGCTCTTCTGTGCATGACAAACCGATGACGTGGCCGATACTAGAGCATGAATCGTGAGGAGAAGGAATGGATAAGGACTCATGCTCGCCTGTGTGTTCTGCTTCCCGTTCAGACGACCTGGTGACACAAAACATCAAAGAACAAAACAAAAGACAGTTCTATCTAAAGAAACTACTGGGAAGGTTTGGCTTTATTTGTTTAACTTTCTTGCGTGGTGACAAGAATAATGAAATATAAATAAATAAATGGTCTAAATTCAGTCTTAATGCGATCATCAGCAATTACCAATTAACTGCCTCGAAACTAAGACAAAATTTTTCTAGTGTAATAGACGCAAAATACTGAGAACAAACAGGACTCTGTTAACATTTTTTTTTTTTTTTTGAATTTGCGACGTGCCTGAAAATAAACGAATTTATCAAAGGTCAGAGACTCTTGTCGTCACCAGTGGAAGAAGAACAGAAAGCTTGTCTATCGTATTTTGAGCTTCGATCCTGCGCAAACGCAGTGAACATGCAGTCAGCAGGCACAGGGGGGCAGCAGAACCTAGCACATCTCTAACACACAGAGTTTATTACCTCTGTAACTTGTAATATTTGTTTGCGTCTTTGTGTGTAATTCAAATATAATTCAACCAAGTGCGTACTGTCATAAAGATAATAAAAATAATTTGTTCCGGTCTTTTTCAAAGGTTGTTTGTGTGTGGGAGTGGGAGTTTGGTTGGTTTTTTGGGTTTTGTTTTGGGGTTTTTTTCTTTTTTTGGGGGGAGGAATTTTTCTTTTCTCCACCTTCTATTTAAAAACATCATCGTGCTAATTCTACAATATAAACATTTAAATTCCTGTCATTTTTCAGCCTTTTCTTAAATGCTGGAAAAACACACTATGCAAATGTACTCTTTTAGTATTATTATGATCAATTTTATTAATACAAAAATGCTATTATAACGTGGGATAGTGTGCTCAGTTACAAACTAAACAAGTGCTAGTTAGAGGATAAGTAGTGTATAATAACAAAAACACAAGCTAGATAATAAAAAGGCCAACAAATCTCCGCGTGCACGCACACATACACAGAACAAAAATCGAATATGTACTGTTCAGCAACTAAATTGCTGACGGTAAAACGATTTCGAGTGTCTGTTGCTTCTGCATGGGATAACGTTTGGGATTAACGTAATTTAATCATTTCAAATTTCTACTGTTTCTATATAAGATAACGTTTGCTTAAATTCAATGAAGCAAATTTTCCTGCCAAAACAAATTCAAGAATGGACAAAATGCTGCATGGAAGCTTTTTGGAAAATTTGCTGACCGCAAAAAAGCTGGACACCAACAACCTTGGAATAAATATGAGCAATACTATTTAAATTGTTCTTATCCTGGACGTGCAAACTGAGGAACCAGCAGAAAGAAAAAAAGATAAAAGGCTTTCAACGAGCGGCTGAAAAGTACAGCTGTGCTGAGAAACTATACTCGGTGTGCGAAGAAAGTATACACTCTTTGCTGGCCACGTTTCAGAATATTAATTATACTGTTCACGTACCGTTTAGGCTGACAATTGAGAACTGAACCTCCCTTGTCTTGAGTCCATCGTCACGTAAAAATGGTGAGCTTCTTTACGCACACACCCACCCATCCACCAAGAAATAAAAATTTAAGTAATATTTACGGCTTTAGTGATAAGTTTATCGTCTTATCAATTGACTAGTACAGGATAAGCACGCGTGCACCATTCGTTAGTGGGGCCTGACAACGACCAGAGTACACTATCTGTAACGGACCTCCATCACTGCCTTTCCTTCCCTGTGAATCACAATGACGACGTATAGTTTGAGGGGCAAGCAAAGAACAGACATTACGGGATAGACATGACAGGTACGATCGAGTACATGACTGGACAGACACGTGTGCTCACCGTCGAATGCACGGCCTGTATTGTGGTGAGTCAGAGGACAGTCAGTGTCAGGCAGACTGTGATTGCTATGTCGCAAACGCGTTATCACACTGTGGCAACACTACTGCTTGATAAAATATTGCAGATTAATTTTTAGCCTGAAAATTTTGCATATTGCGCGAATGGTGTTATGAATATCCAAATGTCCCTTTCAGAAAAAAAAAGGTTCCCCACTCTCTCACCTACAGGAAGGATGATGGCTCAATTTAACCATTCAGTGGTTGGGGAGGGTGCTCAGTCAACTAGAAAATAAACGATGCGCCAAACAGGTATGCCACGGACGTATATAGGATATTGGTTCGTGCTTATCCGGTATAAAGTCAGTCTTAATCCAAAAGAGTGCAGACGACACGGAATGTTCAGCGCATGCGCATTTTGCAAAACCGATAAAATTAGGACGTGTACATGTCATCCTGTGGTCCAACCTGTCCCTATTTCGGCGGAAGTAGTCAGTGTAATTAAGCTATTAATCGCCTAAGTCTCACTATTCAGAATCTGTACCACCAGTAAAACCACAGTCTATGAGTAAAACCGTTAACTTGTTAGGTTGACGAATTTAGTTTCTAGTCACGAGAGTTCATTCCTTCCAAAGGAAGATAACTCTAACTTTATAGAGGGATTGTTTACTTCCGGCAACGCAACAGCTGGGGACGGCTTATCGTCCAAACAGGTCTTGTATACTGGTTTAAATAGTATGAAGATGATCAATAAGTTATCGATCCGCAAAATATAATACTCAACTTCTCTATTTAATTCAGGGACGCAATCGCCTAGCTTAGTCATTCTCTCGCTCGCAGTCAGTCGGCAATTTTAACAGTAGAGATAATAGTGTAGGACAAAAATGAAAGTACAGTTTTGATGCGTGTTTATTCTTAAAATATTATTTGCAGATGTTTGTGGGAAATTCTTCATGCAGTCAGATATACGAAAGGTTTCCTAAAATAAGAACTGAAATGTACACCTTAAAATAAAAGCAAAAAAAGGCCTACAAGGGTGCTACTCCAGGCAACTCTGAGGTTCTACGAAGAAACAATGTAAGAACTATATATTTTTCTGCATTATCTTGTTATTAACGACTTGTTTTTACAGTATAAGCGTGCTTCATTTTTGTCAGCTGGTCGGGAGATGCTAAGGAAGCCATTTTGGAGATTCCCTTCAGTAGACTTTACAAGAAAGTACAGTGCTAAAGCAACAGCAGGATTAATAATACTAGTAGACCATAAATTTTTAAATTAGCTTTTTTTGTGGCTAAATATAATTTTCAGGTATATAATAATAAGTGCTTTTTAAGATATTACAGGATATGACTCACTCAGAGTAGACGCTAACCATTTGACATGCAGTGTTTGTAATGAGGAATACCAGTGAAGTTACAACACTGTTTCTATTTTTAAATTTCTTCTTGTGCTTAATAGATTGTTCCTATTGAAATTCCTTTCTGCTACGTGTCCAAAACCAGTCTCTTTACTACTGTAAAATCAAGCTTTACTTACTAGGAAATAAGGAAACATGTTTGATATTGACTGGGTTTTTAGTCTTTCATGTACAATGCATTGAACTTGCATAATGGGAAAAGCACTTTACAAATTTACTTATTATTATAATTATTAAAGCTATATTTTAATCAGGGATGTAAACACTCTTTTTTCACTTACAGCAATTAAAAAAATGACCACATGCTCAGCTGAAACTACATTACAATTATTGCTGCTGATGCTGTATTGTGCTGGGAAATTTACTGATTCTGCCCCAATTCTTGCTTTATCACAATCAAAAATGGCACATCGATGTTCCCACAACTCAGATGAAACTTTATGCTGGACTGTCCAGCTGCGGAAGCCTTTACATTACAATGCCAAAGCAGGAAACCTTTATTATATAGTGACTGCAGGAGCTTCATCCACTAGCTCAGTAAATATCACCAAGGGAAATCTCTCCAGCGATTATGATCTAAGATACAACGTAGAAGAGGTTCAGAAGATACTGATATATGAAGAAATTGCCAATTTAGTCGCTCAAGATGCTGGATTGGTTTTGCTTGGGAAAGTGGGTGAATTTTATGATCATTTCATGTTGTGTCATCACAATGATCTGCAAGAGGAGGAAAAGGTCCTTGGCAGGACAAATGTCTTCCAAGATTTTCACAAGGCCCATTCCAAACTGCTGAAAGAATATAGTGAAACTTTCTTGCAGGTGAGTCTGAAGATATCTTTCTTACAAGCCATATATTTATAATTATTCTTATTTTAAAACTAATGATATTTAACTAGAAAAAATATGCGATATAAAATGTTTACCAAACTTAAATACATAGCAAAGAAGTGTTTTCTTTCCACTTAATATTTTCTTTTGTACAAAAAGAACAGCCTCTACTCGTTAGGGTAACTTGTGAGCTACACTAGAGCCTCTATCCTTTGCTGCTCCTTAAGTTAAGAAGTTCTCTTTGCCATTTTTGGTGAATTTGAAACATTTTCACTGGAGTATTTTAAAAATAACCTGAAATTTTGTTTTGTTTTTTCCTTTTTAAAAACTATATTTCAACTCTTGTTTGCCATGATTCTAAAGTCTAAACCATGCCTAAATTCTATGTTGAATGCTCTGCTTTGTGCCAGGTGAAGAAAAGAGTGGAAGCAAGTCTACAACTGCATCTTGATGTGGCTTGGTTTAGCATGGAGTGTGTACACAGCCGGCAGAAAAGATCTATTACCTTTAATGACCCTGTTTTTAACCATCAGTGGCATCTGGTATTTTGGATCTATTTGTAGTTTATTATTACTTTTTTTCCCTTTTGTTTTCTTAAGGACTGAGCCATTAAGATTTGTGTGGTACTGTAAGCATCTTCTCAGTGTTTGTAAGTGGGAAAAATACATAGATTAAGAGCTCAGCTTGTTTTTCTGACTGGAAAGAGGCAAAACTGGTCTTTTCTGTCCTGTCTGTTATTTTTTTGCTGAACAGCAACAAATTTATTTTCCTGGAGAAGAAAATGTTTTTGAAGTTCTCTAATTACTTATAATAAGCAGTTTTGGAAGTGTCCCTTGCATAAAAGCATAAAATAAGCTTTTTTACAAGTTTCTCTTACAGTACAATAGTGTTGATGACTTTCAATGTCAAAGCAAATGAGCAGCATTGGTGGATAGTGAGCAAGACCAGTGTTTATTTACTGAGAAGCCATATAGAGAGGTAGCAGACAGATTGACATTGATGCGATGAGGATTTATTTAAAATTTCAGGTCAACAATGTGGAAAAGGGAATGGATATAAATGTGACTGGTGTATGGGAACAAGGGATTACAGGAAAAGGTATTACCGTGGCAGTGGTTGATGATGGTAAGATTTACTTCCATTTTTTTCATCCTGCATAAATTTTACAAGGCTGAAGGCTATACTCGCCTGGTTTTAATAATGATAATTATAATAATACAATTTGTAGAGTGAATTTCTCCTTGTGGAGTCAAGCTTGGTGCACTGTGCACAAAAGACAACAATAGAATTGACAGTTAACCATTCTAGAATCAACCCAAAATATTAGGGGTGCTTCCATCAGGTGAAGTCCAGGTGGTCTTGTGAATGGTTTTGTGTGAAAAAACTGTGCCTCCAACTACAAGGTCATAAAACAAGCAGAAGTCTGCGAGCAGTTCATCATTTTCATTGCAGTTGCCCACACCACGCTTTCCCATTATGAGTCCTTTGTCTGTATTGTCATTTCTAACTTTGGCATTCATGTCACCCATTATGATCTTTAGATCTCGTTTTGGAGAACGATCAACCAGAGCTTGTAGGGAGTTGTAAAAGTCTTCCTTTTCCTCTCTTTAGCTGCGTTGGTAGGTGCATAGTACTGGATGATGGTGATCTTTCTTCCTTTGGAGTTGAACCAAGCTGACATAAGTCGTGGGAAAACTGGTTCCTATGCTTTTAGTGCTCTTGTAGCCTCTGATGTCATCAGTGTGTGGTCATGGTCATGGTCTTCATGTCCAGAGTAGATGATAGTCTCCCCTGACAAAAGTCTGGTCTGGCCTTTTCCATTCCACCTGGTCTCGCTTAGGCTGAGGAGCTTGATGCCATTGTTCTTCATTTCCTGGTTTACCTGAGCTGATTTCCCTCTCTTGTATAGGGTTCTAATGTTCCAGGTCCCTATCCTGGGCTTTGCCTTGGCCGTGAGAAGATGGGTCGGCGAGCTGACTTCCCGAAGGCTTTCGCCAACATGCATCAAAGGCCCATCTGAAGAGAGATCTTCCCGTCCAGGCTTTCGTTGTGCTTGTGTTGTATTTGCGGTTTCTGTAGCAGGGGTTGTTTTACAGGATGGGGTTGCTAGCCCTACACCCAACCCTCCTTCATCCGGGCTTAGGACCAGCAGGTTACCCGGGAGGTTTCTAGGCAAAGTTAAAGCAAAGAACATAAGCAGTATAAATTTTGAACAGACTTCTCTCGCTGTATCCTTAAAATATCCCATGTAGTCTAGACTTTGCCACACATTTTATAGTGAATGCCCCTATGTTCACATTGTACATCAGCTCAGTAGCTAGTAATCCCCTTTTTTAAAAAAAATAGTTTCTGGCTTCTTTTCCTGATCTATAGAACTACAGTAGTCTTGTGATATGTATATATATTTACCAATCTGGCATCAGTCTTTTTATACTTTTAGTCTGTTTGCTATGTGTTAGCAAGGGCTAGTGTGAATGGTAATCAGTTTGTTGTTTGAAAGTTAGCCTTTGTTAATACTGGCATTTGCGACTGTACTTTTGAGTGTAGCTGCTTCTTTAATTTTCATTGTAATTTTACTGTTATTTTCAGATTTGTGTAGTGAGAGCAAACATTTTACTTGAACTGTACTCTTCATAAAATAAATAACTTATTATTCTCCCTGACCTGGGCTTTAGCAAGATAAAGACCATTCACCTATCCTTGTATTTCAGGTCTGGAGTGGTCAAATCCTGACCTGCACAACAATTACAACTTTTTGGGCAGCTGGGATCTGAATGACAACGACCCTGATCCAATGCCTAATCCAGCCAAAAGTCAGTTTTAGAAGGCTCTTTGTACAGGGATCCTGAATTTGAGTTGTTAGTTAATAAGAATTATATACATAAATATTTTGATATAGGCAGATTGTGTGATTATTGTGCATATTTTGCCCATGCATTACCTATATCTGAAATGCCTATCTCAATAGACCTTGAGCATCTGCTGCCGAACAAGAGCTGGATTTACAGTTACTTGGAAAATTTGCCTATTGTTCTAGCATAGGATCCACTACAAAAGCAGAATAAATTCTCTCTAAAACCATACTTTGAAATTTATTTTTATATGATGTCATGATTGAGTTAGAAGTCTCTGTGGACTTGAAGAATAGGTACAGTAGCAAGGTGTTTCTTTATTTCCACAGCATCCAATCATCATGGAACACGATGCGCTGGAGAGATTGGTGCGGTTGCCAACAACAATCTGTGTGGAGTGGGTGTGGCCTATGGAGCTAAAGTCTCAGGCAAGGCATACATGTAGAGTTAAACATAGTGTGTAGTTACCTCCATTTCTGCTGTGCCTTCTGATATTTTTTCATATTAGAAATCAAGCTGAATGCTTTAACAGAAGTGAAATATTTGGGTTTGTTCTAGGTGTTTATACATTTATTTTTATATTTAAGCATTGGTAAACAGTAGACAGTTCTATAGACTAGTGACTGTAAGTGTAGTGAATTGTCAGTAATTCACTTTTTAAAAGACCTGGCATACAAAAGATGGGCCTCCAACTCTTATCTTCTGTAGCCTACTAGCTCTCTTGACTGATCAGCTACTGCTGAGTGGACAGATCATTTGTGCCTCACGTTCACAACCTTTGACTCTAAAGTGTGCTGACCTCATAGCCAAAGAACCTCCCTAACTGCATATTAACAGAGTAGTCAAGAGCAGGATTAATAATTATGCTTGATATCTTTGCAGGCATTCGTCTTCTAGATGGACCCATGACAGACAGTTTAGAAGCAGAAGCCTTCAACAAAAAGTTTGATATCAATGCTGTATATAGCTGCAGGTGGGTATTTTGTTTTGTAAAATAAGTAAAAATATCTCTTAGTCAAATCCAGATCAGCATCTATTATGTGTAAACATTTCCCCCCCTTATTTTATATAAAGATAGTGAGATGAAAATCACATCATGCATGTTAAGCTGATGCACATGTATTTGTGCGCTTATATCTGTATGCATGCATTCACTTATATCTGTATGCATGCATTCACTTATATCTGCTTGCTTATTTATTCATGAATTGAAAGTTTCATATTTTTAAGGCAAAGTTTCTGCTACTTATAAAATCATTATTACCTCCAAGAATTTTAAGTTGTTTTTTTATCCAATGTTTTTCACTTTTATCTTGAAGCTGGGGTCCTGATGATGATGGAAAAACAGTAGATGGACCTCATATTCTTGCTGCAGTGAGTTCACTTTCAAAGCAATATTTAGACAGGTCATGTTAGTTCGTTAAACACTGCAGACACTGTGCAGTTGACAAACAAAGCTGATTATGCCTCAGTAAAACATTAACTAGATACTGTTAGGGAGTGAGTTTACTCTTTAGGATAACTTTTGTCATACACTGCTGTCTCTATCCTTTGCTGCTCCTTAGGTTGAGAATTTCTTTTAGTGAATTTGTTTTTCATCTTCATCAAAGATTTTGAGACATTTTTACTGGAGTATTTTTAAAACAATCTGAAATTTCTAGAAGGCTTTTTTTTTTGTTTTTTTTTCTTCTTTTTTTTTCACTGTATTTTGACTATTGTCTGCCATGTTGCAAATGACAAATTTTATTTTCATTATTATCTGTAAGTGTGGTATAACACAACTTATTTTATAAGATGATGTCATTACAGAAAGCTATGAAGTATGGTGTTGACTTTGGAAGGCAGGGTTATGGAAGTATTTTTGTGGTTGCCAGTGGGAATGGTGGAAACAAACATGACAACTGTAATTATGATGGCTACGCCAACTCTGTCTACACAGTTACTATTGGTAAAAGATCTTTCTTGTTTAAAATTGTCTGCAGAAATACCAGTGTACAACTGGTAATAGTGAATATTCTCTCCCCTTCTCCTCACATTAGTGTTTCAATAACATCATCATCATCATCATCATCTCTAATATTTGATGACATGAACCACAAGAGTCATATTTATCTTCAAATTTTGAAGGAGCTTTATCTGTTAAATTTCATCATTTTTCTCAACTCTGATTTTCTAAAGCGACATATAATGAACATTTTTAAGGTAAGTTGGATTATACGATTCATACAAACGTTGCCTGCAATGGAGGCTTTATAAGCTGGATATTATTTAATATCTTCATGTGCATTGCTTTCTTGTAATATGTGCTTTGTGAAAAGATAAATTCAGACAGCTACAGAAATAATCTAGCATTTGTTTCTTTTTGCATTTATATTATCTGTTGATGTTTTACTTGTCATACTTTATCAGGTGTTTTGTGCATCAAGAAAATAAAACAATATCTGGGATTAGACCAGCCGTGTTTTCAAAAGCTCTAGTATTTTAATATTTAGTGCCTCAGTCTGAAAATGAAGCTTAAGTCTGGTATTTTCTTCTGTGAATATTTTTAGAATTGAGGCTAAAAATGATCGTGTTGCTAGGTATCAGTTAAAGCGTAACTGGTCAGAGAATTCAGGCTTTATAATTCTCGCATAAGTACATTTTTTGGATATGGAGAAGTTTTTTCTACTAATGCATTACATTTAGACACAAAATCAGTCCTCAGTCTGGGTTACATACTGATATAAAGGCTTATCAGTCTTATTATAACAACTTCTATATTTTGCATGATATTTTTCATTTATCAATTTGTCTTTTTAGTTACTATTCACAAATACTTATTTCTTTCATCATTCTACTTGCTAACTCTACTTTTTTCTACAAATGCACTTTGTGCACATTCTGTATCTTGGATTCACCTGCTCTACAGGTGCTGTGGATGAGTCAGGTGCAATGCCATACTATGCTGAAGAGTGTGCATCCATGCTTGGTGTGACATTTAGCAGTGGCACTGCCAGCATGCGAGACATTGTAAGTCAGATGTCATTCAATAATGTATTTTGTTTGATGACATTTATGGTGCTATAGTATTTTGTCACTCTGTAATGTACAATGGGATATTCTGAGTTTGATATTTTGTTTGAGTTGATGCATTTTTATGTTGCTCATGTGTTTCATTAAACTGTGGTGGATGTCCATTTTTGTATTCTCATGGAATTTTCTTTGTCTTGTTAAATTGTTCCACTGCAAAGATTACACAGTAAAGGTATGTTTTATACAGGTGTATACCATTTCTCTTCTCTTTGTCTTTATTTCTCTCTCTCTCTCATCCACATGCACACACGCATATACATACACACACTTATGTATGCTTACATTCACTCAATCTTTTATACGTACTTGTGGTCATTGAAAGGGTTGTATATTTAGATTATGTATTTTGTCATGTAATTATATGCAATGTTGCAGTGACTTTTTATCCTTATCTCAGTGCAACTAGAACATTACTGTCATATTTTTTCCAGGTAACCACAGACTGGTTGCAAAAGGGTGGAGTAGGCTGCACTGACCAACATACAGGAACCAGTGCAGCAGCTCCTCTGGTGGCAGGGATGATTGCCCTCATGCTGCAAGCGCAACCCTGCCTTACCTGGCGAGATGTGCAGTACATCATCATTGTGACATCCGTCAAGGTCATAATTAAAATGATAATAATTCTTTGGGCAGACACCATAGCCAAGCAGTTAGTGGGCTTTACTGCTGATCTGAATGTTGCTAATTCGAGACCCCTTTAGACCTGAGGCTGGAAAACTTTCCTCTGTCCTTTAGGGTGCTGAATGATGTTTTATCAACTGTTTTAGTTCATTTTCAGCTGATCTCCCTTACTTCCTCTTTTATCTGCCTGTTGTTGCCACTCCTTGTCTCATTCAGAATTGAAATAATCTTTGCCATTCCCAGTGACTGCACCTCTGCTGCTTTAGTTTGTTGTGCTAAGAACCAAAACTGCATATTGGCAAGAGGAGGGAACAGCACTAAAATAAAAGGTTCTCAGCAAAACACCTGTTTCTTGAAACAGATTGATGTGGACATGGCCCATTGGCAGAAAAATGGAGCAGGACTGGATCACAGCCACAAACATGGCTTTGGTCTGATCAAAGCTTGGAGGCTGGTCAATGCTGCTAGGGTAGGTTGGCATTGTAAGATACCAGTGCCTCTAACTGCTATATAGACCTTCCTTTCACATTTTATTTTCACATGTTGGCCAAAACAACTGTTGGTCTTGCTTAGTTTTGGTTTCCTGGTAATGCTGGAAAGTCTTTAGTTTATACTATGAAACATAATTAATAAGATCTTACTTGGATGAATTATGAGTGAAGTGCTTATGTCGACACAGTTTGCTTTGTGTGTGTGTGTGTGTGTGTTTAGGTGTGGCGTCCAGTTCCCTGGATGACCTCGTATTCAAAAGAAGACACATCTGGTTGGTCAATTCCTCGTGGTACTTATGGGCCTTTGGTGACTACAATCGAAGGTAATATACATTTGTGTACTCATGCTTGAACACTTGCGTGTGTGTCTGTGCAACTGCATAGATGCTTTGCAGTTTAGCTGAAATGTACACCACATCCGTTTTTGAGAGCAAGAAAGTCTTATTTTATGTGAAGAGTTGCTTTTTAAGGAAACATTTCTTCTACAGTTTTTATCGTTTTACTTTTTAAACAGTAACTGCAAGCGACATCACAGGCTACAGCCTTTTCATGCTGGAGTATGTGCAGATAACCTTGAGCTTAACTCATCCTTTCCGGGGCAAACTTACCATCAGTCTGCAATGCCCCAGTGGCACTTTATCCATCATCGGTGCCCCAAGACCCAATGACAAGTGAGAGATGATTGAAATAGTTGCTGTCATGTTACTACTGCCATTGTTGTCAACTATGTTAAATGATAAAGGAAATTTTCCTTAAAATCTCTAAGTCAGTGTCAGAAAAATAAATGACCTTTAAATAAATGGGTCAGTTAATGTTGGTCTCATTATGGATGTGTATAGGAGGATTTTTGTCTGTCTGCCAAGACCAATGCTTAGCCTCTGGCAAAGGGATCTGCTGTTAGTCTCTGCGAGCCTAAACAAAGAATGTGACTAAACCTGAAGCTTTATAATATCATGCCTTGTTTTATAGCTAATCTGAATTGTGAATAAACCGGAAGCTTTGTAGTATCATGCCTCATTTTAGCAGTTAACTGGAAAAAAATCATCTGCCAGCAGTCCAGTAATACAAGTTCAGGGTCTAATGTACTGATTTTGTTGGCACTTTTAGCTTTTGAAAGAGGCAT
Organism: Pomacea canaliculata; assembly: GCF_003073045.1. Taxonomy (NCBI): domain Eukaryota; kingdom Metazoa; phylum Mollusca; class Gastropoda; order Architaenioglossa; family Ampullariidae; genus Pomacea; species Pomacea canaliculata. The sequence continues at coordinate 7,911,070 of NC_037596.1, read as the reverse complement.
AACCTCCTTTGTGCTGCTTCTGTTTCTGATGCTATTAGAATGTTATATTCATTATTCATGGAAGTTTTTTAATGTAATTTAGAGACAATTAAAATTAGCATTTATTGGATAGGGTTTGTGGAAGAGGCTATGTAAATTATTTTTGATTTAGCTCTCAGTTTAGAAAGTTGAGTTACTGTTTTTCAGCTCCACAGAGGGGTTTTTCTGACTGGACATTCACAACAGTCAGATGTTGGGGGGAGCAACCTACAGGAACCTGGAAGCTTTTGGTCTCTGATGGAGGTAGTAATAATAATGAGAACATATTTGAAATGTAGAAAGACTTTTTTTAACCCTGACTTGCCTGTTAGTAAAAACATTATATTTTTCAACATAAATACATTAAAGCTCAACCATGCTTTAAAGATCATGTTGAATAGGATAGAGATATGCACACACTGTTAAAACGGATTAACATTTTCATATTTATAATAAGTGTTCTTATTCTTGAAAGTTCCTGCAAACAGCAGATGCAGCGATATGTCTAAATTCTAAAGTTTTACAGATATAAATCACAACTTGAGTTATCTTTCAGGGCTTCTGCTTACGCAAAAAATTGCGTACAGTACAGTTCGGAGGACCCCTTCAATTTTCGTCAATGGGGTCCCCTTCAAATTTGGGTGAAGAACAGGGACCCCATAAAAATCTGAAGAAGGGGTCCCTGGGACCCCAAAGAATTTAGCCTTAGCAGAAGCCCTGTCTTTAATATTCTTTTACCCCTGATTTAATTAACTCCAATATTTGGATGTGAAGAGTAACAGGTTGTGCAAATGTTTTACAGATTTCCATCTTTATTCAGACTACTTGCTATATAGTACTTCTTGGACTGTCCTTACAGTTTGTTTTAAAGTTTTTTTAATTCTTCTATTTACTTTTACAGTTGTCCTCCCTAGTGTGTTGTTGCCAGGGCGCCTAGTGAAATGGTGTCTCACTCTTTTTGGGACGCCCATGACACCACAAGATTTTCAACAGAGGAGAAGGTCATTCTTTGAGATGCTTTGCAACTAGTCTGTAAAACTGAAAGGAAGAAAAAGACATAAACAGCATTTTTGCATTATAACTGTAGTCCGTCTGTCCTGTTACCCTGTTTTTAAGTTAGAATAATAGGTTTTGTGTATATGCACAGGTATGTGTGAGCAAAAATTAAAATATGGTTTCATTTACAGTGGTAGCCACAGAGCAGCACAGACTTTTAAAAAATTGTCTTTTCATTCAGAAATGTTGCATTCAACAGTACAGCTTTAGCCTTTTCAGTGCATTGTGCAGGCAGAGATTTAAATTAATAAATGGAAATGATTACAAAGATACTTTATAGGCTATATCAATAATGATTTTTTAAGATAAACATTTTTTAGTGTTCTTGAACTGATAGATAAAAGTAATTTTGCTATTTATCCAATGACTTGGTATTCCAAGGTAATCAGTTGTCTGTGTTATACTTCTTGCATAATTAAGATCTCATTGGATTTATATTGCCATTCACATGATGGTCATTTGCCATAGTCACATGTTGGTGATTGGCTGTCACATATTCAATAATCTGGTTAGGAAAGCACATTGGGAGACATTACCTCTTGTGTGCAGCAACCTTATTAAGGCAATATTATGATAAACAGTTTTTTTCTGTAGCATCTAATAGTATTTTGCAGCATATTGAGTCATTTTTAAAATGTCTTGTGTCCACGCAGAGAGGTAGAGGATGCAATGAGTGGCAAATTTCTGGCAACAAATTTCACCCCTAAATGTGATCCACCTCCTGTTACAGCTCCTCCTTACATCCCACTGTCTGAAAAGACTTTAAAGGTAAGGCTTTTACATCCCCATTCCCACCCACGCCTTCTATCCCATTTACCTTCACTTATTTAATTCTCATTTGTTTCTTTGCTTCCAAAGTCTCTCAATCAAAAGACTGTTTCAGAAAGAATGTCCACCAATTGATCAATCTTTTTGTCCTTTGCACTTTTCTCACTTATTTCCTGAACATCACAATGAAAACACTTAAAACCTAGACATGATTCAGGTGTAGAGCAGACCTGGCTTCTTATAATGTCACTCGTCTCCTCAAAATTAAAAATTACTTGAGACCTGATGACTGCATAATGAATAGTCCAGTAACTGAAATTAAGCAAACAGTAAAATCAAATAAAGCACCTAGACTAAGTGGATTTCCTTGTAATTATGTAATTCTTATGTAATTATGTAATTCTTCCCCGAATATTTATACCATATGTTTTGTATACTTTATGTTTGATAATACCAAATGTCCAGATGCTTGGATATACATTTTTATCTATAGTATATAATAACATAGAAGTATATGTGGAAAATTTGTCCATCTCTGGGTCAGTCATGGGCCTACTGCTGGAACTGAATGAAGTTTCAGTTGCCATCTCTTCTCCTGTTTCCACCCTCTGTCCAAGCTCTTGGGTGGATCCTGCTCTACAGAATCTTGTAATGAGCCATCTTTTACCAAATATGCACTATATTTATTGCAGATTTTGTGCCTGGCTAGTGCATTCTGTCTCATATTCGCTTTGTATGAGACCTTTGAATACATGTTCTGCTACAATGATGAGAAGAGACAACATTCCCAAGACCGCAATAGAAACTCTTCAGCTATGGCTGTCTCTAGTACTGGTGACAGTTCCGAAACAGCTCAGCTACTTACACAAGAGGAGACGAGTCTGGACAGCGCATTAAGGGGCAGCTCCATTGAGAATTCTGCTACCGCAGCTAATAATTTTAACAGCTCGCATTTGCCAGATGATGGGATCGTGGCAGGGTTGCAGCAGATAAGAAAGCAGCCACAAGACAGAGCATCTTTGGTGCAAGGGGAGAGCATTCCAATGTCAACATTAAGCAGGACATTAGGAAGCAGGCATGATCAGGATGGATGTCAGGTAATGCATGCTAATGGTGGATACTATAAGCGTGTGCCCACCACAGAGGTGGAAGATGATGATGAAGAAGATGATGATGATGATCTGGTGGTGTTCAAGCTCAGGGAGGATGGCGATACAGCAGCTAGCAATAACATGGCCCCCTTGGTTCTAGAGGAGAAATCTAGTCAGCCAAAAAAATATTTATCTCGTGTGAGAAACAGCATTCTTCCACAGCTGTGGAAAGCCCTTGTGCAAGATAAAGAGACATCTGAGAAGGAGCAGAAAAGGGAGAATGATTTAAGTTCCTTAGCATCACCTTCCACATCGCTTCAGCCTGTCCTAGCAGGATCCTTTACATCAGCTAGATCAGGACCATCATCCTCCACAGGTCATGCAGAGGCAGCATCTCAAGGTCACTGATGCAAGAATGGCATGCATTTAACATTATTCCTGTCCACTAGACTGTCAGCTGATGACAGCATAGAGGAAGCCTTAACTGTGATAATAAAACGAAATGTGATGATTTGTTAAGCGACATTTGCATTTGTTGATGAGTCCTTATTTAATATCATTTATCTCCTGCCTTGCCTTCCTTTGTATGTTGTACTTTAAACATCACACAAATTGTGAGTCATATCTGCTTAAGATATTGAGTATTTTGAGGGCAGTTATTTGATCTTCAATACCGAAATGGGTTTCATAATAGAGCACTTGTCAGTCTTAACTAAGGACGCTGTGGATTCTTATGGAAGGGTTGTATTGTGGGATTATTATTATTAGGTTTATCATGTTGATGCCTTGTTTGTATATAAGTATGTGTAAGTGTGGATGTCAATAGGAGGGTATATGTATGCAACATGCATGTCCAAAGAGCGTCTGGTTGTGTGCTTGTATGATTCATTTTTCATGGTTACTTTGACTTGTCTCGGTTTGCACCGTTTTATTTTTTTTTTATTTGCTGTATTCTGTTTTTTTTATTTCATTGATCTGCTGATTTCTATTATTATTCTGAAGGACAGAAGTATTTCAGTTGTCAGCTTTTGGGACTGTCATGCATTTTATACGTTTTGTGGGTTTTAATGATGGTGCATAAAATTACTGCTTTCCAAAACTGTTTGTAGCATGTATGACTCATTTCCTCCCATATTGTTAACACTGTTGTTAATTCTGGGTATGCATTTTGATCAGTAACAGATCCCTTGGTTGCAAAGAGGATCTTAACTGTGAAGCACAGTATAATAGATAAAAGTCAAAGTAAATGTATCATAGCATATTTATCTTGGTATCTTGGGCTAAGAGGGGGTGCACTGTAAGTTGTTTACTATCTCTAGGTATTACGTAGATTAGAGCAGAGACCAACTCTCTTCTTCTCTCACATCTTACCTTCTCTTAAACCACAGGAGCGGTCCGGTGGCGCAACGGTTAGTGCTGTTAGCGCCTGTCACCAATACAGTGAAGGTTGGCTGCCCTGAGTTCATTTCTCGTCTCGGGCACGCTGATCTTTCTCTGCACGTGACATCTGTTTACAGGGCTGGCTGCTTGCCATAATATAGCCTTAGTTGCTGACACGGCGTAAAACACCAATTCCCCCCCCTCTTCTCTTAAACCACATACTTTCTGCTCTAAAGTCAAGCACACTAGCCACTAGAGGCTTAGTAGTGAAGCAAGGGTATGTCTGTGTCCTTTGGCAAAATTAGGAAACCATGGGCAAAAATCTTGTTGCAGTGTCCAAACCCGAACGATACTACTTCATGTTTATTTACCTCAGGACATCATTGCCACCATTTTATAACTATGGCCGCAGGGGTAAAGCAGCATCTATGGGATATGGACACCATTTATAACTATGGAGACAAGGCGCTTGTCCTCATGTTGCCCCAATTCAGTAACTTCACACCAAAATTACAGCCCCTAGCTAAATCACCTTTAGCCAAACACACTGTCACATCTGTGCTTCTTTACAGCAACTGGCTAATGATGTTTTTATATATATATATAATTTGGGTCTGTGATATTATTTGAAGTTCGTAAAAGATCATGGAATGCAGGTGTTTTGGGGGCTTTTTTTAATTTAAGACAAATTTCCACTTTCAACCTTGATTGCTGGGTCTGCCTTCTCCTTCCTACAAGATTTAATGTTTTCACAAAAGTAGAAAACCTATAAAAAAAGAAAGCTTAAATTGCTGGCATAAACATTTCACCTAAAAAGCCAAAGTAGTACATCTAAGGCTTTGTCAGCAGCCAAATACTGCCAGCTTTTTTTTCAGATCATCGCTATTTTGTAAGAAATGCTAGACATCTTATTTTTCTTTGCCGAATCAGTGTTAAGATTATGGGATTGTGTTTTCATCATTTCATTTATTTTTCATAATTGAGATTTGGTTTACACTCTATTTCATATCAGTCTTCCTAAAACTTATATATGTCTAAGTCCTAACAACATGGTGCTTTATTTAGAGCTGTGTGATTTAAAGGCCTTTTTTATAGCAATTCCATATGATAATCATATTTATACCAACTGCACCTTTCATACTTAATGTGCAGTAATGTGTTCATTGTTCGTTTTGATCCATGATATATCAACATAAATTAAATCATGATACTTCTTACCTTGAAGTCTTTTCCCCCACTTGCTATCCTTTTTTGTCTGTTCTTTCCATATTTTTCATTTGTTCTCAGACTACATGTACTTCCTCATTTGTATTTTATCTTTTCCTTTTTTTGCCTTCAGCCTACAGCTTAAGGTTGTTGTTTTGCTCTTTCTCATTCTTTTTAAGAAGAGTGTCTTGACATTTCATATAAAACTCTATATTTGCGTAATGAGCTATCCAGTTTTATATATTCAGCCTTATCTCATTATAATATGACCATCCATCCCACACAAATGTTGTGCAAGATGAGGCAAGGATGGGGCATAAAGAGGGTTATGATTCATAATTAGGGGGATTATTGGGGGAAATCCATTCTGGCACAAAATGTAGGAATAGGCAAAGTTGGTGAGATAACAGGTGATGCTGAGACTGCAGAAACCTCTTTACAGTTTTAGAATTGAAGCTAAACTTAATATGCATTCAAAGGTTTTCTTTATTTTATACTATTTTCTTGGGAGTTTTCTGTTATCTGTAATGAAGTAGTGCGTTATATTTGGTAGAAGAAGACAACTGAACTGCAGGACAATCTTTATTTCACTTTTTTCTACTATTATTACTGGCAAATACAACCTGTTTAAGGTTTTATGCTTTCACACTTAATTCTAATAATCATAGTTTGGGTGTCAGAGCTGTTGTAGCCATATAAAATTGAACCTTTGTATTAGAAGCTGTGGTATACAAATTTTTGGTGTAAGAAATAGAGAAATAACCCACCATTGACCCCCCCCCCCTAGATCTTGCTATAACAAATCAAAGCATAAATATAAGTTCTGAAAAATTAAATTATGAATAAACATAAGGCGTGGACATCCAAATACTCTAAAAAGGCAGCACATGAGCTAGCCAGCTGCATAAAAGCATGACATTTTCCAGAATAACCTAAAATTTTATTTTATTTGTTAGCTTATTATACATTGATGTTCATCTTTCTTATGCTGACTTAAAATAGATACGTTAGTGTTATAAACTGTGTAAACTTAATTTAGAGAAAGTGCGTAAGCAGGGTAGGAAGGAATCACATAAGAATAATGGAACTTTGGCTTTCCTTATCAGAATATTCAATATCCGAACAGTTTTCTAAAACGAGTTACATTCTGATACTAAGGTTTGACTGTATTTCACACAGAATTATGGTTTGACAGTATAAAAAAGAAATTTCTAGTATTTTTTTTTTACTGCAATCATTGATATAATTTATATTTTTTGATACATTAAATCGTGCTGTCAAAAATACTTTTAACATTTGATAACAGATTGTAGCACTTAATTTTTATCCTTGTCTAGTAGGTATTTTTGAGTACCTAGGTTTTTTTTAAATATGGGCTTTATAATGCCTATGTTGTTAAGTACATATGTGTGTGTATGTGGTGGAGGAGCTTTATAGCTCTCTTTCCTTGCTCATTACCAAAAAAAAGTGTAAACCAGAACTTTGCCATTCTATGAAAATAATTTATTTCTAATGCAAAGTAAACCAAAATATTTTGTTAAGTAGAATTTTATTTTGGAGGCACTCTTCTTTTCTTTCTTTGTATTTGCAAGTGTTGACGTTGTCAACTCACATCTCTATAATTGTACTTGTTATCAATAACTTCACTAGGGGTATAAAGCTTAAAAAGTACAGGAATCATGAAGGACAATTGGACAATTCTGTACCGTATTGGACAGACAATTTTGTACCATTAGAGTGATTAGACAAACAATTTTGTACCATTAGACAAACAATTTTATACTATTAGACAATTTGGAAAGGTTGTTACTCCAATTTATATGATCTTAATGAATTATTTAGACTTTTTGCTTTTGCATATTCTTTACATTAGTAATAGGTAATGTTGGCAATAGAGATTTGAATGTGACTGTTGTGTATTTTATGACAAAGCTGTCTTATCTTATCAGTCTTCCATTCTGGTTATAAATATCAGTTATATTTTGTATTTCATATAACTGAATGTGTAATGTGGGTCATTGGTCCTCGTCAACCATATCAGAGGTACCAGTTAAATTGCTTGTTTCATGTTTGTAACAGATTATGTCATATGGTAACCAGATAGGGCATAGGCTGGGTAGCAAGTCCAGGAAAAGTTCTGTTCTCCTACTTGTTACTGTAACAGTTCTCCAATAAATCTTCATTCTAAGATTAAATTTTTATTAGATTATTAGAATATAAGATTAATTGCCACAGCTTTGTTTTTTGAGACTAGTTGATTAAGGTCACCACTGACTAGTTGATGATGTTTATTGCTTAGTAGCCTGATGATAAATATGACATAATTACAGAATGCTATGCAACTAGGGTTTACATGAACATTTCCATAATATAGAATGTTTATGATCTTTGCTAAAAATTTAGCACATAAATTATTGCAATTACAACCTTCTATAAACTTATCACTACTGTAGGACTGCTGTACCTATAATATATTTTGTATGACAGTAAAGATCGTCAAATAAAATACACAGCCAAAAAGGAGGAAGCGTGTTTACTCAGCAGTTCACAAAATATAAACTGTACCTCGATCATAGCACTGCTTTACCACCAGTAAGAAACAAATGAAATAATGATTTCTTTTTAACGTTTTAGTATTCCCATCAGCATAAACTTCACCTTTGCAGAAACATACAATCAATAGTCATATCTTACATAAGTATATTCAACCCAGTATAATCAAACATATCTTGCGTGTGTTTATCCCACATGATGTGGGTTAAAAGGGTTTTGAATTGTACTGTGTCGACAACTCCTTATGTCAGAAAAAGTGCAGAGGTATCAATTTTTAAGTCTTCTCTGCACGATTATTGATTTATGCTGTTAAATTAATCAGTGAGATTATCAGTGCCTGTTTTGATATGTTTTGTTAAAACAGTGTAGTGTTACTTATTGCTGAAGAAAGTCTGCTTGCTTGTACTGTGTACTGTGTTGTATTCAGCTGTCAAACACTTTGACACCAGTTGTTTTAGACAATTATGGCTGATAGAAATGACTATGACTTCAATGCTGTAAAACGCTACAAAAATACAAAAATCCCCAGATGAAGCACAATAACTCACTAATTGCTACATACTGTTTTTTCTGTCAGTAAACCATACCATATTGTCCTCAGTAAATCAATTTTGTGCCTGAAAACATCTGTGATATGAATACTAATGCTTGTAAATTGAAAAGACTGTCCTCAAAAAAGATTAATTTGGAGCGAGTTTATCAGGGGGATCATGTTCAGGCACTGCTGCATGAACTGTTTTCTGGCATTTCAGTTACATATTTTAGAGTTTAAATGGCTGTTTGTTCAACATATCAGTGACAGGTTTTTTTAATATTTATAACCGCCCAGATTTTACATAGAAAAATGGGGCGCCTGGTAGTGTAGTGATTAAAACCCTCTTTTGTCACCACTGTGGAGAGAGGCCTAGGGTTCAAATCTCATCTTTGCACACTCTCTACTAATAACATTTGTCCACAGGCCTAACTTCGAGGATTTTCTTTAGGTACTTCCAGGTGAAAGCACTTTCCTACCAATGCAACCAACCAATGGAAGAAGTTGAAGATATCCATGCATAATTTTGTGTTTATTCTTAGAATTCTGAAATTGCCGCGAGAAATGTACGTGCGATGAAAGGTATGACCAAGTGCAACGGAAATGAAGAGCCACAAGTTGGAAGAGAATTAAATAGTATTTTGTTTTAAAGTGACAGGGGTAATTGTATACCCTGATGGCGATATCACAGTCGGGGTAGAAGTGAAATACAGCCAACAAATTGTTTTTAACCAAGACAGCAGAATCTGAGATGGTTCAGAAAACATTTAGTAGCCCCTGTTCGCGCGACTATATTTGTATCTTTGTAGTCCAAGGATTTTGTAAATCACAAGGTGTTACTTCGCTGATGCTGTTTTTAGTTTTGACTGCGAGAAGGCGTACAGTGATCGATTAATTTATGCATGGACTCTAAAGATAGCACTGAGTGCTGAGTGCGGGTGAACGTCTAACGCATCTCAAAGGGACACCACGCAGAGGATCAATGGGAATGTGCTACTTGTCTGCCCCTGACACGACAGTTGCTGGTGGACCTCCTGAGGAAAATCACCTAAATGATGCGTTTCCGCCAGACGTTCAAGGATGAGTGCGAACAACCCCCCATCCCGCGAGAAAACTGCGAACCCCGTGCTGTGGACTGTCAGATGAAATCGCAATTTCTTTCTTTTTCCTTCCGTTCGCACCGTCTTGGGTTTTAAAGTTCATTGTAGCTGCTGAAATATCGATTGTACTCTATGGTTTTTTTGTTTTTATTTAGAGTTGGCTCCTTTTATGTTTTTTGTAATTTTTACTTTTTTAACTTCTGCCGTTTTCTAGGGTTTGACTGTATGAGTGTTTTTTTTTTTTTTTTTTTCATATATGGATAAAATTCCATAACGTTTTGTAGGGAAACTAGCTGTTAAGCTTCTGTGTGTCAAAAATTCCTTTTATTATAAACGTTTATCCCCTTACATAAAGTCCATAACTTTCAGATGGTTAATTTTTATACTGTTTTATATCTATACATTTATAACTGCTGTGCCCGTTCACTCCAAAAAGGACACAATGTATGGAAGGCAGATACCAACAAAAGTTGAATATAGGTTTCTTAGACCCCTTAGTTATTAGTAACCATAGGGACAGTGTATTATTGTAAGTGATTCACTTTATCAAGAGGATAACATATGGAAGGCGGAGCACAACCTTCTCCTTTCCTGCTAGATTACAGTGTTGGTATATCCATTGGGTAAGGAGGGATCGATATTGTTCCAAAAACCCATTCGAGCACAAAAACCAGTGCGACCTGCTCCAAATACTGAGCGCGCAAACCATCAGCCTGCCTCCCATGCCTCCCTCAGAAACTTAGGTAATGATATACGAATTAACGCTTTTACTTTTTAGCTCTGCCTTCTTTTAGATCCCCTAGCTTTAGTTCATGAAATGGGTTGATTTATTTTGCTTTTATTGTTTGGTTGTTTCCTTTTCCAAAGAACACGTCCCTGCAGTTAAAAGTACAGGAACAAGAATTTGAAGGCAAGAAAGGTCGCTGTTAAAAGCACCAACAAATTTCCCACAGAGACTGCGACGTAGATTAATGGCCCCCTGATTCCTCTTCTCCAGTATTAGACACACAAAGCCGCTGATCATGTCGTTGAACCACAGGACTGATGACGGAAAATATGGCGCCCCAGAGTTTTGGTCATTACTGTCTATCCCGTCACTCCCTCCCTTCGCGGTACGTGTAGTAAACACGGTCTTTAAAATTGCTATGCATGCGTGCAACATCTTCTGGCTTTTGCACTACACCAGTCAAATTGTCGTCTTGCCATAAAACTCTCGGGCTTTTCAAGTCACCCTGTTTAGTCGGCATGCGCAAAGACTTTAAATCTTAAAAGGTCTTTCGGAATGCACATGCTTCGAGGAGACTTTGAAAGGCGAACACCGCACCATGCTTTCCTTTCACGACTCCAACAGAGGAACCACAATCTTTAAAGATCTAGATGGATGGAAGAAGTGATCAGTCTTCTGATCTTCGCAAACAGGGCTAGGCAGACAGTTCCGCTGCTTTCTTGAGGCTTAGGAGGCCACGCGCATCGTAGGAGTTCCAAGAGCACTAAAATGACGAGGCGACCGAGATGGCCATGCAGTCCAAAGCAGTTCATTTCGAGTGTGCGTCAGTGGAAATCACCGAGCTTAACCCTCGCACTCACTGATGGTGTTAGCGGGAAGACGATTCATAATATATACCTTCTTACTTTTCTCTGCCACTGCTACTCTCTCCCCGAGACAATTTCCTTTCCTGTCTGTGCTCACTGTTTCAGCGTGGAAGAAAATTGCATTGCGGAAAATTGGAGATGTACAGGCTTGCTGATAGGTGTTCCAAATAAACGATTTGTCTCGTATTTTTAAACACGCGCGCGCACACTTACACACACAGAGGCATTGGCAACATTTTTAATAATCGTCATGTTTTCACAGACATGCAAACAAACACATAAGCATAATGAATCACGCGCGCATATATTTTGGGGCGTTCTCATCTTGTGATGATCTAATTTTTTCACAAACATGAAGCACTTTCTTAACAAGACACCTTTGGAATAAATGACTAAGTTCGGACATTTTTAAATGGCCGCATGGGTTTAAGCGCAGTCACGTGTTCAACATAATACGTGTCCCTTCCTGCAGCATAAATATTTAAGGCCTTTCAAACAAGGGAGCTAAATATGCCAAAATGCATCGAACTTTCTTTGATCATCTTCAGATCTGGCAAGCGAGGAATTCGCCTAGAAGAAAACATTACGAAACGAAGCATGTCTGTCAATGAGCGACTGTTCGTCTTCCACTTTTCTAGACAATGCACACCGGGTCCTACCACAAACTTGTATTACTGGACTGCTGGCAGACGATTTTTTTTCCGATTACTAAAACGAGGCAGGTATGTGTACAAAGCTTCCGGTTTAGTCATATTCATTGTTAAGGCTCACCGAGACTAACAGCGAAGAACTTCGCAGGAGGCTGAGCGTCGGTCTCGGCAGACAGACAGCAGTCCACCTATACACGTCCTACCGCGCATCATTCTAAACTCTTGGTTTGGCTTGTTAGTACTCCTAAAATGCACGTGACAAAGAAGACTGTTTATCAGACTGTACAATCAACAATCTTCTTGACCAGCCAAGTGAACTATCGGTAAACAGAACAACATGCACGCTGCTGCTGTTGCATGAATTCGATTGCGAAAGAAAATTGCAAAGACAACCCTAGATAATATATTATTGAACAGTCTGGAACTGCTGGACAACTTTGTTCATGTGCAAATTATGCAACTTTGGAGACATTTGTATATTCTACAGTAGAAAACTTGCATGTAGCAATTTGATTTCTTACTTAGTACTGAGCGCGTGCGTGCACACACAATGGATTAACTGAGACTATACGCACACCATAGTTCAAACTAGTCCAAAACAAGATCAAATAAAATTCAAATTACAAAATGAAACAAGGAGAAAGAAATAGAAGTACGCCAACACCCACACACGCACATATGAATACACAATTGTACATGGCCACGAATAGAACTTGCGGGATGGTGGGGTGAGACTTTTGGTTGAGATCTTTGTACTATGGCATCAGTTTGCCCGTGCAGCTTTGTTTTAAAATTACTTCTCGCGATAAGCTGTTAGCTTAATGACGTCATTGCCGTGTGCACTGAACGGAAATGCTTGGCCCTGCCAGAGACTCTGTTCGGGTGGAGTGCAGGGTCGATACCGCACTGCCAGAACAGCAGGCAGCTGGGATCTGCCCTGCAAACCGCATGCGTGAATTTGCTGCATGTTGCGTGCTACATGCTGCGTCGGTACCAACGATGCATCAGTTGGCGTGATCGTAACTCAGGTTTCGCCCAACCCCCCAAACCCCCTACTTCTCCCCAACTGTCCAATCTTTCTCGTCCCCTCTAACCCCCAACCACCCTTCCTTTTTTATAAAACTTTGTCGTTGGTTTCAGCGGTGACAGCCTTGATGCGTTTATGAGCCAAATGGCGATGAAGTTAGTATTTCATCGATCTGACGTGGCCGGTGGATGAACGTTGTTGAACGACGGGCCAAACCCGTGCAGCCGGCTGAGAGAAAAAAAAAAAAAACAGGAGAAATGACAAGCCGACAATAAAACGGAGGCTGGAGAGGGAGAGGCGGGATTAATTGCCTCTGGTAGCCAGAACTTGACTTTTCACTGGCCACCCAGTAATCATTGTCACATCGCTCACAGTAACGGTTTGTTTCTCTCTTGTTGCGCTTCACTCGGAGGTCAGCGATAACGAGGGCTACATCGCGGTCCAGAGCTCGTGTTTTCGCTCTGTGGACGTGTTTTGGTAGAGTAATATATAGGATAATCTTTATAAAATCACCATCTTTTCTGGAGAGATGTCATATTCCCACAACAAACACTTATATTACTCTTTCTTTCTTTTGCTCATTCGTTGGGTTTTTTTTTTAACTTCCTTTTATTTCGTTCTTTCTAGTTCATTATTTCTTTCTTTGTGGTTTTTTCTGTCTTTTTTGTACCTAATTCTTTCTTTCTTATTTTTGTTTAATTTTTTTAAACCTTTTTTCTTTTCATTTCTTTCTTTCATCTTCTTTGCCTTTTAACTTCCTTTTTATTAGTTTTATTTCTTTTGTTTGTTTGCTAGCTTTCTTTTTTTTTTAATTTCTTTTCTTGTCTTTTTTTTTTTTTTTTTTTTTTGTCTGTTCATTTTTTCCCAGCTTTTGCTCAAAAGACATCAGAGATATTAGGAGAAAAAAAGTTGTTTGCTGCCTTCTGATGGCTGCATTAGGTCATTTAGGCTGCTACAAAATTTCACTTTGTCTTCAGGTAGATAGTCAATCTACTTCCTCCCCAAATTACTTTCTGGCGGTTCCCTATAGCCTGCGCTCTTGTATGCAGACAGTCGGTCTTGAAGACAGCACTCTGGGGAAGATGCCTGCCGCCTGTGTGACTCTCTCCCACAGTGAGGGCGTCTAGACAAGACGTGAGACGTTGATGGAGAGTTCTCGTAACTCCTGTAGGTACAAGATTTTTTTTCCTCCACAGGATGTCGTGTCCTGCTGCTTGTTGTTTGAGTGTGTTTGTCTAGACACCACTCCTCCTGGCTCATTATTTCTTCATCCTTTCCGTATCCACCGTTTCCTTCGTGTTGTCCTCTGAACTCTCTTCCTTTTTCGCTGTTCTATTTTTGACGTTGATTAACCTCAAAACGCGTTTGTCTCACTCTCCATCTCTAGGGCTCCTTCCTAGACATATATGTCACTTTCGAGCTTATGCTACATTTTCTGACCTTGTCGTGAAACCCCCTGTTCAATAAATGCTGAAATTATTCTGTGTCTATTCATCTGGCTGCCTGAATGCACATTTAGTGATTGAAGTGAAAGGGACATCATTAACGATCGCGCAGCGACGAAGCCATGGCATTATCATCAATGTTGGACTGGACAGCTTGCTCCAGTCGGCCGTCATCCTCATTAGTCACACTAAAGTCCATAACTTAATACTAGACATCAATGATTAAGCCTCCTTCAATTTCCTGTCTCTCCAGTCCTCGTAATGGAAGTTCCGAACCCTGCGCAATGTCAAAGAAGATCACGACAGAGACATCATTTCAGATTCGCTACACTGCTTCCAACTTTTTCCTTTTGAGACCATCTGTCTTTTTTGTTTATTTTTATTTATTAAATTTTTGTAAACGGCAGTGCTTTGAGCCTGCATTTGATGGTGGGGTAAAGCGCTGTATCAATCAACTTATTTTTTATGAAATATATATTCATTTTTTGTGTGTGTATGAATAACACGCGCGCGCGCGCACACACATACACACAGAGGAGTGTGTTTGCGCGTGCTGTGAAAATAATTCGCATCGATTTTCTGATCATAGTCAAATTTTTGAAGAATTGCTATTTTTGTCTACATCCATGTCCTTTTTTTTCTACATCAATTATATCAACATTTTTTTTTCCATGTTACTAACAACGTCGTCGCTTCCAAGGGTTCTCTGTGCGTGCTTGGATGTGTATTTACTATATATATATGTCCGGAGGGAGGGGGAGTAGAGGCAAAGACGACAATAATATTAGTTAGAAGATACTCCCCGTGCTGCATAATCCTGTAAGATCATTTGTGGAATGCTGCTATCTTGGTTTTATTAAACTCAGGAGCATATACTATGACCGTTTGTACTACATCTGTTGTATGCCTGTGTTCTGCATTAGACATGCACAACAGACAATAGCACCCATGACAATTTGTGTTATGACCTCCGGAAAAATTACTACAACTGCTCGTGAATAAAAATTTATGATTATTTATAAATGTAATAAGTAATATTATATTGAAATATTTATAATTATTTTAATAACTTTCAAGAAAGCATAAACTCGTGAGCTTGGACTTGAAGAACAGCGTTAGGAAAGCCACACTTTTGTAGTGTTTCATGCGAACACGAAATACAAACAACAGCCGTCCTGACACTGCTATGGGTTCAACTCTAACGTGTGGCATAATGCGATGTGTGAAGCGGTCGGTCTTATCGGCCGCTCTCCCGGTGCCCGCTCCGTGGTGTTTGCACAGAACTGGGCAGAAAATACCGGAAGCTGTGCAATATGTTTGCACAGACCTCAGGCGGCTTAACCAGTTCACCTGCGGCTTTATTCATGCACGTTTAAAGGCATGCATTCACACGCACGCGTGCGCACACACAAACAGAAAACTACAAACGCCCACCCAACTAGAGAGACAGGACACTTCAGCATTGCTGATGATGATGCTGATGATGATGATGATGATGATGATGATGATGATTGATGACGATTGATTGATTGATTGATTGATTGATTGATTGATTGATCATGATGATGATATTCCTAATAATACTAGATTCTTGAAATCATTTGGGTTACATCGTCAACTGTAAATTACAATTTCTCAGCAGAGATTCTTTCATTACGGGTCGTTAAAAGAGATTAGCTTTCAGTGCACGATTAAATTTCTCAGTTGTCATAACGACGGATATTTTGATACATAATAACCGATAGTATGTTGTCATTTTTGACAGGACTAGACAGAGAATGATCATCGGACTATATACAGTCATTGATATTCTCATGTCTACCACACTGGTGGTGTTTCTCTGTATGAGGATGCTTCTTATCGCCAGCGTCGATCTTTGACAGTTTACTGGATATTAATCTCGACATCTCAGTTTTCAGATTTTCAGACAAGTTTGACTACTCGCTACTTTTTCAGCTTTATAATTTTGGTTCTATGGCAATATAACGGTCTTTGTCCATAACAAATAGTTTTTAGTTTCAGCGCCCAATCTCTTCATCTCACCAAAACATTTTTTACTATTATTTCCCCCCAAATTGAATAAAGTGGGAAGAGAATGGCCATGTGCTGGGATTCTGCGCTATTTAAGTCATTTCTTATTAACTGAGAGCGAGTATTTGTAGCCGTTAAGGAAGGAGAGAGATCAGAAAAGTTTACAAATGACAATGGTGGGCGAGCCGGAGAACAGAGAATTACAATACTAAATGATGAACAGTGTAGGCAAAGCAAAACAGCCCAACTAAAGGTCATAGGTACGACCACCAACATCCATATTCATGAGGTAGTATATATAAAACCCTTGGTTTGCTTTACCTCTGTAGACACAGGCCTTCTGTAGTTATAGCTGGGGACCATATGACCTATGACCTATGATAACATTTTCAGCTGACCTCAGTCTGCACCTGTTAGTAATTCTGAGACCCCGCAATGCTTTTGGTCCATAGATAATCCTAGGGTAATGTTACCTCTGCTTCATGACTAGGCCCCAGGGTACCGAACGCTCCTAGAGACTCAGAATATTAGTGGTGCGCACAAAGATGCACGCACATACCCGGGTGGTAACAGAGCAGAACACCATGTGACAGTGTGTCCAAAAATAATCGTCAGACAGACGAGGGTGGTGGCTGATTAGTCGGTACGATAACCAGCCGAACGTCAAACATCATTAGGGAGATGGAGTCTTTGTATTCTGGGTTTCTTCAGCTGTTGCTAAGGGCAGATGGCTGGCGGAAATTCTACTCCACCATTTCTGACCCCCACCGCCAACTCTTATCCCCTAACAACCGGACGAGGCAGACGTTGAAGTTGATGCAGGTTAGAGCAAAGACAAAAAAATAACAGACGAGTGCCTGAGTGGGGATTCTACCTCGTCTGCAATCGTTAGCAACATCCACGACAATAAAATCCTACTAATATGAAGTGCCTGCACTTATTCTTTTTCTTGTCTTCAGTCACTTGCTTCACTTTTTTTTGGTTCAGGGAAGGGAAAAAATTTCCCTTTTCGTGAAGGACAATTTAACTCCCTACAATTCCGCTTGATTTAATAGTCTTTATGCCTGTCGAAGAAAATAAGTTTTCTGATGATTAAAAGATGCGAACTAATACCCTTATAAGGATGCGCCTTAACTGACAAACGTCCACACTATCCCACATTGAATATCTACATATTTCCCACTCATTTTAAAAAGTAGTCTCTACACTCTCCATATCAAAGGACAACAATTTCCAAACTCTGTTTTGACTGGCTACAATTTCCAATTTTCATTTTCAGTGGCTACAGCATTTATATTATCTAAATTGAATATCTGTAGTTTCCGTATCATGCACTTTAAATGTCCTCAGTTTCCATCACTGTCCCCTTCGAATGCCTGTGATTTAGATATGAACAGGTTCCATATGGTCCGTAGTGTGTCTTTGAAGTTAAAAGGCTTTGCTTTCAACTCAATACAACTATTCATAACCCCATGCTGTATAAACAGGTATTGAATACTTCGTTTTCCAAAGGCCTATGTTGCGAAGTGAATAGGGAAAATGTGTGAGTGTAGTTCACCGTTAAAAAAAAAAGTCAATTGCTGACTCGTAATTTGAACGGAGACGTTTTGGACGTCCCGTACAAACCAGCAGCAAGCAGCATTTCTGGCCTTCTTTGAACATCCGCGGGCCGACTCCCCAAATGAAGCTAATATTTCACGAGACTGATCACAGCCTCCTCCCTCACCCACCCTCCAAACGAGTTTCTTTTTATTTTTCAGCTTTTACTGACGCATCTCTCCACGCGGCGTGATAGTTTGACCCAGCGACAGCGGTGCGGGGTCAAATCGGCGTAATGGCGGCACAAGATGAAAGACAGACACAGGGGACAAGGAGGCTGGGGGTAGGGGGGTGACAAACTGTGAGGGGACGGAATTAAGTGTTGAAAGATGAAGAATTTGGATCCTAAGGCAATATCTGTGCTACTTTTTATTTCTTTCGTATGTCTTTCCGTCTGGCTTGTTTTTTTTGTTTTTTCGTTCTCTCTTCCTTCATTCTGTCCTTCTGTCGATTTGTTTCTTCCTCTCTATCTTTGCTTGCCGGGCGAAACACATTCTGTTTCTGTGCGTTTTTGCGAATAAGCCAGCGAATAATGGAGCATGCAGGAGAGCAAGATTTATCAGGAACTTAACAGAAACTGTCTTTTGAGAGGATTTTAAGAAAAGCTGACCTGCCGACATGAAGAAGGTTTTGCTTAACGATTGTCGACCTTAACTGATGGGTCAATGACATCCAAGCACTGACGTCTCACCTTTTTTTATCACTTCTTAAGCATTGCCGAAGTCTCTGAATAAGCCTAATACGATAATGCGGGTAAAGAGCTCAACATTGCCTGCAGGACGAGATCTTTCCGTGCAGGCACACCACGTTAAGAATTCAATATGGACTCCTTAATACGTTTCAACAAAGAAGGAGAAAAGACAGCGAAAGAGAGAGAGTAGCGACAAGGGCAGAAGGACAGTGATACAGGCCAGGATCTTCTGCAAGATGTCTGACCTGTTGGTACCTCAAGGGAGTTGACCTGTGGACCTGATTGCCGGCTTAAAGATATTTGCCTTGTGCGTCATCAGGCCAACGGTCGCTTAAAAGCCTAACCAGAGCACCTGATTATTTTCAGACAAGAGGGTATAATTGTTTATATGACAGTGGCTCTCAAAATCCAAGTAAATGTTGTTGTTGTTGTTGTTGTTGTTGTTGTTGCTGCTGCTGCTGCTGTTGTTGTTGTTGTTGTTGCTGTTGTTGTTGTTGTTTAAGAGAAAAAGGACTCTAGAAACCGCAGTTCTCTCCACTATTTTTGTAAAGAAGTCGTATTTTCCGAGATGTCAGAAATGCCGGTTCCTTCATTCGACAACGCTTATTAGCACATGCTATAAGGTCATGCATCCTGAAGTTTTAGTGACATCAGAATTTAGAATTTACATCAATCCATGTGTAACTTTCTTAAAATGCAGCCAAATGTAAACATTCACAAAATACTTTTGAAGCAAACTATTGGATCAGTTTGTATCCTACATTGCTATAAGTCATGTTATTGTCATCTCTGACGCCTTAGCCAGATCCGAAAACCTTTTCCAACATGTCACCACTTAAGTTGTCCTTTGTCACATTGACTGTTGTAACTCCTCTTGCTGCCTTCCTGGTTCAACCGTTTATATGTTCCAGCTTGTTCAAATTAATACTGCCCGTCTCGTTTTCCGTAAGAATAAAACTGATCGCACTACTCCTCTCAATACACTCCACTGTTTCTAAACGCATTTAATAAAAATTAGAAAGTCGACATCCTCTTTTAAAAATGTTTCTACACCCACCTTCCTGTTCGTCTCACTTCTCTCCAATCCTCATCTGATCCTCTCAGGATTTGAATTTCACACACCAGACCTCTGACATTTGGTCCTCGTTCCTTTTTCTGTCCCTGGTCCCCTTACCTGGAATGAACTCCCACTCCATCTTCGCCGGGAACCTACCTTTGCTCTTACTCTCTTTCTTCAAAATGTCTCTTAAAACTAACATTTTTCTCCTCCCATAATGGATTACTGTGAATAATTTTATTATTATTATTAACGCCAGCAGCTTTGACTTTGTTTAGCCTTAATTCTTGGCTGCTGCGAAATTTTAGTACTTACAACTGACAGAAAGTGATAGGAAATCATCCTGCAGGAGATGATCGAAGGAAGTTAATCTCCATCATAACTGCTCGCAGCTGGATTTCTACGCCTGAGTAAAACTAGTGATTGTCAGTGAAGCGTAAACATCCAGATAATTGCAAGTATTTGGCCTGCTGGAGCCAATTATGACAAGGCGTGGATGGAAGGGGGAAACCCAAACACGAAGGACTAACCTCAGTCACCCCAACACACACACTGCCCATCTAAAACGCATTTCTTTATTGCATGTAACCCTACCTGTTACTTTAGAAATTTAAATTTAGTTTAATCCATTAATGCACGAGTGTCAGATCGATGTATTTTTGCTTTGATCATCAGAGGTATTATGAAGAATTCTACTTTTTAAAAAGATTGTTTACCATCTCTTAAGCTCACACACATGCACGCGTGAAAAAAAACAACAGAGAGATTTATGTGGCATTTTGCCTGAGAAATGTGCAAGTGTTTAGTCAAGTGGGGTACGTTAAGGAAACGGAAATAATGAAAAGAAACAAAAAAACGAATAAACAAACAACGCAAGAGAAAGATGGGAAAAAGGAAGGCAACTCCTCCGCTCATAAACAAGGTTTTGTTAGGAGGTCTGTAAACAGAACAGGGGAAGAGAGATTAATGATGCGGCTAACACCCTTTCCTGCCCCCTGGTGGTGCAACTGTGCAGAAAGAACATTTCAACCCGATTCAAAGGAAAGCATGCAGATTTTACTCGATGAGCTGTCCCCATCAACAACATATTACTGCCTCTGTATGTTCCATTACAATGATGCAGAGCGGGCTTCTTGCAGATGAAAAAAATTAAATCCACTGAACGATGACTTTTCGCGAGCATGGCGGATCGAGGTTTTCTGTGGCTGTTGTGTGCAGGGAAAAACGTTTGGCTACATAAATAGAGTATTACACACACTGATGAGATTTATCACGAAGAAGGCAGACGAGAGACGGAGGGGTAAAATGGCTCTTACATGACATTCCAAAAGGGGAAGATTCGCATCAAGCGTTAGGAGAGGCGGAAGAGAATAAATACGTACTTTGAGTCAACGACAAGTGTTTGATCGTCTTTCTCGCTCGCTCACTCATTTTATGCCCTCTATGTGGCCATACATGTACAGTGAGTTGGAGCACATAGAACGCTGAATGCATATGGAAATTTGATATGATGAAATCATTTTTTTCCAACGCAGTGCAGCTCTGAACTATAAGTCTGAAATCTTTGACTGTTAACAAAAAACACAAAGCTGAATGAACAATAACCCTGAACATCCATTGTGCTTCACTCCATAAGACGATGACATCCTCATTTCACCATTTTCTATCATTATGTTGCACTCTTTTGTAACCCGCATTGTGCTTTTTGAAAAGATATATGTGATATTTTAAACTGTTTTTAACAACAACAACAAAAATTATTATTTATGCAATTTTATTTAGTGACCTTTTTTTCCCCTGTGTCATAGCGGCCCGGTGGCGCAACGGTTAGCGCCTGTCACCAATACATTGAAGGTTGGCTGCCCAGAGTTCATTTCTCGTCTCGGGCACGCTGTTCTTTCTCTGCACGTGGCATCTGTTTACAGGGCTGGCTTGCCGTAATATAGCCTTAGTTGCTGACACGGCGTAAAACACCAATTCCCCCCCCCTCCCCTGTGTCATTTATGTCACAGATATTCATCGTCGTCATCACCATCGTCGTCGTCTTCTTCCTTCTCCTTTTCCCATCACATCCACCCACTTAACCATTGCGTCCCATCTCTCATTCATCCCATCCACGTATCCATCCAACCATTCCATCATCATCAGAACCCGCTAGCCCTATCGGCCCTGGGCACATTACGACAATTGTGCAGCCAAATCTCGCCATCTCTCGCGCTTTCCCTCCATCCTCTGGCATCAGCTGAACCTCATGTCCGTCTTCGATGTTGTCTCCCCATCTCATCTTTCTTCTTCCTCTTATTCTGCGTTCCTGTACTGTTCCTGTAAGATGATTTTTGTCAGTCTTGAAATGAACCAGTGTATCACGTTTCTTAGTTATTTTTTTGTAATCTGCTTATGTTTGTTATTTCATCGAGGTATTCGTATTTGTAATTTATTTTGTGAGGTGGTATGGGGTTCGTGTCTTTCTCTGTCTTTGTCTCTCTGTCTCTCTGTCTCTCTGTCTCTCACCCACACACACACTCACACAAGAAAGAAAGAAGAGAAAACGAAAAAAATTGATACTACTAACCTATGTATATCTGTAATGGTGTAGAAAATCAGCAAACGCGTGTTTGGGTGTGGTGTTGCTTGATAGTCTGTCCTGAGATTCTGAGAGAGAGAGAAGGGAAATGAAAGGTTGAAAAAGGTCAGCTGAGGTGCCAGTCTACAGCTTAGTGGTGAAAGGTAGCGAACAATCTATCAGGAAACAAATTTAGAGTCAGATCAGTTTAGTAGCACTGGACAAAGAAATGTAGGGAAAAAATAGTAGTTTTAACTTATAAACCTTCAGGACCTCATAGAAAACTTTTTTTGAGCGGCTGCGGAGCCAGCGGAGGTATGTCTCGTGGGGACGTTAAAGCTTGCTGATTGATTTTCCTGTATTTTGCAAATTTGTGTCGATACGGTAATGAACTGAACTACACTGTAAAAATATATTTGTGAACCAAACTGAGCTCTCTTTGTGTGTGTGGAGACTATGCGAGAAACATTAGCATAATTATACTGTCTTTGAAAGAGGTTTGTACATACCTTTTATGCACTTGATTATAAAGCTGTATATATTTGACGACGACGACGACGACGACGATGATGATGATGATAAATGCGTACAGCGCATACTCACGCTCGTAAGGAGCGTGCTCAGCGCTTGAGACAAGAACGAGACATGGACAACCTACTGAAGGAACGGAAGGATGAACAACAGTACTATTGACTAATAAAAGATCAATATAAAAAGGGCAAAGAGGAATCAGGTAACAAGAACTAGAGTTTCGTGATTCAGTAGAGGAAGATGGGTAGACAAGTAACAATAAAAGGAAAAGGAGAGTGGGGTGAAATATGAGTAGTACTCGGTGGACTATTGTTATGAGTAATCTTCAAGGAAAAGGTGCGTCTTCGGTGAACATTTACAAGATTCAATGGTAGGTAGATATGGAAGGGAAGAGAGTTTCATTGTTTTGCTGCACAGTAGCTCAAAATCCTGTTACATAAATATTTTATTGATGCCATCGCCTCTTTTAGTTATTATATCCTTTTTGTTTCTCATGGTGCATTTCTTGATTGTGTACATACGAGTGGTTTGTGTTAGTGTTCAGCAAACATATCCCATTGCTCCAGAGTTACAGCAGCATATCTAACCACAAAATGGCGGTACAATAAACCATTTTCCCCATCAACTCGTTCTCTCATTTCTGATCGAAGTGACAACACGGTGCCTGTGCTGTGGACATGCACACAAATCCAGGCAAAGCTATAAACCACGTGCTCCCATGCTCTGCTCTCTGCAGCACACAGAGAAAGAAAATCCGACCCGAGGGAGGCGGTGACGCTTAAAAAAAAAAAAATCAAGCAGGCGCCATGACGGTCCAGGATGGACTTCCCTGGCTTGTGGCGTGGGTCGGAGTTATAGGCGCAGCAGCAAACGGTCCCTGGCCAGAACTGGCTTTCATTTTGTCATAAAGGTGCGCCAATCCATATCCGTGCATTGCATGACTTGCGGTATGGCGGCGTGCCAAAGGTAAAAATCGAAACAAATATTAATGGAGGAGGTGGGTGAGAAGGGAGAGGGGAAGAAAGTACTAATATTCATACAGGAAAAGTCACACGCGTAGAAAATTGGTTCTTTCTCTCTGTGCTTCTTTCACTATCGCGACTGCCTTGTTATACTGTTATGGCTTCGTGTCCCCTTATCTAGATAAAGACTTCTTCCTTCTTTCTATCTGCGATTCTTTCGCTGTCACCAATGCAGGACGCGTATCGTTATGACATAATCAAACGAGGAGTAGGGAAAGGGTGATCGACGGGTGCTGCTAGACGAGTGCCCTTTATTTCCTCTCTTCTCTCTTTCTTTGATGTGATTCCTTTGCTGTCACCTGCACCGCCTGTCGCGTATCATTATGAGGCCACGCTGCACGCTACTATCACGTGACGGCTTTTTTGCGGATCACCTGGCTGCGTGCCGAACTGGCTTCTTGTTGCGGCAGGCAGCACGAAGTCGCATATGTAAATTTTCGGCTTACAATGATGGAGCTGCAAGAGTGATCGCAGAGAATCACACAGCCTATCGCTAGAAGTTGATCGCGTCACGAGGACTTGATATTAAAGACTGCTCGCCGGACTATCCTGATGCAGTTCTAATTAGAATTCTGCACTTTCTCTCTTTTCCTCCCCTCCCTACTTCTTTATTTAAAGCACAACCACATATTTAAATCAACTTGCAGTCACCCCACTATGTTGTAGAGTCTACCCTCGCTTAACCCTCCGTAGCAGTCTCTCTGTCGCAGTGAAGTCACTGCTTCTTGCGTCACAAACGATAGAAGAACGAGCGACAAATGGTTTTGGAGGCAGACAAAATTTCGGAATACATCTCATGCAGTTGTCTTGGCTTTTAATTCCAGTGTCTCGTAAATTCTAGTATCGCTGGCCAAAAGACGTTCGTGAAAAATGTAGCCGATGTGGAAAATAGGCAGCTGGGGAGGGGATTACTTACGACTTGATGAAAATGGACGGATAAAAAGTCGACAATGTCAAAAAAGTTCCTGAAACAGCAACACACACACACACACTGTAATAGTCCATTTTCATACTGACCAGAAGGTTCATTGCGCTTTACTAAAGAAAGACACAAATTTCACACTACGTACAACGATACAAACTAAACATGTCATCAAACAAACGGACAGAGACAGATCAACAGTCATAAACATAAAACAGCAAACCCTGGGTCAGCTCAGCATAAAAAAAGACTGGCAGACAGTCCAAATGAAATGAAGGTCATGTTCTCTTGGTTCGATCTCGCGCCACAGGCAATATATAATTATGGAAATTGTGACAAATCTACATGTACAAGCAATTCATTTTCAGTGTCCTGGCAGCTTTGCATAACTAACATGTCACCTGGTCATGTGGGCATTGCACGTGCATCGTGTATTGGTCTCATTCAGCCCCGGATGAAAACTAATCAAAAACACCAATTTCCCCTGATTGCCTCCATCTACCTGTGGGAGTGAAAGAACTAAAGATCGGGGTTTTGGCAGTCAGCGTTTCCAGTAGCACTCAGACCAGACAACCTAAAACAATCCTTAAATAATCATGAGTGCAGTTCTGCCCATTCATCTTTCTGCATTCAATCATGGTGTTGTCTATTTGCTGATTCTTATGTTTCTGTGTGATTGACTGTTGTTTCGTTTGTTGTCTTTCGTGTGCAGCTCATCGAACTCGTGTCCATGGAAATGCGCTTTACAAATCCGATGATGATTATTATTATTCTTCATTTCGAGGCAAGATTTTTACAGTTGATGTACCAGAGATCTAATGGTGTCCCAACATGAAAAGCAAGAAGTATTTTAAACGAAGAAAGGAAATGGAAGATCGAGCACTGTGTAGTGGGTGGTATTTCCAACAGAAACTTCGCAGTTTTAGGGTCAAGTCTCCCTGTATTTACACTTTCTCTTTTGCCTGTATTATTATTATGTTTGGGATTTATATCTTTTTTGATCAGTCAATATAAAGTATTGCATTAAGTATACATTCTATACGTAGCTTCATTCAAACACCAGTCCTCATGTGTGACCTCTCCAACAGGCGCTTTGCGCAACCTTTAACCCATGACCTCTTTTTTAGCAGGGTCAGTCTTGTTGCCTAGCGTTCCTTCTGCCTGATGGGCTGAGTCAAGAGGTATGCCCGTTTCCAATAACGAAGTGTGATCAACTCGCAGTCCCGGCTCTCTGAAAACGGTTTAGGGCCCTGACAACAGGATGCCTAGCGTGCGTTAGGCTTCTCTAGGCCATGAGGTGAACAAAGGTATCGACGGCACGTTCCGTCCAACCGTTCTTAGAATGTTGCACATCAACTTTCTTCCGTTGTTCATACCTTGGCATTGGCCTACAAGGTTCGCGCGTAGGGTACCTTGATTATATACGGGTGTTCGGGCTACAAATAGACCTCAAACAACGTGAAGGTTTTCCTGCCTGACAAGTTCGATTGACGATGATTCAGCACGCGTCTGGCACAGCCATCGTTCACTGAGCATGCGCGTTCAACACTTTATTTGAAACTAAATACAGGTCTTCTTTCCATTTTAATAATAAAAAGAACCCGATAGTATATATGCAGGTAATGGCTTCCAACTATAAGAATCTTGATAATTATCTGTCAGTCAAAAATTTTTTTTTCTCCCTTAGGTGTTTATATTTGTGTAGCCTTTCCGTTCTTCCACAGGCTTGACTTACTGAACGGTGTGCCGCCGCGCATGCGCATTCGGTACTTCGGAGCAGAAGACAACAGGCGAAACGCAGATGAGCAACAACAAATCGAGCGTTGCAGGCACAACACGATGGCGCTAAGCACAGCTTTTATGTTGGTGGCTCTAACGTCAAGAGGTGAGTTAATTCGCCAAAGTGAATCTTCGTATGAATGAATGTGAATCTTAAAAAAATTCTTTGAAATGTGAATGAAACTGCACCGATCTTTTCCCATTTCCGTGTTCGGTGCGACGTCGAACTCGCAATCTCGTTCTAGTCTTTAGCCAGGTTATCGACTTGCCGGCAAAAGTAAGTTGTTTAGCACACCGCTATTCCAGGCATTAAAACTGCACGCAAAGACTAGTTTTTGCAGAGCTGACCATCGTGAGTTTATGAAATCACTGATAGGGATATGCTGACCGAAAAGTGCTAGATCCTACGGCCTCATTTTTTATCCAGTATTAAAGCTGTCACAGTCTCACTTTTTTTGCATTTTTTAAAAAGTGAATAAAATTGGAAAAACGAAGGATCTAGAAAAAAATTATAAATTTTATTCTGTAATAGATTTTTCATAAATTAGTGAATTACATTAGTGAATTTCGTGATTAGCAATGTTTAATACTTCATTACATTTGATAATGGTTATATTATGTATATAAACTAAAAAAACATTTGCTTCAAAGTTTGCTTTGTTGAAAATTAAATTTTAGAGATGTTAGATAGTTTTTATGTAAATTTTTCAAAACCATGCATATAGTACTTACATGAAACAGGAAGATGATAATACCTTAATTATCAATGTCCAGTTTTTCTTTTTTAACCACCTGTAACAACCTCATGCCTGTGCCTTTTAATGCTGATTAGTATGATTCCCACAAAAATATCAGCTGAGCTTTGTTTGACACACAGACTGGTTCACATAAAAAATGTAAAAGTACTAATTAGGCCATTAGGAAATGATTAATTAAGGGAAACACTGCACTTATATCAAGACCAGCATTTTTGTGTGGCCAAGGCCCATCTTCTCTCCTTCTCTACCTTATCTTCCTCTGCCCTAGTGCTGTCACACCTGCTAGAGTGCATGCTTCTGTTCTTGGCGATTGTTCATACCAGCTGTAAGTATTCAGTCCCACAGGTTCATGCAGTAGGACTTACCGAAGCAAATTTAAAAAAAAATAAATCAACACTTACAGAAATCTGTTTACTCTTTTGGTGACCTCGTTACATTTATTGTTAATGTATGCACTTATTTTAGACTTGACTATACTGTTGCAAAATGCTTCTTTATGACTATTTTGATTTGTCCTGTTGTATAGTTTCATTATTTCAGATTCTTTATTCGAAATATGATATCTGAAAATCAGTCGATAATATTTTAACAGCAATTTCAACAAACTTGCCAGCAGTTTGAAATTTATAAACGTGTCCAAAGTATATGCTGCAATAGTTTTTAATTTTTTATCTCCCTTTGCATTTTGTAAAAGACGCTTTGACTGGAATACACAGATAGACCTCTGTCTTACAGACCCCCAAGACAGATCAAAGTATCACTTTTAAAGAGGAGGTTTATTAATTTATTTATTTTTTTTATTCCCCCAGCACCTCAGTCTTTTCTTCATTCGCAAATTCATTTTTTGTAGCACATGCTAAAAGAAAAATATAATCATATGTCTGTCTATCACATCTTTGCACAAATAAAAATGTTGATCTGGCAAAGGAGATTGACATGTCCATTGATTGAAGAAGTTCTGAATTTCTTTCAAACATTTTTTTAAACAGATGTTATTTTCTGCTTCACAGAAATAATGGATTTTTATTTTTAGCTTTTTCTTTTGTTTAAGGATTATATTACACTGAATGGATTTTTTAAAAGTAAGAATTTCTACTTTTTAATCAAGCTTTCACATTTGCTGTCAAAAGAACATTCCCATATCAGAGAAAAATAAAGACTGATATATATGTGTGTGTGCACACACGTACATGTAAAATATATTAGACTGGACAGAAATAAGATCCTGCATTATAAAGATTGCTTCTTTGCACACTGTCAGGATAGGAAAAAGTTTTTGTGAAGTTAATGTCATATTTAATTTTGTGCAGATTTCCTTGTTTTTTTATTTCTTTTGGATTATCTTTGCCCTTTGTGTCTAGACAAACACAGAAGCATAATGCTTACAGAAACATCTATAACCCTCTGTTGTCCATGGCACCACAAACACACCCACACAAAATCACACTCTCTTTTTCTGTCACTTGCACACTCAGTCTCATGCACATGCTTGCATAGAGATAAGATAAACTCAGAGGGCTTAGATTGGTTATAGTGAGCAATCCTTATTTGGAGTAAATTGTCAGATTAATATGTTTATTGCATCATTGTTGCTGCTGATAATGATGGAAATGAGCTTTTTAAAAAAGTTCATCTATTGTGATTCCAGAGGACTGTCTAATGCCATCAGTGTTATCACAATGGCATTAGAGTGGTTTCAAAAAATAGTCTTGGGTCCCATTTCCTAACCAGCTAAAATTTGTTATTGATCGTGAAGCAGTTTATTTTTATGTTGCCGTTGCGTTGAAAATATGTGATTGTGTTCCACTCATTTTCTTCTTTTAAAATATCCACCACCTGCCATCAAATGCTCTTGAAAGTCTCTTCCAGCATCCATTTTTGCAGTTTACAGGCTGCTTTTCCAGTTGTCTAGAAATGTAGATCTGAATATCCCTGTGGAATGGCTTTTATTTTCCCTTTTTATGGTCTTTTCCCACTTTGCTGCTCTTTGATAAGGAGGAATTATTAATATCATATGACTTCCATAAAACATAACTAATGATCACAGAATATGTTGCTACTTCTGCAGAAATTCAGCATTCTCGTGAACTTATACTCAAAAGACTATTAGAAGCTGAGGGTCACAGCAAGAGCAGAGAGATGCGAAAAGAAGAAGGGGAGGGAATTTAAGACAATTAAGCTGAAAAGTATTTTTGTCAGTTTTCAAAAGAATGTACATGGAAACAGAAGGCCATAAATGACATCAGGGAGCCATTTATTCCTTAAAGAGTATGAGAAATGTGACCACTGAAATTATGAGAAAGCATTTTGCTTTGAGATAACATCTAAGAACACATATTTTCACATCAATACAATAGCTTGTGCATCCTGGAAAAACAGTGCCAGGCGTAGAGATTTCCTTGTGCAAGAAAAATGAAATGTGAAAGGTGATATTTTTCAGCTTTTTGACTTTGGAGTTGCTTTCAGCAGACAAGGTCCAATGATAATTGTTCTATTGATTGAATCACCCTTACCAATATGAAAATTAAGTTTTAGTGGCTTAATATTACATATGTGAAAGCTGTATAGATGTGCCAGCATACCCAGAGTCATATTTCCTTTAGCAAAATCTCTTCCAAAACTCATAATATGCATATTCCTTTGAAAGCTATAAACACATAAAGATTCTATTCAAAATTTTGATTATTGCAATAAAGACGGAACCCAGAATATCCTTTAATTTTATAGCAGTTTAAACGTTATTTCTTATATTTCAGAGAACTTTTATTTGGGTGCCAAGTTGGAAAGAATAGCTGTAGGCATAATATTGAAAGTTGCTTCTGATTAGTAGCAATTAACATAGCTGTTTATTAGCAGAAGGGACCTTTCATTTGTACTCTCCAGCCAAGATTAATAATTTGGAAAATACAGGGAAATCGGATGGCATTGAATAAACAAAACATGCCTTTTGAGGCATTGAATTTTGTTGCCTTTGCAGTGTTTCCTGTAACCTCCACCCCACTTTATAGATGTTCTGGTGACTCACCAACTGTAAATCACATACCTATTTTCTTTTCTCATTTGTTGTCATTACTCCACTGGTTAACATGAAAAACAAATATTGCTTCAAATCTCTTTCATAAGACAGCTGTCTTCAGACCAAACCTGCTCTTAAGATTTCATACGTTTCTTTACGTTTGCTCTTCTTAAGTAAACATAGGGATTTTTGCATTTTGTGTGAATGAGGAACATAATGGCATTCATGCATGCACACATTAACATCTGATGATTATTGATCTTGTGATTATTTTCTTTTTGAGGTAAGTTTTAAACACTTTTTTATCACCTTAATCTGTAAAGAGTATGGTCAATGCATACTGAGGAAAGCTTTCCGGTTATTAGGTAAGAACTTTTTGCTAAACAGAAAGATAAGCCTCTTTAAGGATCTTTGATGGCTGTAAGTAAAGGTTACCAAGGACATGAGGACAACACAGAAAAGACAGGAAACTTGTGTATTGCTTTGACACAGAATCTGAGGCATTTTCTAAAGAGTAAATGTAATCAAACACGCTGAAAGGATGAAAGGTCAGAGCAAGAAAGAAAGAAAATCATGAATTACCACAAAGCAAATAATATCTTTTAAGTTTTCAGGCTCTAGCATTTCTACTGGTATCTAACAGCTTGGGAGGTGGGATTAGGGATTGCAAAGTCACCAAAAATAATGTTTTAGGTGTTGGTATTTTCATGTAGAAAAAGTACTCCGAGTAAATGATCTGACTAAATTTTCCATCTGTCACAGTGAATGCCTAAAATTAAGCTGACAAGAGGAAAATCTTGAATTTCTTTAGAAAACTAATGATTAACTAAAAGAGATCTGTGAGTATTAAGTGCATTGACAGTAATTTGAATCTTTCTGCAAGTTGGAGAAAAATCTTAAAGTAACTTTTGCTGTATGATTGTAAAACTCATTTTTCTCAAAATGTACATTTTTCATCAGCAACAATATTGGAAAGCATAACAATGTTACTTCTAATGCTTACTGCACAATTGGAATTGAATGTATACCTTATTTCCTAATGCAGTCAAGCAGTCATACCACTAACTAATATCCCTGGACTGCTGGCAGACGATTTTTTTCCAGTTAACTGCTAAAACGAGGCATTAGACGACATAGCTTCTGGTTTATTCACATTTCAGATTAACTACTAAAACGAGGCATTAGACGACATAGCTTCCGGTTTATTCACATTCTTTGTTATGGCTTGCCAAGACTAGCAGCGGATCACTTCGCAAGAGGCCAAGAGTGAGTCTCGGTATACAGACATCAGTCCATAAATACACATCCATGGTCATACCAATTTGTACATTTGTGCTACTAATATGTTTTATTGAGTCCAAATTGTACTTTTTAAGCAACATTTTTTTTGCATAATCACTATAATAATTTCACGTATAAAAAGAACATTAAAAAGTCCATTAAAAAGTCCATTAAAACTAGAGCTCTTGCTGACCAAATTGTAAGCATTTCAGTCAAGTATTAGCCAAGATGCAAAAAAAATATAGAAATGGTATGCACTGCCGCTCTAAAGGCTAACCTGAGTGCAAAAGTGGTTTTTAAATTTAGTACATTAAATGATAACTATGCTAAACATTATGTTACATTTATAAGAAACAAGCGTTTGAACAAGTTTTTGGAAAGAGGTCAAAACTTCAATTCCCATGTTATCACTCATGTCAACTTGCTAAATGAGCAATACCATATATACTAGAAACTCAAAATTCAATTGTTTGTAACAAATGATCAACAACTTTATGTTCAACCATGCCAGTAATTTTGAACTTAATTTCATATTTAAGTTCGGTTTTTCCTCGAAGGAAATAGGAATATTCTAACAAAACATTTATTCACAGATTTATTAGGAAGGAGCATTTTACTCTTATATAGTGGCATGGCCATGTAGAGGACAGTAGCCCATGACTAATAATTACCATGCATGCATTTTCATCCTCTGTTGAAATTGGAAGAGATGGAGATAGAGACAGAGAGTACAACTTCAGGAGCTGAGAGTATTGTGTTCCAGCCCTGAAAAGCACAATGCCACGGAATATCAACGACTTCATTGTATTGGCTTTGAGTACACAAATGGTGCACCAGCAGGCTCCCTGGTAGTTAAAATTTAATGCAAGCATGATGAGGGAGGGTTCCCAGAGGCAGTAATAGAGTCCAGAGGTATTCTTTGTTCCATCAGACCAGTTGCCTGATCACAGCCCATCTCAGGTTTCTTCATGTGATTGATTTCTGCAGACTTCTGATTCAGTGTGTTGAATCTTGAACATCTCAGCTGAATATTTTGTTTAAGGCATGTATTATCTGTATTTTTTGCC
This sequence comes from Pomacea canaliculata, assembly GCF_003073045.1. Classification (NCBI taxonomy): domain Eukaryota; kingdom Metazoa; phylum Mollusca; class Gastropoda; order Architaenioglossa; family Ampullariidae; genus Pomacea; species Pomacea canaliculata. Next base: position 7,878,334 of record NC_037596.1, on the reverse strand, counting down.
ACACCCTGTCAACTTTGTTTGTGTATATATAAATTTTAATCTATAGTCATTCTTATTTCTGCATTGGTACATAGCTCACCATATTCATACAGCTTGGCAGTTTACTATCACATTGTCTATAATATTGATGAAAATCAGATAAAATTCACAAATAGAAATTATGATGTCAGGGCAATATATTTTCATTTTAGTATATTATACAGCTTGTTGTATTTTCCTTACTTATTCCTAAGGTAAATTTAAATGTTTGCTATCTTCTGCCACTTTTGCTTTCCATGATGTGCTCGTCTCACTCTCATAGACAGGGAGAAATGTTGATGTGACTATCAATCCTTTATTCTCCCTAGTAAACCACTTCAGTTCAGTTGGCAAGTCCATTTTCCTAGAGCTTTGCAGGATCAGCCCCATCAGATTTTTTAAACAAGCTTTTCTGCATTTGTTTTGTCCTGGCTGGACTACTGTAACTTCCACTTTGTTGGTTTCCTTCACTGCCTGCCTAAAAAGCATTAAAGAACTTAAAGCATCGGTGCTTACATTGTCTTCCATAAGCACAAAACTAACCTACTACACCACTTCTACATGAACTGCACAGGTTATCAGTTTGGGTTGATCTCAACCATAAAGTGGCTGTGCTGTGCTGCCATTGTCTTCTTAGCAGAAAACCTGTCGGAGATTTTGATGCCCAAACAGCCAATGTCACTGCTTGCTGCTTATTTTGTCATTTTCTATGACTTATTAGTCACTTGGTTAGATGATAAATAGCACAAAAAAAGCCATTAGAGGTAAGATGTACTGCAATATAACACAATTTAACTTGTTGGTCTTAGCTTTTAACTTCTTAAGGATTTGAGTTCTCTTTCCACTACTTCAATTTGAAAAAATGTTATTAATTAGCTGAAGTTGAAAAAGTTTGATGTCATCAGACCCAGCACCTACTTTTTTCATTTTTATACTTTAGTGGAAATGTCAGAATGTACTCATATGTTTTCTACTGCCTATCTTTTAATGGATACCTTTTATAGGTCTGGTTGATTATGATATTTGATTTGTCATCATTGTCATAAAACCTATTGATATTATAAATACTTTATTAGGTAATCTTTCCTCCTATCTTTCATTAGTTAAAGTGAATGCAGAGAGTGACAAGCATGCCACTGGAATTCAGCAACACTGATCGATAACTTATATTTGCAACAGTGGGGAGAGGGAAACATTCTGAGAAGGGAAGTCCAAATGACAACAGATTAAAAGCCTCAGATAGCATGTACATGTATTCTCATATGCACACACATGCACACAATATACATATGCACAGACACAAAGTCCCTGACTCATATCTGAAGGGCAATCATTGTTTTATCAAGGTACTAATAATCATAACAATGAGCAGATCAAAGGCAGTTTTATGGTTCTCTGCCAGTTGTCAAAGCTGACAGCAAAAATGGGCTGTACCATTAAAAAAGAAAATCTCTGTATTACTGCTTTTCAAAAGTACACACTAAACCCTAAAGATCATCAGTTCACTCAATCCCACACTGGGATCATTCACAATATGTGGAAGCTATGATTTTTTTCTTCTCTTCCAGATTATTTTTCTATTTTTTTTTTTTAGCTCTTCCAAATTAACTGCTGCAAAGATGAAAAGAAAATGTCATTTTAAGCTCATCTAAGCTTATTTCTTTAAAAAAAAAAAAAACCAAGAGATTTAGTGTCACCATAACCATAGTATTTAAACATAAATAGAACAGCCATGACATATACATCAACTGTTCTAAGAGATCAAAGTTGATAAAAGCTTACCAGAAATTAATCTCAGGGAACCTGCTTCTTCCTACATTGCTCTAGACAATGTGTTGTTTTCTTTTTTGTGTAAAGTATTTAGTCAACATGACCCAGCAGTGTGTAAATATGAATAACAAGCAGAAGAGGATTGGGAGAAGGAAGATCTATATCCCTTTAACTTTACTGGACACAGATATTATAGTATTATAATAAAATATCAAAGATATAGTAGATATAGTACAGTTACTAGTGTAATATCAGCATAAGACATTTCTAATCCATTTCATACCACACTTGTTTACATTTGCTAAAATGCTAGTTTACTCATACACTGATTAATGTAAGAAACTAATGAGCTCGAGATGTAAATAACAAAATTATTGTGCAATAAGAGTTTGACAATCACCTTTTTAAGTGCATGAGTCTGCTTGAAAATTACACATTTCTTGCTATTTCCAACAAGAAGAGCATTTGAAACTGGCTTTTCACAGTGCCTTCATTATGTTTGAATACATTGTTTTTTTAAGAAATTGTCTTTTTATCTTTTGTGCAGTGTTAGCAAGTGACCTTGTCAAGATCCAAGGACCCAGTGATAATGCCATAATCGTTGGGAACAACGTAGAACTGTTCTGTCTGGTATACACCACAGATGAAAATGGTGTGCAGCAGAAAGTTACTCAGCCCTACAATGTCACCTGGTACTTCAAGCCGGAGGGTGTCAATGTCAGCAGGGTAGGTGCTGCCAGTGCTTGAGTAGTGAAGATTCTACATAGAGAGTTACTGTACTAAAGCTGTTGTCTGTGTAGCTATCACACTTTGTGTAATAGTGTGATGTTAGTCGAGTTACAGTAGGGAAGGCACTGTAACTATCTCAGAGACAATACAGTGAGACTGAGCTAATATTGCAGATGATTGGGATTTTTTTTATACGGTCATCCATCATAGACATTAAGATCTATAGCTTTTTTAGACATCCATCACAGACATAAACATCTAGATATTTTATTATTATAGTCATAAAGAATTATAAGAAAAAAGTGATGGAATAAATATGGTAATTCCCAGTTTCCAGTTTTGTAAAGAGTTATGAGTAGCTTATCCAGTGTCCTTTTTTTTACAGCAGCGATTTAATTAGAAAATTAACATGAAGTGAATGAAATGCATGCTGCACTGTCTGCATCTGTTCCTGACCTGCAACACTGTCCAACAGCCTAGCAGTAAATTTATGCCATACATGGTGGAAAACAAACATAATTTGCTTGAAAATCACTTACATTTTAAGCCCACTGTAATCTAAACCATGAAGTGAGGAACCAGTTAATATTTTACTAGGTGGTGCTCGAGTTCATAAGTGATGGACAGTCTGCAAACTCCGTGTCCTTTGACTCCAGCAAGTACAAAGCTGCAGAAGTTGCCCGATTGCAGATCCTGGCCATCTCCCTTGGCGATGCTGGCTTGTACACCTGTCATCTTGATGCGTCTGGTCAGCCATCCACTGGGTACGGTGCCCACTTGATGGTCATTGGTGAGTTGCAGTCACTTTGTGCAAATACTTTTATTGAGCAGCTTTTTACTGTACTCCTTTTCACTCTCTGCTTTTTGCTTCTGCTCTTATTTCATATGAAGCTTCTTCACCATGAGCAATTAAATGCTGCTCAGATAATTATAACTCTTATTCTGTTTATAGACCTTGGCTTTGGAATTCTCTTCCTTTTCATGTGAGGTATTCTCTATGTGTCTACCATCAAATCATCACTTAGATGCACTTCTTTTGTTATTTCAATTAACTATAGCCTGTTGGTTGTCATCCTCATGTGACTGATTGTATGTGTGTTCTTTGAACCTTAGGCTTGACACTTTTAAATGTTCCCTTTTATTATCATTACATTTTGTTCTACTTCTGGTAAAATCTTCAATTCGTACATGCTGTTCTGCGCCTGACAAGTTGTAAATATTAAATATGAACTTAAATCTTTCCAATGGAAGAAAACACAAACATTGAACATTTTGGGGGTAAAAATTTATTAGCCGACTGCTGTTCAAGGTGTGAATTCTCATTTATGAAATTGGAAACTTTCAAGGGGTGAAAATCTTAGTAGATTTTAATCAAATATCAAGAGAGAAGTAGTCATACCAACACAGCCATAATATTTCTTACAGACAGGTTTCACACTTTATGAAATGAGTCATTAATTCTCGGATTTCTCTGCAATTTCACTTCAGATTTCCTCACTATTTTGTCTTCTTCTAGATATGACCAGCATTTCTATCTTTGCAGACACACCTGCTTGCCACAATCAAAACCCTGAGAGTTTCTCTGAGCAAAACATTACACTGGATTGCATTATTAATTTCCGTGGATACCGCATGCCCATCGTTGACTGGCGTCTTGGCACGCTGAAGCTTAACTCCACAACTGAAGTGCTCAAGAATAAGAGTGTGCTGATTGAGACGTTGACTCTGACAGCAACAGAACAAATGAATGGCTATGTGTACCACTGTCATGTAGAGTACCCTGGGCTGGCACAGATTGAATGCATGGCTCATCCAAGTCTCCGTGTTTATAGTAAGTTCATGTTCTGTCATTTTCACCACCAGCATCAAAGATAACAGCAGAAATAGTAGTAATTGTCTGTATAACCTTGAAAGCACATTTCACAATTCACATATTTCACAAAATGACAAGTACCAGCTGTATATTACAAAGAAAAGCAAAAATGCTATTTAAAAAAAAAGAAAAGCCAAGAATAAAGACACCGACATAAACTTGTAATTCAGAAGAAACTGCAACAGCTGAAGTATATTTTGTGGATAACCACAATGGTTGCTGCCATCAACTAAAAAAGAGGAGGGAAATTGTTTGCAAATACAGATACAGTCTTGCGAAAAAAACGTGGCCACAAACTGAGCAGTGATCTGTGGTCTCCACTTCATGTTTACATTTTTCTTTAACAGAAGCAGCCCAGATCATGTCAGTTGTCGTCAGTTCATCTAGTGGACAAGAGAGTTCTCGCATTGCACCTGGTGCCAAGGTGCGCATGCAGTGCTCTGCTCAGGGCTATCCAGTTCCACAATACACCTGGTATTTCCGCCCCCGGGGCAGTTCATCTATGCCTCGTAAACTTGCTATTCAAGACTACTATGAAATTCCATCATTCCAGGCTACGGATGAAGGAATGTATTACTGCTATGCAATCAACGAAATCAACACAAGAGTGTTTCGTGACTCAAGAAACTTAACTCTTCAGTTGCAAGGCAAGTAATCTTTGAGCACTGAACATATGCATTTTGTGTGGGGGAGCAGGGAGGATATAGGGTTCTTTCAAGCAAAATTTTAAAATAATGTCTGAAATCGTAATCAACTTGGGTAGTACTCAGTATTATGTGCTAGAGGCCTTCAGGCAACTAGGAGCCATGCCAGAGGTAGATTCCAAAGAGAATCTCCAGCAGTTCATGTGTGGGTACATACCTTTGCACTCAGGGAATTCAGTAAACACAAAGGGGCAAACTACAATCAGTCTGCGAAAGAGACAACACACTGTATTAATGTGCATGGGGCCAGCTTTATTGTCCCAGCAACATATGCTGTTGGGAGTATCAATGCTTAACAGTTGTACACAGTCCTTAACAGTTGATGTCAGAATAAAATGTTTTATCTTTTTTTTTTTGTAATATCTGGCTTAGAGCAGAAATTATCCATTTTTTTAACAATAAAAATCCACGTTACAGTATCAAATGTTTTCTCAAAATTAGAACTTAAAAGAAAACTATGTTAGAATATCATATAATAGTCCAATATTTTATCCATGTACCTGCCTCTCTGACCCTGTTTAGTCAATATGCTGAGGAAAAGCACCTTTTAAACATTCTGCAGTGCTAGCAGAGACTGCTTTATAGGTGGTGTTAAGTAATGGGATTTACATTCAGTTCTTCGTAAATTGCTTAAATCTTTCTCCTTTATGAATACAGGTAATTGTCTCTTTTGAATGACAGCGAGCGGGCCAGTTCTAAATCCATGTTTGGAGGGTCAGACTAAAAACAACTAATGTTTTAACCTATATCAACATCTTTTGTTTAGCCTATACAATTCTGTAGTAAACCACTAAATCCATCGGTGGTTATGCCACTGCTTCAGAAGTGGAAGCTGAGAGTAAAGTGGTTAAGTGTGAGACTAGAGGTGCTTGCACTAGCGACTAGCCAGTTTAATATCTGTGTGACATATAATACTTCCCCTCATTGATCTATTTGTTGAATTGGTGCAAGCTCGTTTACAGAGTAGAGGATAGAAAAGCAGAGAGGGGCACTGTCCTCACAAAGAAAGCTAACCATGCAATAAGGGTGATCGCTAACACTTCAATTCTGAAAGACCAAAATAGTATGGGACTACCATTACCTTTACCTATAGACCTTGACCTTTTCAGAAGTGGAGTATAATCAGCAGTACAATGTTGGGGGACAGGCCTGGAGCGCAAGCAGTGCTGGAGGAGAACTGCAGGCCCAAGAATCAGACTCTGGAATACAGTGTAAGTTGAGTGTGAAAGCCATGTACAACAGATTCACTTAAGTGCATGTACTATGGTCACTTCTCTCAAGTGTGACTGATGATTTTTTTTTTCATAAGTGTCAACTATTTGCATTGCATCAGGATAAAATTTCCTCTTTCCTAAAGCTGTCCTCAGTTGTCTTGTTGTTTAAAATATTCTGAAAGATGCATGATATTTGGACAAAGCACTTTTGCCAAAACAGTCTAACATTTACTTACAAAAATTGCTGCAAAACCTGCATTGGTTGTTGTTGTGACCGTTACATCAATCTGCTGTGTTTTAACACAAATGCAAAATTTGATGGTTTTTATTTTGTAAACTATGTCCTTTAATAAATAAGTAAAATGTGTAACAAGCACAAAAATACTATGTATTATTTTGCACTTGAATAGCTATAAGTGAAGAGATACATTTTGTTAAACTTTATTTCAATGTTTAATGTAGCTACTCTTGTCTACTCTTAATTGATGTTTTATGCTTTGAAAGAGAACATTTCAAGCAGGAATTGCTCTGCCCTTTATATTTAAGTTGCTTGCTTTTGCTCTTATGGTCTTATTTCTATCCCCTATTCTGGATTTCAGACCCTTTGACTTCTTCCAGCTCTTCTTCTAGCACAGGTTCTATTTGTAAGTCTGTCACTTTTAGTTGGTGTACAAAGTAGTGAAAACTGTCGACAACCAAAAAAAAAAACTTCAAGAAATACAAATAGAAGCTTACTCTCTGTGTGCCTTACTTTGTGTAGAAAGCTAGTCTAATTTTCAAGAAGTATATGCATAAACACTATATCTGTGTCTTGTTCTGTGATGGAAATTATTTTTATTTTTAAACTTAATTAACTTGATTGAAACAGAAGCTTACACTATCCTAACATATACAACAAATGGTAAAACATCAGTGTGAATTAATGTTGTAGATAAGAAGGTGTCATCTGTTTCTGTATTTATTGATAATAAGGCTTTAATCCTTTCAGAAGTATATCAAATTAGAAACTTCGTGTTTTCTTTTTTAAATTTTAATTATATATTTTTACAAGATTATGAGACATCGGTTAAAATTGTTACTGTTACATTGTGACATTTCAGATGCAGGAACAGAGAATGCAAATAAAGACTTAAAATACTACCAAAAATTAATGCAGTTTTACTGGAAAGTCTAACAAAGAATTCTTAACATGTCTTGTGTGTATTGTCCCAGCATGACTACTTTTTGGCATGGGACCATCAATGCCTCCCTTTCAAAATACAAAGGGATTTGGATTTTAAAGACTGGTGTATGCTGTTTGCTGTAGTGACTTGTTCTATACAATCTAAATAATCAGAACATGTCTGTCTATCTCTTCTTTTTTTCTGTAAGGCACCAAGAGCTTAAGGAATAAGACTGGAATAAGACACTATATAAGTTCACTGTATTATTATACAGCTGGAGCATTAGCCTGTAATAAAGTGGCTACAGCAAGTGGTTACTGCAAGTAGGTTTAGACACAAACCTGTGGCGGTAAAATGCCATGCCACTGGATATTCTTTGATCAGTTTTTGTTTTCTGCGTTCAGCAGGGAACTACAATGGTCTTCCTGTATCATTTGTGCTCTTTCCTTTGTGGCTTTTGTTTGTGCAACCAGCTTGGAAAAAAGAGATAAGCATTGATTTTTCACTAGGCTTAAAATAGAAAAGCTTGAAAACTAGTGTTCTCATGGCTCTTTAATCATGTGAAGCTGGAAGTTTGTGTACATTTAGCAAGGTCCTTTTAAGGGGGCATGGAAAGCATACAAGAAATCTAGCTAAAGGCAAATGTATTTTTAAGAAAAAGATACAATGCAATTCAACTTTATTAATCTGCAAGGGCAATTGCAGAAGACTTGCATTCTTTAGTGAAAGATGCTAGAATAGTTTTTAATGCTAATTTTTCTTCAGTATATATATCTTTTGTAGTCAAGAGAATGAGTTCTTGGTAGTTCTATAAAGAATGTCCTGACATACATGACACATACACGGCGCATACATACCACAGTGTCCTCTAGTCGTCAGCTATAAGACTTGGGGGTCAGGTGTACAACAGGTCAGCTAAATTGAGCATAAAATGTGAGGATTTTATTTATAGCTGACTGCTTCATGTTAACCAGCTTGATAACCTCGTAATCACCAAGCCACTTGTGGTGCACCTAATGGTTATGCGATTCGCTTAATGTTGAATGGCAGAGAAAAACCATAAAGATGGCCAAGGAGAAAGCATTACAAGAGCACAGACATTACTGAGCAGGAATTTGTTCACTAAAGAAGTGAAATATAGTACATCCTTTCCTTTAAAGCAGCTGTTTTCAACTAATTCCATCAACTTACTCGGTTTTTAAAAAAATGTACAAAATAATTTTTATAATTATAGATGTGGGCAAAAACATTTGAGCACATTTGCACACATACCCACAGAGAAAGAAAGACAATGCAGTTAAATGAAAAGCAGATCTTGATTCCAGATAATGCTAAATTCTCAGTTAGTTGTAGTTAAACATTGGAGAATTAGCCCTAAAAGCTGGAGCTGAGTCTGTCCTAATAACAGAGCATGATTGTATACAGAAAATTGAATCATAAGATAATGAACACAGTGGAATGGTGTTTGGCTTCTGCATTATAACAACACATGTGACAACATAAGTGTATTGTCTTGTGTCCTTTGATCACCATATGAGGGCCTTGGTGCATGATCTCGTCTTGCATGCTGCCCTGTTTCTGTGTGTTGAATGTAATCTGCAGCTTGGCATAGTATTTCTGGGTAAACAAGTCACTACTGCAATCAATCAGTTCAGAGCACAAAATGCAAAGTTGTCTGCCTTGAGTGCTTTAGTAGTTGTTGCATGCCAGAGTCTTAAGACTCTAGTTTCAAGATGAACTTGCAAGTGTCTTGTGCCTCCAAATAATGTTCGATGATATTGTTTTGTGTACATTTTTATAAGGGGCATATATTTTCATTTCCACATGACGGATGTTGGTAATATGGACAGATTTTCGTTAGACCTCACAGCACTGCAGACTTAAGTCATCATGGTCATCATTATCATCATTCACAGTGACTATAGATAGATTTCCAACCAATGTTTTGTTACTTTTACTAAAAATCTTTATGGATTTACACAAGCCATGTTTTTTAATTACATAATTGAATATTGAGTAATGTGCTCAGTGTGCTTAGTTTTCTATAAAATCTTTGAACTCTGAGATGTTGAGGTTGCCTTACATTTAAAAAAATGCAAATCATGTATCATTTTTGTCAGCTTTAGAAATGTTAAAGTTACCGGTTGCAATGATAACTATCCTTTTCAAATTAATGAAAGTGAATGAGTCTACTGAAAACAATAAACAGTAGACCTTAAATTTGCCATCAGAAATTGAGATAACAATCCAGCTTGATCAGAGCTGGGATAGTAAACTTTTTAAAGAATCTGTTCTCTTTATGCCAGGTAAAGGGAGAATTATTCAAGGGAGAACATAACACATTTTTTATTACAGTTGTATACATGCTGTATCATCTTTATTATAAATGCATCTGTACGAAATTGAGTAAGAACACGAACAGTAAGTTACCTTCATAAACATAAGGATAAATATATTACACCGGAACATAATATGAAAGCAAAATTAGTACATCAAAACATTATTTCTTTGTCTGCAGTCTCACCTTATGCAGTAGGAGCACTGATAAGTGCAGGACTGGCTGTGCTGCTTATAATCGTCTTTGTTGTGCTGGCAATGAGGCTAAAGGTACAAAGCGTATGTGTGCATACATGCGCATGTAATGGATAGAATTTAAAGAGTGCCTGTGCCCACTTGTTTAAGACTGTTATGTGGAGGTTAGTGTAAGAAAAATCACCTGATTTTTAAACTAGTGTAACCAACACATCAGTCTCTGATAGCTACATAGGGGTGGGCTCGTTGCACAAGAACACAACAAAAATGGAATTTGCTGCATAACTGTAGATTTTACTCAGTTTCACTAAGCGGCGGGCCTGCCATCTCCACTCTTGCTTCCAAATCAAAAAGCCTCTCTCAACTCTCAAGCTACACTATCCTATCCCTGTCGAACGTTCCAGTAACTGTCTCCTCCTTTTCCACCTCCTGGTTATTACCCTGCCCTGTGATGGCAGTTATCACCCCTATCCCAAAGTCTGGCCATGTATGGCCTTCCCAAGTGGGTGTAACAATAGAACCAGTAGCCACTGGTGGACATTTCAAGGCTGGCTATTATGTATGCGGTAGATGTGGGAAAGGGACAATCTTGGAAGCTGTTTGACCACTACCCTCTACAAAAACAAGGAAATAGTACATTACTAGAGTGTGTATGAATGGTGGGTGGATGGTCAGGGGGAGTGTACGTGAAGGCAGGGGGTTGAGGGGTGATGGAGGGAGATGACTAGTGGCAGTCCTAGGGTCAGTGAAGTCTGAAGATGGGAAGAAAGATAATGTTGCCGAGGGAATCTAGACAACTGTAGCTAAGGAAGGTGACAACTGAAGGAGGCTCAATAGATAGGCAGTAAAAGTGTATTTATGCTTGACCATTTTGTATGCATACAAGTGTATGTGTGCATGAGTGTCCGTGTATGTACCATATGTAGCTATCTGTATCTGGACTGATTCAGAATGAGGGAGTGTTTTTACTTTGTTTTAAGTACTGGGTTTTATGTAGATGGCTGGTGCTAAGTGAAGAATAAAGCATAACTATTATGTACAATATTCAGAACCAAAATGCAGAACATATTCTAAAGATTTAAATACATGTGTATCTCTTGGCTTCTTATTCTTCAACTTCAACTTAAATGGGCTTTTTGTGTTTATTATCACCAAGATTTGATCGTATTACAGTCAAATAAAATATAAGACTTTTGGCAGGGGTAAATGAAAGTCACCGAAAATAAGATAAGAAGTGGAATGGTTAAAAATGTTAAATCGACAATATAAAGAATTTAGTTATTATAACTTTGATTTATATTTTGAAAACAATTAGAGAGTAATTACAGACTATATCTGATAAGACATGCTTTTTAAGTGTTAATTTTGCACAGAAGCGTGAGAGAAAGATCCGAGAGAAGTTAGCACGAGCACATGATGAAACACTGGACGACCAGGAAGTGGAACTTTTAGATGAAGGTCTCCAACCCAATGGGCATTTTCTGGTGAGTTGCAGTTTCTTAAGCACTTCAGTTTATGGTGCTTAACATTTACAATTGCAAGGGGTTTTGATAATTCTGTAATGACATGTCTGAAGAAACTTGATTGGTAGGTCTCCTATTTTTTTTTCCTATCTCTAGACTCATGAGCTGGACAGCAAAAAAAGGTAAATGTAAGAGAGAGAGAGAGAGATGAGAAAAGATAAACTGAAGAAATAAATATTTCCTATTGTAAAGTTGTTGTCTTCCAGCCTGCAGAGTATTCTCGATTGAAGATGAGTTGGGAAATCCCACGAAAGGACATCCGTCTACTGGAACAGATAGGACGTGGATCCTTTGTGGAAGTATGGAAAGGCCGCATGCGAAGGACTCCTGGAACTAATGATATCGTACGCATTATTGTGAAGAAGCTGGATGGTAAGTAAAGAAAGTCCAATTTTCATTTTGCTTCAGTGATTTTGTTTTTGTTTCTATTTTTTTCATTTCTTGTGAATCTCACTTCTTGCGTATCCTAGACTGTACAATAGTTTGAGAGTGTGCCAGTTTTGAAGTAAATATTATTTATTATTAAATATGAGGGAAAAAGTATCAAAATATGATTTGACTAAAAGAGGACAGATGTGCTAAGACACAGCATAATCTTCTCATACCTTGATAAGCCTCTATCAACAGAATATAATGGTTTAACTTTTGAGAAATTCAGTTGGAATTCTGAAAACCTCTGGATTTTTTATAACAATCTGGAGTCAGTAAAGGTCAGTAAGTGTGTAACCAACAAATCAGTCCTGATGGCTATGTAGGGATGGGCTAGTCGTACACGAACACGACAAAGATGGAAATTGACGCATAACTGTAGATTTTATTCAGAGTCTCACTCCGCGTCTGGCCCGCTGTCTGTCCACTCTCACTCCCAAATCAAAAAGTCTCTCTCAATCCTAAAGCTATGCTACTTATTCTATCTCCATCGAACGTTCCAGAATCATCCACTCCCTTTTCCCATGGTCTCATCATGACCTTTCCCAGCCCCCATGGCGCCAGTGATGACCCTCACCCCACCCTGTCTGGTCATGGCCTCCCCAAGTGGCTCAGGAGACTTCGTAATTTCTGGTATAACAATAGGTCCAGTAGCCAGCAGTTCAAGGCTGGCTATTACATAGGCAGCTGGCGTGAGAAAGGGACAGTCTTGGAAGCCATTTGACTCCTACCCCCTACAAAGCAAAGACATAACTTAGTACATTACTAGAGTGCTACAAATGCTTTGTTGATGCTATGTCTCTTATTAATGTAGATGTTAACACTGCAATAGATAAATTTAATAAAGGACTAAGATTAGCTGGTCATTGTATGAAGAGTACTGTACATGTAAGTATGGGAAAAGAGAAATAATTGAATTGACCATGAATGCAGACATAGTAGGAAGGCAGTTAAACAACTTTTTAAAAAATTCAATATGACCCTTCTAAATGAAGACAGAATGAACTATTTACAAAAAAGAAATACAAGTGCTTGCTGCAATTTAAAAAGCAAGAGCATAAAAGCCTTACCATTAAGACTCTCCATTAACTTTGAACACTCTGCTGTTGACAGCAGAGGCCACTAATAAGGAGAGACACTTCTTCAGCACGGAGCTAGAGGTCATGAAGATGGTGCCGTCTCACCCTAACATCGTCAGACTTATTGGCAGCTATACTTCCAACGGTAATTTTGTGCCTTTTGGACACTGAAAGCTAATGTCTAGCTTTTATAAGTTTGATTTATTTACTTTCAAATATTATCTAGAAATATTAAAATCCACTCTTTGCTTTCAGAGTGTTCGTTTGCAAGGCAGTTGTACTTATACCTTAACACAAAAAGGAGACTGCAGAAAGTTCACAAAAATATATATAATCAAAGTATTTTGCAGGTTTAAGAGGAATTTATCAGGCAGTTTGCTGATTGTAATTAGGGGTCAAAACTGCAACATTCAGGAAGTAACAATAGTAAACTGAGGTATTTACAGAAGATTGTTGGGTGAGAGCAAAAATCAAAAGTTCATGGTAATTTTTTCACTGTGTGTATTAGAACCATGGCTTACGATGCTGGAGGTGGCTCAAGAGGGCACACTGCAGGAGTTTTTGCAGCGCCATCGTCCAGGGCAGCAGGAGATCGTCATTGGAAGGGGAGATGACCAGCCAGTCTTCATGCGGAAACACACGCTGACAGCGCAGAAGCTGCTCTGTCTTGCTGCCCAGGTAGCCAGTGGACTGGAGCACCTGCAGAAATTCAAAGTGAGTGTTGTACTAACTATAAGTGAGAGTGTTTGTGGATGGATAGGTGAACAGGCTGGTAGTGTGAGTCATTCTATTCTTTAGATTGTCTGAAATGCTTGGATACACTTGAGCCATGAGTGGCACAGGAGTGAGAACATATTGAAATCATAAGCTTGTTTTATGGACTGGATTATACGCAAGACAACCCAAGACAACAGTACCAGTATCCAGTGGACCTTCACTATACAGCTAGAGGATCTGGATTTTGTAGATGACATCAGTCTTCTATCTCATTGACAACAACATGCACAAACAAAACCGAGTAAGCTAACCAAGGAAGCAGAGAAGACTGGCTTAAAGGTTAACAGAAAGAAGACCAAAGTGGTGAGAATCAACAAGCAGGAACTCCCAATCCAACTTCAAGGAGAGAACATCCTAGAAACAGACCGCTTCAGGTATCTGGGGAGCATTGTCAACATGCACGGTGGAGCGGATGATGACATCAAAAACCGTATCAACAAGGCCAGGCATGTCTTCAACAGCCCATCTTCCCCATCTGGAACTCCCGAGCATTATCCTTCAGTAGTAAGACCGGCATCTTCAACACCAATGTGAAAGCAGTCTTACTGTATGGTTCTGAAACCTGGAGAGTGACAAACACTATCAACAGTAAGCTCCAGACCTTTACCAACCAATGCTTACGCCATATTCTGGGAATAAGATGGCCTGAAAAGATCTGCAACAGCAGCCTGTGGAAAAGAACCAACCAGAATGCCACTAGCCAAGACATCAAAAAGTGCAAATAGGGGTGGATAGGACACACCTTGTACAAACCAGCTGACACCATTGCCAAGCAAGCAGTTCTTGAATGGAACCCTCAGGGGAAGAGGAGAGTTGGGAGAGTTGGAAAAGAATAGTAGAGAGCGAGGCAAAGGACATCGGAACCATCTGGGCCCAACTGAAGGGGGGTGCCCAAAACCGAGTCCGCTGGCGAGGTGTTGTTGCAGCCCTAAGCTCCTCAAAGGAGCAACAAGGAATAAACTAAACTAACTAAGCTTGTTTTAGCAAAACTAAAGATAGCATACCTATCTCCTCACCCTCGATACCTTTCTATCCCCCAACTCTTTGCGGAATTAGATTAGAGTTGTCAGGGGAAGTGGGGGTGAGCAGGGCCGTCCTTAGGGGCAGGCAGACAAGGAATCTGCCTAGGGCCCTGTATTTTTGATAGTCATCAGGGGCCCTGCGCTTTTGATCAAAACCGTGGTGATAGTGACATTGTGGGGCCCTATGCCCCACTGGGGGTGATTAGGAACAACAAGAAGAAGATAGTGGCATTGAGTAACCTGCACTTCCCTATGCCTTGGCCTCCAAGAATGTGCATGGGGGTGAGTATGCTGCTTCACACAGGTTTTGAACCAGATTTGTGTGTGCCTTCAGATTTGGATACTGCTGCTTGAACAACTAGTCTAACCACTATTCCTAAGTGAAGTATCTTGCAGGTTAAAATTCTATCGCAACAAAGACAACACTTCAATATCACATCAGCCTTTAAAAAAAACAATAATAATATGAAGCCAATAATATCAAATGTTACTTTAATTATATTACAAGTGATGCATCAAGAACAAGGAAACATTTTAATGGTGATGAGCGACAAAGAGAAAAAAGGGAGAAATAAAAGCAAAGAATCAGATGTTGGTGTACTGACCTTCAGGGTACAAGAATCTCAAACCATCTGGTACAGAAAAACTTTTAAGGCCATAGAGCATGAGTTACCTAAAAGGGTTAGTGAGTAGTTGGTCAGTTTCTGTTCTTTGCCAAAGTAATTTGATTTTGTGCAGATAGTATTATAAACATTTGTTGCTTGCAGCTTATCTACTACCGGCTGCAGTCTGCACGTGTTCTTGTTGCCAAAGGAGGAGTGTGCAAACTCTCTGGCTTTGGTTTTCCTCATGAAATTGGGGACAGAAACATGTACCAGCAGGTAGGTACCCTCTCTACTTGCTTTGTGTGGCTACAACATTCATGTCAGAATCAGAAGATGAACTTGAGTTCTTAGGGATTAAGGTTTTATTCAAACATGAATTTTGCTTATTTATTTTAAAAATTATTTGTGCATATAGCTAAGAGTTTGATTAGCATACTTTAATAGGTGACCCTTTTAACTTTATTGTGCCTAGAAAAGTGACTGGTTGCAAGAAAATAGACTGATATCTTGAAAAGTAATTGTTTACTCAATAATTGCCATGTCTTTGTTGCTGGTTTCCACACATTGGAATCATATCAGCCCACTTGCTATTCTCTTGATTAGTCCAATGATTATAGCATTATAATTATTAACTTGAAAAATGCAGCTGGTTTTTAAAAAAAATCAGCAGCGAAAGTTTTAAAGTAAGAACTTTTACAGGCCTCAGCTCCAATTCGCTGGATGGCCCCTGAATCTTTGGTGGAAAATGTCTACAACACAAAGACTGACGTGTGGTCTTATGGTGTTCTTGTCTGGGAAATTCTCCACTTTGGTGAGTAAACAGGAACTCAATGTTCGTAGTAGCATGTTAGCTGTTTTGCTACTTGCTTCACTGCACAACAGATGTCTGTCATAATCACTGTTCAGGTCCTGATCTGAAAATGCAGCAAACAATAAGGTTACATGTGCACTTACTGGACTTTCTGTTTTCATTATTGTTCTCTGGTTTTGCATAGAATCTTTTTGATAGGATGCAATAGACCAATGAAACGCTAATGCACTCATGGTCACCAGCACAGCATGTCTTACTGTGCCAGAAGGAAGAAGGGCTCAAATGAGGCAGGATGAGGCAACTGGGCCCCCTCCCACAGCTGAAGTATTTGTTGAAAGGGGTCATCATAGGTGAAGAACTCCCTCTGTAGAAACATAGAGATGATGTGTGAAAAATAAAGCTCTGTTGAATATGGGGTTGCCGGGTATAATAGGTCACCACAGGTGAATTAGTG
The DNA here is from genome assembly GCF_003073045.1 of Pomacea canaliculata. Lineage (NCBI taxonomy): Eukaryota > Metazoa > Mollusca > Gastropoda > Architaenioglossa > Ampullariidae > Pomacea > Pomacea canaliculata. The sequence goes on along the minus strand of NC_037596.1, from coordinate 7,861,631 downwards.
CTCTTTTTGTAGTTTGATGCAGGGGAGACCATACTTGACTGAGGTTGCAAGGGGCATATTCGTCAGGCAGACTTTGTAAAGGTACAATTCCTGACAAAGCAAGACATGCTAATCCACTGTCATCAACATTCAGCTCATGCTACTAGGGGTCATAAACAAGCAGTATTTGGTCTCCCCTGGTAACAGCCAGTAAATAACTTATAAATAACTATGACGTGGATTGATCCACTATGATGGCTATTGTAAAGGTTGGTTTCTAAGTCGCGCAATGGATAATTAATCTGACCAGTATTTGACTGCACATTATTACAACACTCAACTATTTCATTACAGCTCACATGTGCATTCACACCATCAATAAAGTAGATATGTATATGTAAATATAAAAATAAGATATAATTAAGCAAAAGGAAGACATAAATCATATATACATAAACGATTATTTCAACACTGTGGATAGCTATTGATACTCAGCTACTTTTTGGCGAAAGTCTTTCACTTTTGACTATGCAAAAGTTCCACACTTTGCACTTACCATCTACATTACATGTGCATAATTCACAGTTCACATGTATTATGCACAGTTTGCATATATAATTCCAGTTCATATGTAACCAACATGTCAGTCTCTGATGGCTACGCAGGGTTGGCTAGTCTTACAGGAATAACACAAAGATGGAATTTCCACACTGAAGTTTTTAATTCAGTTTTGCTGGGCGGCTGGCCTGTCGTCTCTCTGCTCTTCCAAATTCAAAAAAGGCCTCCTCCACTGTAAAGCTACACTATTTATACTCCCTACCATCGAACTTTCCGGAACCATCCATCCTGCCTTGTCTCGTCATTGTTTCCCTAAGTGGCTCACTCAACTTCATAACTTTTGATGTAACAATAGATCCTGTAGCCATGGGTGGCTTGTCTGGTCATCGTTTCCCTAAGTGACTCACTCAACTTCATAACTTTTGATGTAACAATGACCCTGTAACCGCGGGTGGGGAGCTCAAGGCCAGTTATTATGGCGTGGGAAAAGGAGTAGTCCTGGGCCGTTCGACGCTGACTCTCTACAAACAATTACATAACTCAGTACACTTCTAGAGTGTTACACATATTTATATGTTATCCACCATCCTTTGGGAAGCTATACTCCCACCAACTTGATCTACACAAGTTTACTTTTCACAACTAGCGTCTCCTCGAGATAGACCTTTGCTTGGCAGCACGCAGATTTGAAAAGTGAGTTTCTAGTTGCCTCTTCCTGCATGTGGGGTGTTCCTGGTCACTCTTTGATCTCAGGTTGATTCAGGAAAGTTAGCAGGTACTATAACTCTTCCACCCCGCTGCAGTGTATTCAGGCCAGCGTGTCCCATGTCACTGGTCAGATTTATGGGCCCTGTCTTGACCATCATTTCAGTTCATTAACAGGAGCAAAGGTACTTTGCCAGTGCACTGTTGGTGGTCTAAACTCTAACCAAGCTTTGTTAAAAGTTGAAAATACGTTTTCGACAGCTATAGATTATTTTTGAAACAAAAGATGTTTACCAGACTTGTTCTCTTGCAGGCATGACACCATGGCCACGCCTTGGACCTCAGGAAGTGCTTGAAAGTGTGCACACAGGCAAACGTATGCCCCCACCACCACACTGCAGCAAGATCATGTGAGTCAGCATATTTATTTCTTTATATCCTTGAAGCATTTCTAGTGAAGTCATCATTTGTCCCTCAACCACGGGGAATAGAATAGATGAGTGTATTTTAAACCATCCTTGTAAACCAGAGGGCTCTCTTATTCATTAACACAGATATCACCAGTGATAACTATTAACTTCTCCAGACATTTTCAGTAAAACTAATGCATGACTTTTTTTGTCCACCCTGTTTTCAGCTGGACCTATCTTGCTAAACTATTAATACAACAAATAAAACTTTTTTAAAAATGTGAAAGTGGCTTGTGCACTTTTATCTGGTGTTCAGGCCAGGTCTTATTTCTTTTGTAATCAGCATCAGATATCAAATTAATTGCCATCATCAAGCTCTGTCCAAGAGTATAATAAAATTTTGTTCAGTTTGCAATAGGAAAAGGTAACTTTGGAGTACCCACAGGTGAAAGGAATTAAGGCTTTTACTATCCTTTAGATTGTTTTACTATCCTTTCCATTGTCTTACTATCCTTTCCATTATCATACCACTCTGTGCCCTGTTAACCTATAATGTAGCCAGTTCTCAACTGTTGAAAATATTGCATACAATTATTCACCCCTAACATCAGCCTTCACCTTTACCACTTGTGCAGCTACGGGTTAATGATGAAATGCTGGATGGCTAACCCAGAGGACCGGCCTACCTATGATGCCATACTGGAGAGTCTGTCTCACATGGTCACAGAGGCAGAAGCCCATGTTGTCTACGCTCACCTGCCGGCATACCTGCAGAGTCTGGATGGTGGTGCTGATGGTGACGCAGATGGAATTTCACATGCATAGGTCAAGGTGACCAATCAGCAGCACATCATTTTTTTAGATTATTTTCAGACTTGACTAACTTGATAGGCTGTGTGAGCAGAGTGGATTGGTCTTTGTAAAAGGGACAAAACTGTGCTTTAAAGTGTGTAAGTACCCTGTGGGCTGTAGCAGGTCCCTCTTTGTGACTACAGTAGAATAGTAGACATCTTTCTTTGACTAAAATGTTAATGACACTGTTATGTTTACATAAACATATCATTTTAGTTTACGTCTTTGCGTCATGTCATTTTAGTTTCATAGCTTGTGATATTTGAATTCTCACCATGTTCAGTGACTTTCATTTTCTGGTGGAGAGTATGAAGGCATACTTAGAATGTTCTTTGTGTTTAGTGTTCACGTGTAACCATTTATACCTACTGCTGCAGCTAATAAACAGATTTTCAATTTGGAGAAGGGGATTTGGAGATAATTTTCATACTGTACTGCATTTGTGCATCCTGTGACAAGGGCTTGAAATGCAATGACATTCTATCATTCTCTCTCTCTTTTCTTACTCACACACACTCAAAAATGTTTATAATAATTACAACATTCACAAGTAGCTTTCTACTGCCTGACAGAATGATAGATGAAAGGGTCATGCACAGGTAACGGTATTTTCAGTAATGATTTGGCTGAAACTATAAGAAAAAGCTTTTTTTCAAAAAAGTTATAGCATTAAAAATCAAGGAACATTATTTTGCCAAGACAAAAGCTAACTCTGATTTTGCATTTTCTTTTTACAAAACGTTTGATTTTTGACTAGCAGATTCATGCATACTACAGTGTCACTTCACTTCTTTCCATTGTCTCCATCTTTGTGTTTGACATTGGAATATGACTTTGTATTGATGTGGAGTACACTGATCTCACCTCTCTGCTGGAGAAAGTGTGCTTTAAAGGCTAGTATTATTATTAGAGGGGTAGGAGCTAGGATACAGTGTGCTGTGGCAGCTTTGAAGAAGTTATGCCTGCTTAATATGCTGTTGTGTACTACTTTTAATTTTTTAGTTGTCCCTAAAGTTTACCACTACTGCTGATACATGCATACATATCATAATTTTGCATGTCATCATTATCCATAAGCCTTTGAAAAATGATGCTGGGGGAAGGTGTTGAAAAGGTAACAGGTACCTTTGCTTTTAGCATAAGTCTTTAAAAATGGTTTCAAAAAGAAGTGTTGCTTTCATTGATACATTTTTTTTTCCTATCTGCTTGTTATATCAGATCTCAGTCTAGGAATACAAGAGAAAGAATAGACAGTCATGCATAACAACAGAGATGCTTTCTGAAAAATACATCGTTAAGTGATTTCATCACATCACCTTACACAAACATAGCTGTTCACTGTCATCGTGAAGTATTAGGTACTGTACATGATTGTACGTGTAATACATTTAAATGGCTGGCAATGCAGTAGGTTTGTTTACATCAACGTCACTACAGACATGCGAGTAATACATTTCACTTCAATGTTATGCCAGCTATGATGCCAATTCTTGTTTCGTTATCTTATAGAACCACTATCACATATGTCGTTCACTGTCGACCAGAAAATCATTATGCAGTATTTAACCGTAGCTGCCTAGAATTTCCCTCACTTTTTGTTTTTTATCATTTTATTGCATAATTTGGTCATTTTGATAGAGTGAACAGTGTAGCTATCAATATTCAGTTTTAAGTATATTTTGAAGGTGGAGGAATTTAATGATTTTGTGTTTTTACACCAGTACAACTGAAAATTTTTATTTGGCAGCTTTTTTAAAAAATTTTCTCCCAGTGGCTTTGTATATAAGAGGGAATCTTTGTATTTTTGTTTCCTCTAGATATTTTTGCATGGAAATGTAGAGTCTTAGGCTTCAGTTGTGAAGAAAAATTCCATGGTGTTTGAACTCATTTGTTATTGTTGGCAAATCTTTCATTCCAGTTGAGAAAGGGAATAAATTAGAGTAAATTAAGTAGCGTGGCTGCTTGTCAGATTTTGATTAGCATTTTGTAAGGCTCCTCTTGAGTTGAAAATGCTGGTGGCCCTTTCTCACCTTTCCTCCTATATGCCTGAGACATGACGTAGCAATTGTGCATTCCTTTAGCATGTACATATTTTGTGAACAGAGACAGCACTTACAAATTAAAACTATTATGTACACACATATATCTGTCGACATACACATTGGCATGGTTTTTCATGCATGTACAGGCTTCTACACACACACAAAACCATGCACATTTATGCACACTCAGTATATGTGCAGTAGTTTCCTGCCATATTATAAAGCTTCCAAACAACTTAGCTGTCTCTTCATTGTATCGTTTTAGGATCTTGAAAATATATTTTCATCGTATCAGAATCTGTAAAATGATCAGATACTGTATCATTTGTGAGTGTTGTGCCTATATAAAGATTACTATTTGTGCATATATTTTAATATTTGTGTCCGTGAATGAAATTTATTTACTACTTAATGAATTCCAGGTTTAAGTTTAACTAGAATTTTTACATCATTGCTTTTGCTATTTGGGCAGCAAATTTTGTTAATTAGAAACAGATTTACAGAAGAATCATGTAGCTGAAAAATCTAATAATTGCTGTCATTCAGCCATTTTTTTTATTGTTGTTGTAAGCATTGTGGTTGGTTTGGTATTGTGCCATACTCTGCTGTTTTTCTTATTTTGTTGCAGTCAGCTGGACTGTTCTTGATTAATTGGATGGAACAGTAGTTTGTGTGGATGGCTAAAAAGCAGTAAAAAGCTACATATGCGTACAATATTCCATCTTTCACAGATGTAGGACATTTAAGTCAAATTGTTGCATATTTGCATTTGCATAAATACCCAGAGGGTCAAAAAAGAAAACCATCCACACAGTTTATAACCTGACACCAAAGCTTGTAAAATACAGTAAACTTCATTAGATGAGTATAATTTTATCACTTTGGTTCCTGTTGTTAATGGCTCCAACACTTTATTTACTATATTTTGTCTCAATTTTGTAAACTAATTTAGTGTATGCAATCAACCATCTTCGTGTTTGTTGTACCTTGTTTGTGTTTATTTGCTTTTTATATATATTCGTGATGGAGCAAAGGTTTGATCACAATTTAAATATTTGTATATTTGTCAACAATTGAGTATGTTCTCTAGGTGTAACCGATTTTAATATATTGTATCTTTTGATGCAATCATAGAGATCCCTAGATTTTATTTTTTTTTGTTACTCAGTTTTGTCTCCCAATGTTTATAGAGATTTGAAGTTGCTTTTCTTCAGTAAAGACTATTTTGATTTATTCTGAAGGCATTTTGTGAAATCTCAAGTGATATTTTCCTGCTAACAGCCCACTGATGCATAGCAAGTTGCAATAGCAGTAATTGTGATCATGCAGACTAAAATTTACATTCAAAAATTTTTAACTTTCTTTCATACCTCATTGAAGAAAAACTATTTCATGAAATATTGAACTACTTTTATTTTCATATTTATTTCTTGGCAAAGTCTGGTTCAAGTTGCAGTATCTCATTTATTGGAATAAATCTCAGCCTTTAAAAGAGAATTATTTCTATGTAGCAAACCTGTGAACTGCTTTCATTAGGGTATGGTACATTATACTGCATCCACACTTTTATATTATTATTTTATCTTTACTTAGGCACTGATTGTGGACAGTTTCTCTGTAATGATTTGAACTCATTGTGATCTATCAATCTTCTTTTTCTTTTTTTAACTGTAAACACATTTCCAAAGTCTATTCTTTTGTAGGCTTTAAGGTATGTGCAATACTATACAAAGCCAGTTTTATTTTTGTTTAGCTGCTTTGTCAGATGTTGAAATGCTCAAAAAATACTTTGTGAACGAGAGAGAAAATAGTACTACATTTCCAAGAGTAAAGGAACAGAACGATGATTGATCTCTGCCTTAGCATAATATATAATAAGAGATGAGATTTAAAAAACTGAACTTCTACCATACAATGTATAAAATCAGAAGAGAAGAGAGGGTTAAAAAACACATACATTTCTCCTAAACTTTGTGCTATCTTGCAAATGTCTACACTTCTAATTATCCAAGAGCATTACTCATAAGATCACATTTTTTTGTATGTGAGATTGTTTAAGCTTATGAACAAACAGGTATATGTTTAAAGTATCAGTAGTATCTGTGTAAACACATTGGTTGTTATGGCAGTTTTTTAAAAACTGCTCATTATTTTCATTTACCTGAATATTGTGGTTTTGTATTTTTTCCCCAGAAAATGACATTTTCTTACAGCTTATTTGCTTATTAGTACTTTATAGCTAATAAAATAAAATGTTTTGTTACACAGTTTCTGTTTTTATTTATTCAGTTTCCCCACAAACCTACTTCACACACATATACAAACAATGGTCATGATCTTTCATTATGGAAAGCTATAAAACAGATAAAAAGTGTTTTCATCCCTTATTTGAAATAAGATCAACATCCAATTGGGAAAATAGCACAAGCAGAGCGATCACAAGGAACTTAACATTTACAACTGCTTACAACAGAAAACTAGTGAAATAATGCTTCTGTACATCTGATAAACGACACTTTGGCACTGATCTAAGTTTAATGTATCACATACCTCATTGCTGACCCTATTTCCCAGCACAAAGAATCCTAAGGAAGTTGAGGGGTGGGTGTCAACCAGCAAGCAACCACCTGTTAAGGTAACTGAGAATAATGTATGTGCCACCCACAGTGAAAAAGACTGGAAGAAAGTGTCCTTAAAAAAAAAAGTCTGTAAAAAAAGGTATAAGTGTGTTGTCTGCACTTGTATGTGTGCTTTCTTTCATGGAATTAATGTTAAAAAAAATTATTTCTATCAGTGCTTGTCAAGTTTATGTAAGAAGTGGATTGGTATTGATAAAGGAGACAGTTTATTTTTCTCAAAAGAGTTTATTCAAATGCATACCATTGAATGATGTGAGCAGGATGAGCATAAATTTTAAGCAAGTCGCAAAAACATAAAAGACTGGCTGACAAGATGTTTTGGTTGGGATACTATAGCACAGCGTTCTACACTAATTGCATACAGCCAACCTTTCAACAGATTTGGCTGAAGGTGAAGTGGGACATTGCCTAGGTTATAAGCACCAACATCAGTAACACTTTGAAGTCAGATAGTACTATTACCTGAGCTATGACAGTTACTATTCTTGTGAGACAGATTTCCTTGTGTGATCCCACGATGATTTTTCTTAGACAGTCCAGGTATGCTATAAAGACATCTAGTGATGTTATCTATAATGACAACTCCTCATGACTCACAACTAGCAAGCCTCAGATTGTAGCTAAAAATAAACAGTACACCAGTTACTTTTAATGCCTTCCTAAATAATCCCATGACAAAATCTCATGAAGATGTTCAAGGATACAAACTGTATAGGCACAAAATAATCCCTATATATGTCCGTAGTTTAGGAAGCTATGTACTAGCTACAGACTAAAATATTTTTGGCTGGGATTTTATAGGGGGTTTGTTTGGGAGGAGGAGGAAGATTTTTGTTGCAACCTGGGACCTCTCAGTAAGTGTCCCATCCACATCTTAGTTCAACGACAGAGGTGTGCATGAACACTACATTTATGTATGCCTCCAAAATTTGAAACTCATGCTCAGAAATCTTCCAGAGTACTTTGTACTGTTTAAAAAAATGCTCACTTGAGTTAATGACCTTTTTTTAAAAAACACACATACAGAATTTGTGAATTTATATTACATGCACTTTATTCACTTCATATGAACTTAATAACCAAAGTGCAAACATGTACAGATGAACTGTTAGGTGCCGTTACTTTATTGTCATTAAAGATACATTTTCCATGGCAGATGACAATGGCTTGATTTCTCAGTCATTAGAAGGAAGTTTGAGACCATTCATATGTTACTCCCATAATCAATATTTTATTTGTTTTCTTCTCCATGCTTTCATACTTTTGATTTAAAACCAAAAACATAGTTTAAGCCCTGAGATAACTCAAGCTGCTGATCAGCATAAAATTCTACAAAACAATAACACATCACAAATACATATTATAAAAAACATGCAAGCAGGCAGGAAGAGAATGAAAGCGTTCAGGGAAAAAATCTTTAGCAGAAGCTAAAAAATAATCTTTGTGTCATGCAAAATACTCACACTTTATAAAAGACACTACTTTTAAAACAATATTCTCAATAATCTGAATGTTTCAAAAATGTTTCCTTCAAGTAAATATGTGAAGATGCAGCTTCACAAGCTATATTTTTCATGGAAAATTTTTCAATAACAAAAGAGCTATACATGTTAAGAAACAACTGTTGAACTTGACGTTTATGCTCATGATGACCACCAGGTTTATATCACTTGGCTTAACCAAGTTCAAGTAACTGTGCAAAAGCAGGTAACACATAAGAAAATAATCAGCAATAAAACTGATCAGTAGACAGGTTTTGATTCCTGCTGACTGACAACTGTAGTGACCTTTGAAAATCGGAATATTAGAATACAATACTATTCACACTATGTTCAGAGGAGAACATAAAAGTTTCCTATTTCTTTGGCATAGGTACTGAATAAGTTAAAGTAATGCTTTGGCTATGCAGAACAAATTTTTGGTGAAAGTTTCAGACAAGCTTCTTCAGAAGCATATGGCAAACTTTCTGCCTCGCACACTGCAGGCACTCACATTTCTGCTTGGTACAGTCTGCACACCACAAGCACCAGCTGGCACCCATTAGTTGTCTGGAGATAGCATGCCACATGCACAGACAAGGCCTATTGCAAACGATTTCAAACTGTAGGAGAGGGTGTGGAGAAAAGAACCATCTAGCTCATCGAGGACATAGCGAAATTCCAGTGACGCTCATGTTTGCATGGTACAAACATTTGAAAGCACAAAAGAAGCACATGACAAAAATGTTCAATTCAGCATATCAACTCTGCAGCGTGCAAAGGCAGCCATTACACTGATCTGTGTTGTTGCACGTGCCTGATAATACTGTTTTATTAACAGTGAACGTATTCAACATGACACTGAAAATTTAACAAAAGATTGTAGCAAAGCTAAATATTGTAAGTTTTTTGGATAATGAAAAGCCTCTCCACTCTACTTCAACACAATCCTTTTCATGATTACCTTGCCTTGGGTTTTTGTTTTCTTTTTGGGCTAATAATCGATCTGTGTTATTGGATTAGAGGGGATTTTTCTTTGCATCATATACTATTTCTAATAAGTTATCATCACTGATCTCTACCAGAATCGTGGCACATACTCTGTTTGCTACTAGTCGCCAAATGCTCCTACAGAGTGCAAAGGGTATCACAGGTTCTTAGAGAAGCCTCAGTGGATTCTTCCATTGCAGTGTGCATGGTTTTAAGTGGGAAGGCAGATAATTTCTGAGGTGGCAAAGGCAAAGTTAGTTGCTATACTAACTAAATTCATACTAACTCTAATTCATTCAGTTGGAATATGGGATGGAATGTTTTAGAGCTGGTGCATACATTTGTGAAGGGCCACAAAGAACATTTACAACCAAAAGTGGCTTCTCTTACTCTTTACATAATGGAGAATTAAAACCAAAGTGCTGCACACCAAACTTTGAAATTTATTCCCCAGACCACGCTAGCATAAAAAAAAAACTTACCAAAATATTGCTCTTTAAAGTATTTAATGCAATTTCTATCTGAAAGGACCGTTACCTTGCAATCTTTCAAAACAGGCACACATACCCTGTTGGTACCCTAGCTGTAGGGTAAATGAGATCTCTATGGTTATTGAACTATATCATTAACATATTGTTCACAAAGAATGACTTTTCATGTGACACAGAGTCAGACTTTGTTGATCTCTTTAACCACCTACTGGACAAATTTCAGTGGGCTCAGAATAATACCCGTTTCACTGTCTTCTGCAGACAAAAAGAAGACCATGCTACACCCTCCTCTGGGAGCTTCACTGGTTGCCAGTCCAAACTCACGCAGATGAAAACATCGTCATGCTGTGCTACCATTGTCTTCACGGCCTTGCCCAGCACACTAGTCTGAATGACTCTTGCCTTACCATTGAATCTGGTCTTTTCAGTCTGATTGTCCTGCCATTCTCTCTGTGCCACTGTGTCTACGTTCAAAGCTTTCAAATCCAGTCTCAAAACCCATCTTTTAAGCAATAACTTGCATAATTAGGAGTACTATTCACTCACTCCTGAGTTCATCAATGCACTTAGCTCATATTTCTGGCATGGTGTCATCTGTTTTCCAATGCTTTTGTTTCTTGTATGAACTTTTGGTTTACATGTATTTGTAATTATTCATCTGCAGTGCACTGGACTCACATTTAAAAGGGGAAATGCACTTTAAAAAATACTGCTTCATTCAGAAACCCAACAGATTTTTCATCTAGGAAAATATCATCTGTATTCTTCGCTTAATTACTCAGATCATAATTGTATCATGCTGTCCTTAATAAAAAATCAGTAAACAATCATTATTATCACAACACCAAACATCTAAAGAATCCTCTCCACATAAAATAATTTAAAAAAATGATTAAAACTACTTTCCCCACAGACATAGCAATAAACTACAGTGTAAATAATATTCACATAACATTTCTTCCGAAAATGTAAACAGTTCTGCATCTGAGCACCAGCAGGGAAAATCAATTTTCTTTCTTTGTGTCTCCATTTGTCACCTGCTTCTCAGAGTCACACTTTAATTTTTTCTTATTTAAAACTTCATCGAGAGGCCCTCTTCCTTCAAAAGCAGTTGGGTTGCAGAACGAGCCACCAATGTGGTCCCAGAGGGTAAAGAACTGTCCATAGTTGTAGTTGTAGAAGAGGTGATGGTCTGTGTGATGGGCACTGCCATTAATAAAGGGCTGCAAACATTTTGGGACGCTGTAGACCCCATCATGTATGGATACCGTCCAGAAGTTGACAAACACAAATAGGACCAAGTAGGTAACCTGAAATTCGTCCCCACGACCATGTTATTTTGTAATAAAAAGATCAATTTCCATGCAATCTGATGTTATTCTTAATAAAGTATATTTGGCATGAACAATAATGGTTTTCAATGTAAATTTCATTAAAGAATAATACTGATTTATAAACAAATTACTGCAATGTTGTACAGGAGATCATCAAAAAAAAAAAAAATTAGCACTAGCACAGTGTTACAATGCACTTTATTCTGATGCTATTTTCTAGCATTTTAATTTTTCTTCTTTACAACTTTCTGAAATATTCCTGCTGATTGTGTTTTCTAAAGTCTTCATATGTGTAAGACCTATTTACATACCTTGTGAAGGGGAAAAAGAAATGGATAGATGTGGTATGGACATGACTGTAAAAAACCATCCACTGGGTGGAAAGCATGGCTGGCAAATGGGGTTGGGACTTTCCAGGTGTGGTGTGTCTTGTGCAGGTAGCGGTAGACAGAGCGATGGTGCAGCCCACGGTGTATCCAATAGATGAAAGCATCCGTGAAGGCCACAAAGGTGAAACAGCTCAGAACTACCCAAAACCAGCCTGCGTGAAATCAAACAAAGATTTGTAGGGACCCTGAGCTTCTTCTTTGACATATAAACCAATCAGTTCATGCTATGAAATCATCTTGTAATTTAATAATTCTCTGGGTTCACATCATAAAACAAGGCCAAAAAGACGATTTGCAGCAGACTCAACAAAGGAGAAAATACCTTTTCTTTAAATAAAATATCAGAATCAGAAAGAAATTAAACAAACAAAAGGGTAAAGGAGATGGCAAGATTAGTTTATGTGACAGAAGAAAACCCCAGAAATCAATTGAAATACAGATATATATATATTAAGGGCAATCTCTATCTGCAAAGCATTCATTATAATTAAAAAGATTGACACACACACACACAAAACGATTGTTTTACTATGACGGCCAAAAAAATCCATTAAAAAATTTTCAATGCAACATATCCTAGATCGTACCACACAAAAATCATTCTGATTTTGCTGTCTGTTGCCATGAGTCTATATATTTGTTGATATAACTGGACTTTGTGTGTGAACTTGTGCTTTGAGCATTTTTAATCTGCATTCAGATGTTATTTTTATTTGTGTAGAGTGCACTGAGTCTACTCTATAGTGGAGAAATGTGCTAAGTAAATCTGCATTATTATTAGTGGTATTGAACACGTATGCATATAAGTGCTGTACTCATATGTACTGTACAAAGTACACATTAATACTGATGATGATAACTTGTAAATTATCCCAAGGCTAGAACGAATATGGATGCTTATGGATGGAAGCAGAGAAATGAAGAAACTAACCTAGAGGTGAGTCACCAACATTGTCATATAGCTTGCTGTACCCACGTACTTCCACAAAAAAGACCGCCACTGTCAGAATACTCATTAAAGGAACTGACTTTACTGTGCATATTATTTCTCGACGTATCTGGTTCTGTTAAAAGAAAATTCCAAGGAGCATGTATGTGATACAAAGAGAGAAAAAAAAGGAAGAAAAACTAAACATACTATATTTATAACAATGGCATAATACATGTATATTAATCCACATGAAGATATGTTTCAATATCTAGTACTCAAAGATGGCACCATGCAGTGCATTAATATCACATACTTAAAAAGCTCCAAAATGCAGGAAAACATTATCTTCAAAAACTTATATCTCAACAATCCAACAGTATTCCTGTCTAAAATCTGGTAAATTAAGATCTTGCAATAAATCCAGAAAATAATTTTGCACTTGGGTTTAAGTCAGCCTTTAAAAAACAAATTATGTTTTCTTACAATTTAAATTGCTTTATGTTCAATAAAATGTATCCTTGCAATACTGTAACTCACTAATGTATAATGACTATTGTCTGACATAATGGTGACATGTTTTAGTCCAAGACTATAAAGAAAGTTAGTCACAACGAAGTAAGATTGTATACAATAATAGTAGAAATGTAACATCTATGTCACTTTTTAACTATTGTTCAACTTACTCTGAGAATCTGTGGATGCTCCAGCAGACGTTGGTCATAGACAGCATAGAAACTAATGGTGGCCATTGCAAAATACAGCAAATAACCACCAACACTTGCGATGAGGAATAAACTGATTAGCTGACGCCAGGGGTCATCTTCTGGCCAATCCTTGCTGTACACATAGGGAGTCAGGAAGTAGTAGTCTACTGTGTGCAAGACCAGATCCATTGCTATTGCTGTTTTTCTATACAGTGCTACTTAGTTTAAAAGGTCTGCTGACAGGGCAAGAAGGATGTACAGCTGCACCACCTTCAAGTTGCACTAGAGAAAGGAATAAAGCATTGTCTTTTAATTTTATCAAAATCCAATATAATAATAATATGATTTATATAGCACATACTCACACTTGTAAAGAGTGTGCTCTTAGTACTCAAGACAAGAATGAGACCCGAACAACATACAAAGGATAGATGGATAAACAATTAATGATATTAATAAAAGATGAATATTAAAAGACATTAAAAAAATGAAAAGAGGAATCAGGTAACAAGAACTGGGGGAGGTTTGAAAATGGACTAGCACTGTGTGGACTGTTGTTGGAAGTAATAACATAGAAGATATGTGCTAATAGTTCAAATTTAAAAGATTCAATGGTGGATAGGTGGCAACAATGAAGGGGAGAGAGTTTCATTATTTTACTGCACAGCAACTAAAAAAAACTGTAAGCTGTTTTTCTGGTCACAGGAATAGTTAGGATACAGTCATCAGAGAAAAAGCTTAGTAGTCTGGCTGGGATGTAGGGGGAGACAAGATCAGAGAAATAGGGCAAGAGCCTACCAAAAAAAAAAATTAAAAGCGCTGACAGTTTGATCTGAATGCGAGAATGGATGGGTAAAGCAAGTACAGAAAACGAAGGAGAGGAGAGTGGCATAATAGGCAGACTGACAGACAAGTATAACTTGTCTATCAATGTCATGTCAGCAGTGACAATTAATCACTGAGTCCTGAAGTATGACGTAAAGGTGGTACGTTTGTTCACGTGCACTGCACGGTGCTTGCTGTCTTCCAGTTTACGACGTTTGAGAACCTCCTATCAATTCTATCAACTCTGTAACAAAAGTATAATGCTAGAACGATCTGATTTTTCTTGTTTCGATTATTCTTTTTTCGCTGCTTTCGTTCTGCTGCGCTCCGTTTTCAAAGCGAATCTAAACTGAAATCAAAACCAGTATTACATAATGGATTGATCGTTTGTTATAAAGTAAAAAGTGATAACACATTTATTACATAATCATAAAAACAAAAGGAAATAAGACCCAGCAGACGATGCATACAATGGACTCATATAAGAGTTAAATAAAATGTTTAGTCTTGTTCAGCTCACCTTCACCGGATAAAACACAAAAATATGAAATCGCTAGTTAAATTGCAATCCCTGTCAGCTGATCATATCGGCAATCACAGCACTTGCCGACAACGAACATAAACGACTTACTTCCAGTCATGTCATCGAAACTGCTTTCTGATTGGTCACTCTTGTCTCGCCATTGAGTTTGTAGAGTTTGTATTTACCACGATCAAGAAAATAACCGAGACTAAAATCATGATGGTGGTCGAGGCCTACGTGAGCAGCACGTCTGTGCTGTGCCGTTTCTTATTCGGTCTAAAATCCCTTGATATCAGCATGGTTTTGCCATGCTAAGAACAACAGTAACACACTGGATCCGATCAAAATGTTAGTCACACACTTTGGATAGCTTAAATACCTACAAGATGGTACTTGATGAAATCCTCAGGTCTATATGAAGAGCCATACATTTTTATTAAATGTCGACAGTTATTTCAGAAAAATTTGTCTTGTTTTATTTTTTGAACAATGATCAGTTGCTGTCAGCTGAGAGCAATGTGGGCAGTAAAGTCTGATGGTGGTAATCAAGGCCGCCGAGAGACAGCACGGGCCCCGGGGTAGACGATCTCGCAGGGCCCATTGTAATTGTAATTAAGTAAATGAGGAAAATGACATTAAGGATCAAAGTTGTAGCACCCAGCTTCAAAGAAAAAAAATCACGAGAGTGAGGAATGCTACAGCAACCTTTCTTTTAAAGGAAAAGAAGAAAAAACCCACTGACCAAGGTACACCGTCAGGCCTGGATGGTGGTGTAACGATCGAGTTGAGCGAATGCATAGAGCAGAATAATTTTGTCATCACACATTACACAGGAGACAACAAGTACACTATAAGATTGAGACGTACACTGTCACGTAGCAATCATGCAGTACAGACGGCAAATACCCTGGCCTAAAATATCGACACACGTAACATTCACAAACAACGTCGATATGTTAATTAATTATGCCCTATATAACCCCCGTGATAAACTAGTGTATTAACCACTACGCTACCGGGCTTGCGCGTTTTGATCAAAATACTTTAATTCGCACTACGAAGGGGGAGGAAACCGACGCATCCGTAAAATACCACCGATGGGATCGACGACAGGTCATGTGAAAAGACTAGAACAGTACGTGTCTCCCGAGCCGAGATCCTGATGAAAAGCGAGTGTTTATCCACTACATTACCAGGCGCCCCTCTCAACCCATTGGTTGGTTTAGTTAGTGCTTCCAACTTGAGGTGATTTCGCACTACGGGAGTGGGGAGGAGAAAACCCCCCACGCCCAGCCCTGCGGACAGGTGTCACATATACAGACAAGACGATGACCCTGCGTTTCTCAGTGCAGTGGTGACGAGCGGGCAAGATCGTTAGGTTACCTATCTACGTCCATGGTGTATTGCTCCCTGTATCATACAGGCGGTCCGGTAGCGTAACGGTCAGCGTCTGCGTCTGTCACCGATACACTGACGGTGTCCTTTGTTTAGCACTCGTCTAGGGCACGCTGTTCTTTCTCTGCATCTCACGTCAGTTAATAGGGCTGGCTACCTTGCCGCGATATTAGGTGTAGTTGCTGGCTCGGCGTAAAACACCCGTTCCCCCTACCCTCCGTACCATATACTCAAATGGCTCTATTCTCAAGTCGAAGAGTTTGTTGTTGGTAGAGTGCAAAGGTTCGTCAGGACCACGAACTTGGGACTCAGCTGTAGCCCTCTACGTCTATTCTTCCTACGAAAAACAAAAATCCAACATGCCTTCAAGTGTGTTATCTTCGTGAGCTTTTCCATCTGCATAAAAAAAGTATTGCGTGTGGGCTTGCGAGAAAGAAGGAGAAAAAGCTTTAATGTTTTCATCAACATAGGAATACACCGTATCGATCGCTTGTATGGCTAAGGACTTTTAAAAAAAAAAAAATCCCATCTACACGAAAGTAATAATATAACATCCGACAAAGGAAAAGGAATCACAATTAAATTAAAATTAATCAAATAGAAAACCCATCTCAGTACTATTTGTTGCCCTTTTTGTAATCCACCTCCCATTTACACTTCATATAAAACAGTATCGAGTAAAGATCATTAGATTATCATTCAGCGACACAATCTGTATCAGATAAAGTCACCGTTCATTTCGCCCCAAGACCATTAATCACTAAATCAGTATATATCGTAATGTAGTCAGTGCTGGAGTGAGCTGTTTTATTGAAAGAAAATCATCTAAAATTCGTACTCTTTAACAAGTTTCATGAAGGTTTATTTTTATCATTTTGCTAATACATGCATTTTGTGCCCGCAAACATTTTGGTTGACTCAGAAGGTAAAGACTGTGCTTTAAAGTAAACAGCATTATTATATACATGTCTTATTACCCAATAGATAAATTGCTCTGTGTTTAATTTTTGTAGAATTCAATCTGGCATTGCTGCAAATGGCAGTAGGAACTTCTAAAGTTGACAATCTAGCTCGAGCTGTGGGAATGGTCAAACAGGCAGCGGGTAAAGGTGCAAATCTTGTAGTTTTACCGGTAAGCTTATCACTCACTATTCCTTCTCCCATAACTGTGTGTGAGAGAAAGAGAGAGTGCATGTGCAGAGTGGTGTGTGTTTACTTAGTTTCATGCAGCTGCACTTTTGCTGAATTCGCTGCCGACATTGCTTTTTTCACAGGAGTGTTTTAACTCTCCGTATGGCACCAGTTATTTCCCTGAATATGCTGAAACTATACCAGGGCCTTCTACTCAAACTCTCTCACAAGCAGCCAAAGACAACAATGTCTTTCTTATTGGTGGTAAGACATACAATGTTTTGCTGTCACTTCAAAAAGCATGTTACTGAATTGGCATTTATACCAAGAGTAGTTGTAAATGGATATTAGTGGTGTATGTGTGTGCTGTTCAAGTCCAAGTTGATTACAACCTGTGATATGTCATAGCTTCATCTGTGGTTTCTCCTCAGCCTCTGTCAAATATAATCTCTCTCCATCGAGATTCTTTCATTTTTCATCAGACCACACTTTCTTAAACCTACCAAAATGATTTGCAACAATCCTTCTGCTATGATGAACCCAAACAGTAGAACTTGCTGTCATTCCCATTATGAACCATTTGGTTCCACTTCAAAAAAAATCTAGAAATACCTATTTCATGAATTCCACTTTAGCCATAGTCCAATTGCCCATGGTTAAGATATGTATACTCTGTATTTGTGCTTTAGGATTTTTATTTTGACAGTACAAAGTAACACTTAAAGCAAAAGTCCATCTCACATATAACAATAATAGTAACCGTTTTTAGAAGAGAGATGGGTTTTTTATGTTTATGAAAATAAGTGAACTGTGCAGCCAATCTAGCATTCAAAAGAATCAAATATGAGGTAGATTATGCTATAAGATGTATAATTATGTTAGTTATCAAAGCGTATTTTAATAGACCAGTTTTTGTTGTTGTCTTTAAGGATCAATTCCAGAGAAATCCAGTGATGGTCGACTGTACAATAGTTGTCCTATATTCCGTCCAGATGGAACTATGGTAGCTGTTCATCGAAAAGTAAGGTTATAGGAGAGTTCTTGGGGCTTTTTTGTTTGTTTATTTTTCAGCTGGTACATACCTAATGTTACAGGCTTACAGGGTAAAAATGCAAATATGAGACAGTATGCAGGAATTTTATTAACAGATGTTAGCATTAGAACACATTTGTCTTTATTATATTTCAGATCCACTTATTCGACATCAATGTTCCTGGAAAGATCAAGTTTCAGGAATCAGAGGTCCTCAGTCCTGGAAATACTCTTACCATTTTTGATACACGTATGTTAAACATTTGAGAAGCTTAGTTCAGCTTTTTTAAATGTCTTGATTGCTTGACAGATCTGAATGTGTCCATGAGAGTGTTTGTCATATAGCACTAGACATCTTATTACAGGATTTGTGTACATGAGGAATAATTTACATATATTGTATCAACAACAAGTAGTTTATAGTCTGTTTCCTTATTACAGCATTCTGTCACATTGGAGTTGGCATCTGCTATGACATTCGCTTTGCTGAGTTGGCACAGCTTTATGCTAGAAAAGGTAAGAGAAATAATATATCAAATATATATCAAATCTTGGGCATTCATAATCATTGAAAGACTATAGGTGTATTGCAAAACTAGTCAGTAAAACAAGCTTTAGGCCAACAACTTTAGATACTGAATGTATAAGAGATGGACTTCATTATAGATTTTTTAGGTTTCAAAAGCCTCTAGGTAAGAAAAAAATTATGAACTAGACAAAAATAATAACCAAGGAATGAGATTCTAGAACAACTAAAATTAGTGTCCTGTTTTGTCTGAGGAAAGAAGGACAATTATATATAGTTTAATTTGAAAAACACTTTCAGTCTTTGTCAAGTTTGTCTTGTTTCGCATAGCAGTTAAGATTTGTTAATTCTTGTAATCACTGGTCTACCAGGTTGTAAGCTGCTGGTGTATCCAGGTGCTTTCAACATGACTACAGGCCCTGCCCATTGGGAAGCCTTGCAGAGAGGACGAGCTATTGACAACCAGGTGTATGTCGCAACTGTCTCCCCTGCTCGTGATGACTCGGCCTCTTATGTGGCCTGGGGACATTCCACTATTGTCAGTCCCTGGTGAGAATGCCAAAAACACATAACCATGTTAGCCTTAAAACTGCACATGTTAACATATTCACAGGTATTTGTATGCATGTATGCACATATGAGCATGTGTGTAGCTGTGTGCACAGGTATATGTCACACCAACATACCTGAATGTACAGTGTACTCATTTCTTTAGATCAAAAATGTGAATGGTGATTTCTAGGAGTGATATTCTTACAGATCTTCTGTAACTTTCACTTGCTTCCTACATAAGTAAATGAGTGTGAGAGTAAAAATGAAATGTTGAGGAAGTAGTGCAACAAATGGGGAAGCAGTCTTAAAGACCAAACTTCCACTGTCCAGAAACAAAGAGTGTTTTAATCCAGGGAAGGGTGGTAAGGGTATTGTCAGGCTAGATGGAAGCCTGACCACACCTCCCTTACAGATGTCAGCTTCTACTTTAGACCCATCCTGGTCCCATGAACTGAACACCCTTTTTCCAGTAAATAATGAACTAGCAGGTATTGTTTTAAACATTTATTTACTTTGGTGTGTTCTTCCCGTGTCTTCTTGTCATTTCTTAATTCTTAAAGCCAAGAGTAAAAAATTCCATGTTTTAGTTGATGACTGTGTAAATAACCTGTCTATAGGGGTGACATTGTGGCTACAACTCAGCATGGTGAAGAAATTGTGGTTGGCGAAATAGGTAATGTAGTCTTTACATCTACTTTTTATGTTTTATATTATGAACCACTTTAAAGTTATGTGCAGCTGTGTTCTTCCCCCATCTTCTCCTTTTCACTCTGCTTAGAATGCAGGCATCTGTTCTTACAGTCTAATTCTTTTTCTGTTTGCTTATATTTACAAACTTGTTTTCTCAGTCTTTACTGTTTTCTTTGCTGCTTTTCTAGTGAGTTTTAACTTCATTTTGTATTGACATTTCATTTTCTTTGTTTTATTGCAAATATTTCATTTATGGGACAGCCACAGTTTTGATATTTTTGTGACAATTTTCTGTGATCCTACTTTTTTATGAAGTATAAAACTGATATAAATTTCAGATATGCTGTCAGCAGATTACTGGTTAATGTCTTCATATGGACCAAGTTGAAGAAGTTTACTAAATGATTGCTGTATGCAGTCACCAGAGGCAGGATCTCTGTAAATTTGTTGATGTTTATGAAAGCTCTGAAAATGATGGTGGTAAGTAGCTTAACATCTTCAAAGCTATCGTAACTTTTAAAAACAAAGTATGCATCAATCTATTTTCCAGATATGGACCGAGTTGAAGAAGTTCGTTCAATGATTCCCATATGCAGTCAGCGGAGGCAGGATCTGTACAAAGTCATTGATGTTCATGAATGCTCTGAGAATGGGATGGAAGATAGCTTAAATTTTTACCAAGCTACCATCACTTCTGTTTTTTACTTTGTCCATCCAAGATAATTGCATTCTGAAGATTGGGAGGTTGTGGTTTTTATTTTTTGACTGGAGTAGAGGAGAGCATCATATCCAGTGCACTTAGAGCTGATACTCTAGAAATATTTTGTCTTTGCTTGTGATGGGATATTTGTTGTGAAATACATGTGCTGAATGTTTCTGGCTAAAAACCACTAATGAGTGTTGGCCAACTTTTAATGCAATGTTTGTGCATTTACAAGAATTGAACAATGTTTTGCTTTATCTGTGCTGTTCTTCAGCATATAGCTATATTTAATGGGTATCTGATGCTGGGATATTGTCCCAGTATTTTATTCAGTCCCTTGTATTAAATTTAATCCTTAACTCAGTTCATTTTTTTTACAATCGATATTTTTGAGCCTCTTGTTTGCCAGTTGTTGAAGAAAAAGGAAAACAAGGTGAAAGTGTTTCTTTAGTTGTGGACCTAAGCTATTTAATATGTAATTCTGACCACTGTTGTGTTAATGTGGAGTGACTAAAGGCTGCGTAATTACTATGGTTACGTACAGTGTGTTAACCATGGTACATGTCAGCTTTACATGTTTTCTTCTATTCAGACTACATACTAGAATGAATGTGTTTAGTTTAGTCCTCGTTACTCCTGGAGGAGCATAGGGCCACAGCAGAATGATTACAATTACTGAAGTGTAATGTATTGTGGATAAATACCTCTGATCTTCCAATATGTATATAAATAAAAACTGCACATTAAGTGGGTTTTAAAGTTCATACCAGTTGTTACTGTTTTCTTGGTGATTTCAAACTGAATGACATCAAGACAAATGAGATTGTGACAAAGGACTTAAAATCAGATGTTTTATACTGGTTTAATTTTGAAATGTGTGTGACATTTTATTATCTAGAAACAGATTATATTCTAAAAGTAAGCATCGGAAGTGAATCATGTTCTTAGTTATCTAAATTTCATGACTTTAAATTTATGTCAATCTGATGATGTATTCAAGACAGATTTGGAGCTGAGCTATGTAATAAATATAGCAAATATTTACTATTAATGTAGTTCAAATAGTTGATCGGGGGGTTTCAGTTCTTGTTGTGTTTGTGTGGTACCTGTTTAGTATGGTAAAGACTTGGTTGCTGGCTCAACGTAAAACACCATTTCCCCTCCACATTTTGTACTAATGTTGTTGATCACCAAGAGCAAGGTGCATTCTGTAGCCAAGACACAATCTTGGGAGCTAATGCTGAGTTGAGCAGATAACTATTCTGTGATGAATTTATGGTCTTCATATTACCTAAACCGGCGTGCGCAAAAAGGGCAACAGTAAACACTGTATTAGCATGTTATATATTTTAAGTGAAGTAGTGGACCCTAATGTCGTGATGGTTTTAAAGTATGCCGTGCTGAAACTCCACAACACACTTTGATTCATTTATACTTGGAATCACATACTCATTGCATTAAATGCTTTAACTTCTTTTGAGTTGGTCATTGGTGGTTTTTATTAGGTCTGCATGTTTTTAAGGCAGATAATACAGAGTCACCTGCTGTTTTGTAACAAGATGGAGATGGATGCACGAGGTATAGAATTTGTGGACTTGAATTAGCCATGTTGTTAAGCAAGGAAATTAACTCGGGGTTAGACTTAACACACTTGCATTAATGAACCAGGTGATTTTATTTTATCATTTTTATTTTGCATATGGTCAAAATTATAGACCTGGGCTTGTAAAATCATTTGGTTAAGTTTGAAGCTTCACCCAGTTTTGATGGGTCACATCGGTTAAATGGAACGATGACTGCTGGCCTCTGAATATCAATCAAATTTGACGAAAACTTTATCCCCCATTCATTCGTGATAGCAACAAGGACACTTTCAGAATCCCAAAGAATATCTTGAACCAACCTAGGAGTCATTTAACTACGAATCGCTATCCCCCTTATCCATCCACCTGCAACACATCTTGCAGCAATATTAGGCAAGCGATCATGTTCAAAACTTTAGTCATTTATAAATTTATCATGACAAATTTTCCACATTAAAGGTTTCACCTTCGTGAGATAGAATCAAGTGGTTCGATAGTTTTATCCTTGCCCCTGGTTCAATGTTGTCATGAATGCGCCGAATCCGCATTTAAATTAATTGTTATTACACTCGATGTGTGTAAAATTTCCTCCCTTGTTAAAAGTTCATTATAGGGCGACTCTTCCTCTAATATCAATACCGTCAAAGCCTTTATCGGATATCAGTTTTTATCAGCCGCCGTATATTGATATATCTGTAAAGCCATACTGACATTACCGACGTCTCCTTCTGACAGACGTTGTTTACGTTGTCATGGTAGCGGTCACATGACCCTAAAGGGGGGAAAATGGCGTAGTCGACAGCTAGGTTATTAAAACGTGCAATGTTTCAATTAAAAACATGCGGTTGTTAATACTGTTTGGTGTTGGAATCTTCTGTAGTTTATTATCTGTTGTTCAGGGCAGATGGATCGAAGGAAATATTGAAACTCAAACAGTAAGTTCATAACTTTCTCTCATTTAGAAAAAAAGCAGGCTTGATCTCCATTGCCGATCAGGTTCTTGCTGTTATCAAAACACGTCTGAAAAGTTACGAACAGGTTTTTATGATTTGAATTTTGATGTTTCTGTACCGGAATGTTTACAGTAAATTTTGTTGTGCAATGTTTTTATTTGTCGACGCTATTTAGGTATAGATTTGATCAACGCTTATACATCGGTAGCGTACGTACGATATATACGTCTCGATCTATATGATGATGATGGGGTCTTATAACGCGCAAAATCCGTATCACGGAGAAACGCTCTATATAGTTGGCATGACTCGCGGTTTTGCGCAGATGGATAGAAGGATACAGAAAACGATTTTATCCCTGCACGCACGCATATACACATATACGAATGAACGCACGGGACTGGCTCACTAGACCATGAGCGTTTTCACTTTTCTTCCAAACGCAAACATTTTGACTTAACAAAATATGATCGTCAGTACACCAGATTTGCATAAAAAGTAAACAAGCAAACAAACAAAAAAGTGCAATAATTTTTTTTTTGAAAGGCATAAAGCACGTATGCAAGTCATAATCTGCATGAAGCAGGTTCTAATGATAAAAAACGAAATTTGTATGATTGTAATTATGACTGAAATATCAATTTGGTTTCAGAGTAACTGGGAGTTCATTGCTCGCTTCTGTTTTCTCTCAAAGTTGGGGTCTTTGTCCTACACTTTTGAGTACCCTGTGGTGAGTGTAGCTAGATAATCTTCATACATTTCAAGTACTTTAATAGTGGAGTCGTAGAATTTGTCATTTTAAAAAGACATAAAAGTCAATTAAATTTTTTTTTCTCATATTTCTAGTTCCTATTTTCAAACAAAGATGAACAAAATACATTCAGGTGTAGCCAAAGCCTTACTAGATATGATGACCTATTATATTTTCATCTTAACAACAATAAAAGTTGTTCAACAAGAATTTTCTCAAAGTTAATGACAAGACTTACCTCTCAATACTTTATAGCAGTCTTCAGGTTCTTATTAAATCTTAGAAAATGTCTATAACTTTTTTTTCAAAAGACTCAGAGTGGAAACTAATAAATGTTTCATTCAAAATTAATGAAATTTTATTGATTTTTGTCTATCCCCACCTTTCACCACAATTAAGCATTAGGCTGGTCATACATGTCAGCTGAAAGAGATGATATTTGTGGCAATGAACTTATAAGATCATTTGTAACCACAGTTTGATGTCAGTGTTGTTTCAAAAATAGACAGTTGAGTGATTTGAATATCGGTATCCATGTACATTAGCACATGATATTTGCATGGGTTAGCATGTTTCCTCTATTTGACCTAAATATAAATGTATACCCGATCTATTAGATGCTGAGGAAGGAAAGAGAGAAGAACAAAGATGATATGCAACAGGCATGCAGTCTCTAACATCTCACTCCCCAACAATTGAAAAGTTATGGGACTATTAGGCTCATCTTCTCTTATCAGGAGTGAACATCCAGCCCACTGGCCTCTCTTTTTCTTCTGCTATTCTTTTTTCTCTCTTACCAGCCCTTTCCTCTATATTCTTTTTTCACATATTCTCCCCTTTTACCCTGCTGTTTTATCTTTCCTGTCTTCTCTTTATATGGTTTATTAAGGAAGTTTGTCTAAGCAGTACCCCCAAAGCATTCCCTCCTAATAATGCTTCTCTGATGTCTGATCACTCTTCCCTTACGTTTGTCAGCTGTTTTGTCAGCCCACTTATTAAGAAACTGACTTAAAGCAATTACAAGTCACAACTCTAAGCAATAACAAAGTAGTATCAAACAACTTTTCTAAGATTTTGGAAAAGATTGCTCATTCTCAAGCTTCTTGTACATGTGGACGAAAATCATCTCCTTAATCTACTCCAGTCTGGCCGTAGTATTAAATCTTCACTTCATAAAGTTATCTATGATCTGCTCCTTAGTGCTGAAGACAACAAAGTGTCTTTTCTTTTGTTGTTAGACTTGTCAGCAGCATCTAATTTTGTTGATCATTCTGTACTTTTACACAGACCTCAGCACTCTTTTTGGCATTCATGATCTTACTCTGTCCTGGTTTTGATCCTATCTGAGGAACTGAACCCAGACTGTATATGTGAGTAGTGTCTACTCAGATGCTTCTGCTCTGAGGTATGGGGTCTGTAAGGTCTGTAATACTTGTAGCATTGTATATTTTCCCTCTGTCTGATGCCATCTCTCACATTGCCATGTCACATGTCAGTTCTGCTGATGATACACAGCTTTATTAGTCAGATCCTCTTGTTGAGCTTGCTGGACTGATGGCATGCACAGGGGAATGCATAGCCAAGGTAGTTCAAACTTAAGACATACTTTTTTTCAAAATCAGTGGCTTCACTCTTCCACATCCAAACTGTGCACTGGCATAATGTGTGTTTGTATTTACTCTGTGGATGTATATCCTGTATAAGCACGTATGAATATTAAGATTGATCTGTTTGTAGCTTCTCTTATTTGTGAAGCACTTGAGCAAATTATTATGGAAAATGCCACATAAATTTTCATTATTTTGTTAACATCAAAGGGAATGCACTACAAAAGATTTCTATTTTTATTATACTAGAGGAGATTATTTCACCAGGAATAGTTCTGATATTTAACCTGACACCTTGCAAAGAGATTAGGAATATTATCAGTGTTCTCAGTTCATCCCAAATACAGGACCCTCGGAGGACAGTCACCAATGATATAGCATTTTAAAAGCTACATTAGTATATTAAGGTGGAGAAATATACACATTCTATCTTTATGGCTGGATTAGAAAGAGTCTTCAAAACCAGACAGAAGAGTAGGAGCAGCTAGATTAATCAATACTAGGGGCACACTAAACAAATAAGACTGTTTATCTATGCTTCTGTCTTAAATGAAATGCTGCATTTAACAATTTGTAAGACCACTGGAGAGCCACAGTAAAGGAAAAGACAGCAGTAGAAAAAGTTGTGTCCAATCAATATATTACCATGACAACAATGTTCACAGCTTTGTCCCAAATGCAGCAAAGAGACCTTTAGCTCACATCTGTAGTTAGATCCCTTTTTACAGCAAACATCATATTTATTCACCTCTGTTCTTACATAGCTGTTCCTAGATTCGAATCAAATGACATTTTGTTGTTAGGATTTGAGTAAACCACTTTCCTCCAAGCATCTGGACTTATTTTAATGAGAAGGTCAGCTTACTAACACTATTCTGCACATTAAACTCTCACTACACTGGATTAGTGACTTGAACTGGCACACTTGAGTACATTCTATCTTTGTAAGTGTTTTCCAGAGTGTAGAAGTGTTGATTCACGATAAGAAAGCACTAAATCATGTAAAGACGATTGATCTTTGAGAGTGGAAATTAAGTGACTTGATATCAGGGTAGGAAAACGCAGAAGAGATAAGATGAAAGGTAGAATCACATGAGACATTTTGTAATAAATCAGACATAAAAGCTAATATTTTGTTATTGTTATAAAATGTAAGTAAACATTTTTACATATATAAAAAATATGAAATCAGGGATAAAGGTCATGACAGTATTAACAAATGCAAATTACCGTGTGCTTTTTTCTGTTACTTGTCAATAAAGCTTCCAATACAATAATTTTAGCTGTCCACACACAGACGCACAACTGTATCTTTCTTTGTGAAGTGATCTGAAGATATTCAGTTTTGTGTCGAATGTGTACTTATTAATAGGATTGTGTAAGAAAAAAAAGTACCTGTGTGATAATTTAAAACTACACTTCCACATCCTTAGAGGTGTGACATCCCCTGGATCTATGCAGCTGTTTGCTCACACAAATAAATAATCTTCATATTCTTTAATTCTCATATATTTGATCTTTTCTGCCAAATCTCAAGCTCTTGCAGATGTGTCTTTTAAAGGAATCTGACTTGAACATGCAGTGCCAACTAATTATGAAGGTTGACTGCATGCTATACAAGCATGATGTAAATCCTGGGCTTTGCTAAGAATATTTATATATGTTTTTATAGTTTGAACAAGTTTTAGCCTGTTGTGTCAACTTTCATTAAAATTTGTAAGCTGTACATGATTTGAACACTTAAGTTTGACATTCATCAAATTGTTTTTACTTCTTTGAGATAGATACTTTTTGCATCATCAGTATTGCCAGTTTTATGGTACTTAAGATGAATCTGAACTATTTTGTTGTCAGTCTTATGGCACACAGGAGATCCTTTTGTACTTTGATGAGCCAGGGCAATGGGAGTCAGTATACAGATCAAACAAGGTAAGAAATTTCATGTGGTGATTAAGCAAGTTTTCTTGGCTTTTAGTGTCAGATTATCTCTTAGCACATTAGCCAGAGTTTATCTGCTTTTATTAAGAAAATGCTATACTATCTCAATTATCTTTAACTTTTTTTTTTGGTCTTTACTGACTTGTCCCTTTAACAAATGTTTCATTACAAAAGATGTCAAGGACTGGATGGGAGCAAATTTAAACTCATTGATAAAATGGAAACCCTCCTATGCTCGAGAAGAAAAATCAATCTTCACATGTTTGTCCACCAAATCCATCATCAAATCCATCATCACCTTTGCGTCATCTGTCAGGAATTTGGGATTCATTGTCACTGCAGACATGACTGTTGATAAACAAGTTACAGCTGTCTGTCAGTCTGCCTATTATGAACTATGTAAGATCAGCGCCATCCGCCACATTCTCTCTGTGCGCAATATCAACACTTGTTTGTGTGTTTGTGCTTTCTCAGCTTGATTATTGAAACTCTTTGCTTGCCAGCAGCCCTGCATACCTTTTTCACAAACTGCAGAAAGTACGGAACTCTGCCACATGTCTGGTGCTTAGAGCTAGGAAACGGGACCACACCACCCTCTCCGTTTTCTAAGCTGGCTACCCACCCGTTCTCTCATTCAATACAAACTGTGCTGTGTTTTAAATCCTTTGCCCTGACTCCTTTTCTGAACTTCTCTTCCTTTATGTCCCACCCAGACAACTCCATTCCTTGTCCGAGGACCTTCTCCTAACTTTTTCTGTCACCAGAACAACAACATATGGTCACAGGATTTTTTAGTTATTGTGCAGCGAAACAACTTTATGGACTGACACAGAAAATGAGGTAGACTTTAGTTGGAAAAAGAGCAGTTTTTCATTCTTAAATATTTTCTCAATGATACCATTTTCTTGATAGCCAGGCAGTCTGTTTACTTTTATGAAGCCTTAAAAAAGTGGATTTTAACCAAATTTGTGGAGTGTCAGCAGTTTTACAAAAACTGACCACTTTGTTACTTTTACAGAACTGCTCTGCTCGGAGATCTGTGCTGTCCCTTGAAAACAATCAGGTCATAGCCTTGAACACTAGCAACACAGCAATATCACGCTTCTCCGGCTGCACTGTTGCTACTACCAATGGACAAGCCTTCTACAGCTGTAGTGGGATTCGAACCTTTCGGTCAATGCGTGAAAGGTGGTGGTACATAGTTGTTGCCCGGTGCGATGAACCCTTAGATAAAGTAAGTCATTTAATCTTTATTATTTGTCATGCTAGTCTGAGGTAATTAATGCATGTGCATGAATATATATGCATAAGTATATTTTTTTATTTTGAGTGTTTATTAATACACATAGGCTACAAGTGTCTGTATACATTCACACACCCAAAATACTTTAATGTCTTTAATTTTTAACGATTTTTGAAAAACAATATTGCAAGTGTGTGTTCATTCTGCATCACATCTATTGTGATGTTATTTTCCCCCTTAAAGCCTGTATTGTACTTTTCTCAGGTCCAAGGGCTAAAGTTTTATTATAAACTACATCTCACTAATGGCGAAGAAAATGAATTCCTTCAGTATGAATACTCAGCAGATGAGTTTTGTAAGTACCAGAGATTTATTTCAAGCTCCTTATTCAATATGTAACAGTAGGCTGTTTTGTTAAGATATGATTTTAGGATGATTTTGTGGATTCAACAGTTTGAAGTTGTTTTTTTTTTTTTTGTTTTTTGTTTGTTTGTTTTTTTGAATGCAATGGATATCATTGGTTCAGCTGGTGCAGAACCACCATGTTAAATATCTGCCTTTACCATGGTGCTTTGGGTCAGTGTTTGGGTGGCATCTAAGGAACAAGTAAAGACTGCACAAATTTTTGAGACTGTAAATTGCAGATTTACATCTCTAATACAGCTTTGAAATGGGAAAAAATGAAAACTGGATTTTTTTTCAAAAATATTAACAGGCAGTAAAAGACTAAATGCACATTATTTTCTTTCCATAGATTTTATGTGCAGAACTAAGTAGTAAATCATCATAAACTTTTACTTTTTCCAGACATTTTCCCAGAAGATATGGCATATTTGGTAGCATATATTATCATGATGGCGTTGTCAATAGTTTGTGCAGGTAGGTTCAATTTGCCTTATATTGCATATCACTTCTGAACAAGTGAATTAGAGGAATAAAATATTACCATATACAGAATTAATGTATATTATTAATCATTTTTTAACTTTGTGCTCAAAGGCTGCAATAACACCCCTAAAATTCAAAGCAATCATAGGGAAAGTAATATCCATCTGCTTGTCTAAGCAGTCTGATAGTGGAAGACACATTTACAAACACATAGCAATGCCACCTTTAAGTCTTTGTATAAAAGTAGATAGATACACAATTTAGCCTGGAGATTGATTTCAATATTATTAAGTTGACATAACCATGATTCTAATAAAGTGAAAATGTCAGCTTCATGCAGCAACTACACACATATTCACACAAGACCAAATAGCTATTTTGTGTGATTAGCACCTGTACATAGGAGATCTATGTTGTTCATCTGATTGCCTTTTTAGTGATACTACGAAATCGGCAGCTGTTTCACTCCTCCTACAAACTCTACATGGCCTCCCTGAGCCTGTGGCTGAGTGGGCTTATTCTTCTTTGTATTGCCTGGGGTCGTTATGGTCAGTATGGATGGCAAGAGAAACCCACAGAAGTCACAGGTAAGAGATCATGACTTAATGGTACTTCAACCTTACCTTGACCACATACCTTATTGTTACTTCAACCTTTGCTATGAGTTCATACCTTAAAATTACCTTGACCTTACTTCAGACATTATTGGTTTTTCCTAAATCCCAGCATATTTTATGGATTTTTTTTTCTTGTACAGTAAAACCTCTCTATTAAGGGCTAGTCGTACAAGAACACTACAAAGATCGAAATTGCTGCACAACTGTAGATTTTATTCAGAGTTTCACCTGGCGGCTGGCCTGTCGTCTCACCACACTCACTTCCAAACCAAAAAGCTCCTCTCAACAGTAAAGCTACACTACTTATTCTATCTTCCGTTGAACGTTCCAGAACCATCCACTCCATTTTCCCACAGTCTCATCGCGAGCTTTCTCAGCCTCGTGGTCACCCCCAAAACGCCCTGTCTGATCATGGTCTCCCCAAGTGGCTCAGGCAACTTCGTACAATAGGTCCAGTCACCAGTAGCTGCGGGTGGGCAGTTCAAGGCTGGCTGTTACGCATGCAACCGGCGTGAGAAAGGGACAGTCCTGGGAGCTGTTTGACCCCTACCCTCTACAATCAAAGACATAACTTAGTACATTACTCGAGTGCTTCAATCAGGTTAAAAAATCTTTTCTCTGGCTATGTGTTGTGATGTAACTTTTCCAACACAACTCCTGAAACAAGAATGATATGAGCATTGGCAGAAGGTCCATGATAAATGTTTACATTTTAGGACAACAAGGGTGTAAAATGATCAGTTAATAAACGCTTATTTTTTATGACATCTCCCACCTTAAAAATAAATCTTTCATTAACAATTTTTAAGGAAAATTCTTCCAGTTAGCAGAGGGTTTTTTATTTTTCAGGTCGCATTTTTCAAGCTGCATCCACAATAATATTCATCTTAATGGTCATTCTGATGGCCAAAGGGTACACCATTACCAGAGGACGCCTTACTTCAATTTCTCTTATTCGCCTTTCCATATTTTTCAGCCTCTTCATTATTATCTACTGTTTTCTTTTTATCTGGGAAGGACTTGTAAGTTGGCTCTCTTTGTGGCCATTTTTTTTAGAGAATTATAAATTAACAAATCATTAGAAAATACACAGATTTTTTTTGTTGTTGTAAAGACATTTAGACTATACTGACAGAATCTTAAAATGTGAAGCCCACCAGTTAAAGACTTGGACTTGTGCAGCCAGTGTTATTTTCTTTAATTTCTTATGAACTTGTCATATCAAAAGCTGAACTAACTCTAGTTTTTCTGGCATTTTTTGGTTTCAGTTTTTTGACGAAGGACTGGTCTTATATTATTATGAGAGCCCTCCTGGTTATGGCTTGATAGCAATGCGTCTGGTAGCCTGGCTATGGTTCCTGTATGCCCTTTTTTTCACGCTAAAACATCACCCAAGCAAAAGAACCTTTTATCTTCCATTTTTCATTATCTACACTTTGTGGTAAATAGAACTTTGTGTTTGCTTTAATGAACCTGGTTGAAAGCATTGTGTGAATTTACCTGCACAGTGAAATATCGTGTTCATCTATTATTTTTTAATTCCCCTGTTCTTTTGTCTTTTTTAAAGTTAATCTCATTCATTCATAGTTTCTTTCTGTTTTTTTTCTTTGTACTTTTTTAATAATTTCAAGCTTTAATTTTTATATCATATTGTTGGTTTCTTTTTTTTCACTTTATTATCACTTTTTTAATCTACCTTTTATCACTAATTTTATTAAAGAAGTTAAAAGGAAAAAAGTCTTCTGTATTTTTAACTAGATATGTCATTCATTTCTTAATAAAAAGGGATCTTCACTCTTTTATATACCTAATATTTAATCAAATTTATTTTATTTATGCAATAGTCATTTTTTATTTACTCAGAGGTCTCATTAATTTAATTTAGTCTTTAGTAACAATTAAATTAGGTCATTGAATTTCTGTTTATTTATAGGTTTCAATCATTCATCTTAATCCACGTTCACATTCTGAATTGTAAACAATCGCCTGTTACATTTCATCAGGTTTTGGGCAGGGCCTGTTGTTATTCTTGCGGCAATGTTTGGGATGCCAAAATGGAGTCGTGAGAAGACTATCAATGCTGTGGAACAGTTTGTTGGACTGTGTGGGCACTTGTTTTTCCTGGTAAATATTTTGCTTATCTCAAGGACAAAACATCAGGGCATAATTATGGAGAATTTATTAAAGTTGACAAAGTGGTTAAGAACAGGTCTTATATGCCTATAATTTCATTAGTCATCATAGTTATCAGGGTTTTTTTAATATTTATTCTGGACATTGTGGTTTGAGTAAATCTTTTGTTTTTCCTCCAGATACTCACCCGACCTCAAGCTGCCAATAAAAATTTCCCTTATCATGTCAAAACTTCTCAGGTATAGTATTCATACAGAGGAAGATACGTATGTCTGTGTATGTATTTGATAGGATTTGTTATGAAAATGCTCACTGAATCAGGTTTTAGCTTTTCAGTTTAATTTACTGATCAATGCCACGCAGACCTCTTGTACCTGTAGAAAAGAAACAAGAAATCAACAAATGGCAAGATGGATTGAGGTAACATTGATCAGATAGTAGATGGTAGATAAAATACAGACTGAATCACCAACAACCACGCACCCATATTTGCATATAACAGACATGCTCACCTCTACAGAAGATACTCGCTCATACACAAAGTAAATTACAGACACACATTATGCACGGATTATGCAAGGAGGTGAGGGTATTTGTCAGGTCAGATGGAAGCAGGTAGTGAAGTGACCACTAAGGTGACTGTCACCTCACCTCTCTCCACAAGTCAAACCACTCTTTCCCACCATAAGATCAATGTTCGGCCTTTATCTTTGTAAGAGAGAAAACATAAGTAGCGGTGTTCTGTGAGCTTCAGTCATGCTCCCTTTAGCAATACCCACAGTTGGTGTCTTAAAGCACTGTTTTATAGCTGACCATGACTGATAAATTTAAGTGTCTGGGAGATTGGATATAGTTCATGAAACATTTTCACCCAAGTAATACATGTATTACATGCTTGGATTGTAGTTCATTTTGCAACCTCTGAGTGATGTTTGATTTCTGTGACAAGATTGGAATTCTGAGTGACCCTGCAGATAATGACACCATCACAGGAAGTTCCACATTCCGGTCAGAGGCTTATGCCACCAGCTCTCCAGATGTACCCATGGGTCAGGGTCCAAACTTAGCTGCACTGTTTATTGTCCAGTTTGACAAGACCCGTGATGAAAATATGAATCGGGAAGTTGGACAAAGAGATGGCAGAGCAACCATCTTCACCCAGTCACCACCACCATATTCACCAGTAAGTTTGGCTTAGAATGCCTTTAGAATAAGGACTGACATTTTTATTGTAAAAATGAATTCTATGCAATGTCAAGTTGCTATCATCTAGAGCCACTTATGATCAAAGACAAAATATTATGGCTAGTTTGGAATGTTAATTTTTCAATGTTGTGTATAGATCCATTGACATTGTCTTCTCAGGGTATTTTTTCCATAGGTTTACAAAGTATATTATCAACATAGTGCTTGTGTAATTAACATAACATTCTGTTCTCTGTCACAAAATTGTCCTATATATTATTTTCTTGTTTTCATTCCTCAGATGCTTTTACCACAAATCAGCAGAGAAAATGGCACTTTGCCGCCTGTTCTGGGATTTGCTTTGCCACCAATTCAGCATGCCCTGCCATCTGCTCCACCCATTTGAGATATTGGCCTCTTCACCAGTCTATGAGAATGTGTTTATTGTAAAAAAAACAAAACAAAAAACTAACACTAGTAATGAATCATGACAGGAAAGAGAACCATCAAGATTCTTTGTTATTTTAAAGATGAATATTAAAAAAACATAGATGAATAACAGACAATGTTGATATTTTTATATCATTCCTAACAAGACATTTTACCTTGCATTCGCACTGAAGATTACTGGAAAGGAAAAAAACGATTTGAGTTCTGTGAGTTCTTTAATCTTGTATGAAGTATTTATGCAGCGATTTTCAAACATAATAATAAGGTCTATCTTATCTTAAGATGTTAAAGTTCTGATTTATCATTTTAAAGTTTGGTATTGTTTATATACTTTAGAACACATTTGAACTCAATTTTAGTGGGTTTTTTTTTTTTTTGAAAAGATAAGTAGAAATATTTTGTCACAAGAAAGGTCTTAGTTGCAAACTGGGAGCTTGGTTTGTGGTGGCTGTTGCAGACATTCATGTGTCGATACCAGGGGTATTAATAGTCATAGCAATAAACCAGTGTTATCAGCAATGTTTTTATTACCTAACTTTGAGCTACACAATGATATTATCAAGGAGCTATCAGATTCCTCAGATTAGCCAGTTGTCACCTCCTTGAGTCCTGTCTAAAACTTTCTTGATGGCATCAGTTATGAAAATTTACAAAATATCAAGCCATTTGAGAAAATGAACTATTTAACTTGCTTTTTAAAAGCAATTGTTTGAAGCCATTTAAGATTTAATATCATTCTTTTGAAATGATATATTAAAAATTTATTGTGATGCATGCTGGTTCTTTATCCCAACTTTCTGTAAAGACCTGAACTCATTGCAGGTTAAAAAGTTGGTTTTCAAAAATTGCAAATTAAATGACGTGTTATAAGAAATATGTTTTGTAATTTTTACTGGAACATTTTTAGTTTCAGTGTCCAATTCTTTCATGACTGTTAAATTGCTGGCATTCTTCTAGCATAACATCCATAAGGATACACTACAGTAACAGAGTAATTGATTGTGCTAGTCACTGGTTGTTATAGAGGATGGGGGCTGGGTGGATAAAGTATCTGAAAAGCTCAGCAGTGTTATGTGATGTGGTATGCAAGCCCTGCATGGCACAGTACACTTATTTCATTCCTCTCCAGTCATAGAAACAGTAGAACAATCAATAATAATGGGTCTTTAATTTCCTTTTTCATATTTATAACAATATCTTACCACCAACTTTGTGCATGGTAACCTCTTTGTATTTGTTTTATATGTCTGCTGAAGTCCCTCAGACTTTGGTCTGACATTTTTGTGTGGTACTTTTAATTAATCTTGTTAACAGTCATCATATATTTACCTACATTTTCTTCTAATTTCTTTAGAATATTGTGTTTTCTTTCAGTAATGCAATGCATTTTGATGTTTTTTTTAATCATTTCTGATACTTAACACTTATTATCTGGATATCCAGATAATGTGTACCTGGATAATATCTTTTACTTCATTGTCATTTCTGTCATTGCTGTTCTACAAGTGAAAATCCTTAGTTTTGAAAACAGTATGCGTGGTCCATCCATTAATCTTTATTTTCTGTATAAGTCACAACCCCAAAGAAAATTTTTCTTTGACTCACAAAAAACACTTAAAAAGTTAAGACATATCTAACAAACTGAGTTAAAACTGAAAAAACACATATAAACTGTATTATATCTATATATAGCATCTTATACACACACACATGTGGTCAATTTTAACAGATATGATCTATAATATTAATAGAATTTGAGTATTTTTCATACCTGAATGGCCTTGCACACATTTGTAGATGCAAATGGGACTGTATATTGTCTTCTGGATGTTAGCAGCTGAATGCTGGATTGTAAAGGGTATGGGAGTCATTATAGTCATTGATACCTTTGACCTTTCTATGACATTTAACACTATTGTCTACTATAACATTATCATGCTTCTTTGTTTGTGTGCAAAGAAAATTTCTAGTAATTTTTCAT
This sequence comes from Pomacea canaliculata, assembly GCF_003073045.1. Lineage (NCBI taxonomy): Eukaryota > Metazoa > Mollusca > Gastropoda > Architaenioglossa > Ampullariidae > Pomacea > Pomacea canaliculata. Next base: position 7,825,423 of record NC_037596.1, on the reverse strand, counting down.
ATGCACATGTGTGCTCGTTTCTGCATGCCTCTCTGCTTGTCCAAGTAGTTTTCTCTAACCCTTATACTACAGTTTTATCCCTTTTTCCTCCCATATTGATTGCTTTAAGCACAAAATGTTTAACACATATTTTGACATTTGTTAATGTAGAATGTATATCAAAGGCAGTATATTTTTTTATATTTTTGTTCTTACATTTCCACAAATAATTTTTCAGTAAACATTTTATTATTATTATTCAGTGCTGATATTAAAAGCTTATTTACCAAAGCACCTTTTCACCTTGTATGTCTGTGATACTGACAACACATTGGCAATAATGATAGCAAACTGCTACTGTGTCTTTACATGGTCTTTTTATCAAATTGCGGTATGTGAATTGCATTGTACAGATTATAATTGTATCAAATTTTTAACTTTGAGAAATTGGTCCCAACACCATAAAGGCAAACATGTACAGCTTATCAACAATTGTGTGTAATATGGCACCAGTCTATTTGCAAATACATCTTGTTTGCTGCTCAGTTAAACAACTTTAAAAAAATGTCTACTTGTCATCGACAAAGTATTTGTCTCTTTTGAGATTATTTTATAAAGTAGATGTGAGGCAGCTGTTTATGCGGCATTGAAAAATAGTTCAAGCACATCTTTTGTCCCGTTTTATTGTAGTGCATCCATTTTCATTGCTCTTGAATAACTAGTTCTTTATAAATCATAAACTGAGGATGGACACATTTTGTGTCAAGAGAATATACATGTGGATGTTTTATATTTTACTTTGACATTCCAGTTGTTTTTCCTACTTTACAGAACAAAAGCCAAATACTGTATTAGCATGTATGAGGATATAAAGATATTTGTGGGGAGTAATAATGGTCAGAGATCCTTCAACAAGGTCAAATGGTAGATACATCTATGTGAAAAAATTTTGATTTTCGACAGATATACCATATACCTGCTGTTCTTCATAAACCTGTAAATATTGTTCTCATGAAGAAACTTAAACTACATTCAATTTGTGAAGATTGTGACAAATGCATGAGCTCTCTTTACATTCCAGTTGTTTCAATACTTAGCATTTTATCTTGTGCTGTTTTTCTAGAGTTGGATATTTGTGAAATAGTTCTAAGCATCTAGGTTTTAGTTTATCCTAGCTCTAAAATCCATGTTTGCTTCTGTTAAGACTATTTGTTTCAGGTTTGCAAATACTAAAACTTAAGTATTGTTACTCTTTTATGTCTTTTTGGTGTTCTCAAGATCTGATAGAAAAAAATCATTTTATTTTTCAAAATTTATCTTGTTGACAATTACTTTTAAATTTCACTGTTGTATTTCCATTCTTTCAGAATAAAATTATTCCTCTATAGCACACAGCATAACAGTATTGCTTAGATGTTAAACAATAGATCTCATGAAACCACTGGTTGTGCACTTCCAAATAGTTCATGCAGGGTTTTTGTGTTGTTTTTAAGATGCATCTTTGATAGCATGCTATTGTTATTTCCTAACTGAAGGGATTTATTATTATTTTTGTATATTTACTTGGAGAATACTGCAGTTTGCACGGTACGTGTGATTTCTGATTTTGATCACATTTCATCATAAACTTAATGTTTTCTCAAAATCATGTTGACACTGTAGTGATATATCTTTTCTGCATGCTTGGTCCTTACAAAATCCAATGTTATAGCCTAGCTTAAGAACATACTCTGTTACTCGATCCCTTAATTGCTTCTCCCCCGCAGTTCCCTTAACATTTGACGTTGTGCCTTTTTCCGGAGCAGAAGGGTAAATAAGACTGAAATTTCAATATGCTTTAGATTCTTGGAAACATGTCGATCACTGTATTCTTGTATATTTTAAATTCATGGATTCATGATAATTGCAAAACTAGATGATAGTGACTTAGCATTAAAATTTGTTTTCAATTAGATCATGTAATGAACAGGATGTAGTAGAAGAAATACTTGTATGTGTAAGCAGTTTCTAAGTAAAGAAATTTACTCCCATTCAATGCCCATGCACCTAGCTGCTCTACGGCATTCTAGTGGACTGATCGAGGTTTGATTCACATTCAGAATTCAAGCATTTGTTGATTAGGAATATGCATTGCATCACAAATGTGCCTTTGTGATCAATTAACTCTAAAATTTTCACAATATTAGTAACACTTTAAAGATTTCATTTTGGCAAACATCAAGCACTTTCGCGATCCATTTCTTAAGGGAAAAAAGACGTACGTTGCAGCCTATAACTACTACAGCTAAAATTTTTAGTTATTGAATACACTTATCAGAATTTTTTCACTTAAAAATGAAATTGTGGCTGAACTTGATCTGGGCTTGTTTTTTGTTGGGTTTTTTTTTGGGGTTGGGGGTGGGGGGGTATCAACCCCTTTGTCTAATCTTTCCTGGAATGGAACATATATGTCTGCCAATTAAGTATACTCTGCATATATATATGTTAATTGTTTGTATAACTCTTCATGAATACAGACTAAATAAAAAGAAAACGTACCTGTCTGTAATTATAGAATATATATTTGCTGTGAGAATGTGTTAAGACGCGTCTACATGCTATCTGTGAACAACTGGGGGAAAAAAACCCATAATTCATGGTTTTCCTCTTTATAAGACATTTTATTTTCACAGATTGGAAGAAACTGAATATATATTGAATATGAAGCCTGTCACTTAATTGTATTAACAAATGGATAGGATTAAATCAAGTGACGAAACTTTTCGCAGTCTAATTATATAATTTATCCTGGATCTCCGTCATCCTTAACCTGTTTAGACCAGCGGTTCTCAACCTGTGGGGCGCGCCCCCTTGGGGAGGGGGTGGGGGGCTCGACGTGCTTACAAGGGGGGCCTCGAAGGTGGTCATTTTTTAAGTTTCTTATACCGGTATTAGTGAAATTAGCTTACTTTGCTGGTTAAGGGGGGCGCGCGGACGTACCTTTGTTCGTCAGGGGGGCGTCACAAGTAAAAGGTTGAGAACTGCTGCAGTAGACATAATTTTATAACAATGACACGACTCTGGAGAAAATAGGAGTGGACAGACTTCAAGTTTCAGCGGGATATTGCAGTTTTTCTGTTTCCATTTTATACAAATAAACTAGCACAATATGACAAAACCATTTCATCTTGTCTATCATTTTCTTAGTTCTTCCATAATTACCGAACTATCCCACCTCCAAACTATCTGTCGTCTGCTATGCAGAAGAACACGTAGCACGTGGTGTAAACGAGAGATCACGAGACTTCACGTACGCGAGGTAGGACAACGTGCTTTCGTTGAGAACGTGAAGTCTGTAAGTTGGGAAAAAACTAACAAAATTTGTGTTATACAGAAAAGATTTGGACGACAAAGTTAAAGTTACAGGTAAGAACTTACAGTACGTAATAGTTTTATATGTATGCGCAAGTAATAAAAGCCGCGACATTCACATAGCATGATGTGAATCGTGCGTCCCCTCCCCAAGCGGGAACTATTGTTGGTATCTTCCCAGATTGCTGGTCAAAATGGATCCGTCCGACAGCGGATCATTTCGATAAAAGGGGGGACGGAAAATCTTTTGATTGTTGACAAATGTCTATATGTTGTCTATTATTGGAGACAAGTTCAAAATGAGTATTTTACAAACTCATAAGATCACATATACTTAATGGTGTGTTTTGAAGCTATTTGCATAATTTATTTATCTTTGTGTTCCATTGAAATCCGACATCTTGTTTGAGTTACTTAATGAAGGCTGTGTCCCCTTCGCTGTGTAAAATATACGATCTGCTGGGTTGGTCCATGTCTGGCTAGACTCATACCACTTCGTATCCCCCGTCTCAACACCCACCACCAAACTTACTGTCGTCTGCTAATTTTTGTGACATCTTCAGTAAAAACAAACGAATAAAAAAAAAAATGGTCCACAGATTCGGAGCAAAGAATCTACAAGTTAAACACACTAGTCAGTATGATTTTCCAGTATGGCTGCCTCGAGAAAATTAAATTTGACAGTAATGTTGATCGGCAGTTCATATATGGACCAGCAGCTTCATTTCTATACAGCCCATACAAATAAAATTAGAAATGTAATTCTGTGGCAGAAACTGGACATGGTGATGAGGTTAGCAGTATTTGCGAGCTTCGTACCAAAGGATAACTATAGAATTCAAGCTGCCTGCGTCACCAGCAGGTTGAAAATAAAAGAACATCAAGAATTGTTAGTGTGTAATAAAGAGGATAACAGTGCCAGGAAAAAAATGTTGCAGGCTGTGACAAGGTTTAAGAAATAACGCTTACAGACAAAAGTCAGTGACCAGACAGGATGCACCAAGTTACACCATTTAGTACACTTTCTGTCCCCATTTATTCGCTTGCAGCTTTGACCATTTATAACTTAACTGTAGCTGTAATTGCCCTTACTGATTAATAATTAAAGTTGTTCAGTTTCATAATTCATTATTGAGCATGATTATACGCTATGTAAAGCACACATTTATTATTACTGTTAATAAAATAAATATATATTCCACAAACCATTGAAAGTGTTTTCAGCGTATTAAGTAATTTGGTGAACAGTGTTGAAAATAGTACATTACAGATCTCAGTTCCATTAACTTTAAATGAATATTTGTATTGTTCTGCGAGCAGCTTTAGTTTGAGGAGCAAAGAGTAGAGGGAGAATTACCATATTACCACATAAACATAAGTAAACATATAACAAGCTTTACATTAGCAGCTTTCTTTCTGACATTGGCAAAGGGGTTCAGTGGCACAGTGATTAGCACCTGTCACCAATACAGTGAAGGTTAGCTGTCCCAGGTTCGTCTTGGGCATGCTGTTCTTTCTCTGCATGTGGCATCTGTTTACAGGGCTGGTTGCCTTGCCGTGATATAGCCTTAGTTGCTGACTAGGCATAACACACCATTCATGACATTGGCAAAGTTGTTAGTAACTGTCTATTTCTCCATTTGTGGTGGTATTTTCTGTAGAAACAATATCTTTTGCCACAGAGTCCTCCTCAACACAGAAACAAAATCCTATGCTGTCATGATGGAAGGGTAGGTCAGTCTAATTGACAGCAAGATGGACGAACAAGTAGATGGTCCTGATCAAGGAACTAGTGAAGCAGAGGAAGGGGTATGGGTGGCATCTAGCCAGAGTGCATATGTTGCGGAGGTGTCTTCTGCTGCTCTTGCGTCCAGTTCTCAAGACAATCACTATGTGGACAGTCATCAGCTGGCACAGGACTATGCCAATTCTGGGCAGTACGATCACAGTCACTATCAAGATTTGAGGCCAACCTTTTCAGGTACTCAGGGAAAAGCAATATTTTTACTTTTTCATAGAAATCAGGACCTAAATGCTACAGGAAAAAAATAAGTATTTTGTGATGATTTGTAAGTTTTATCATCAGTAAAATCTGTATTCATTTTTGTTTGTGGTCATTTTGAAATACTGGGCATGGCGTGGGCATAAAGTAACTGTGAGAAATATAGTATGTGCAGTATAATATTAAATAGCAATTTTGTTATTGAATTATCTCTTTAATTGTAATAATGGAAGAACAAATATCGTTTGATGGGTGGTTACAACAAACAATATGATATACAAAAATGTTTGTCGTTTTGCTTTGACATAGCAACAAACAAAAAACTGAATTCATACGGCTGATAGATGTAGCACACGTTGTGGATATTACAAAAAAAAAGTTGCGATGGTCAGCAGACAGCTTTGACTGCATAGGTGCCTACCAGATCAATGCAGCCACACAACAGGAGCTATTCCAGGCTGCACATTCAACATTTGGCCGCATCACGCCACTCACCCAAGATTCCTACCACCATCAGCAGGATGCTGCTGAGAGTGAGGCCATGCCAGCCTACTCTACCATTACCACAGATGCTGGAACACAGCTGATTGCAGCACCAACAGTTGACAGCAGCACTTTGCAGCAGGTCTGGTGACATTTGAATTTGCTGAATTTGCCTTGGTGTTCTGGTGCTTTGAAATTACTTGTTGTATGGTGTCTCTTTCTATGCACACTAATGAAAGAATGACTGTGATTATTAGTGTTTTCCTAAAAAAAAGTCTGTCCTGAGATTTTAATTTGGCAGGATAGAAAGTTCATTGTTGTTTGTGTCCACATTGTTGTTTCTCTTTGTTCTTTTATGTGTTTGTGTGTGAGAGAGATTGAATACAGAGTAAGATTTAGATACTTTAATATGCTTAGTTTTGTTGTTGTTGTTTTTCAGGGCTACTATGTGATAAATCAAGATAATCAAGTAGTGGCAGTTCAAAGAGTAGTGTCCCCAGCTGATTGCACTGTTAGCCAATCAAATATCAGTATTGGTCCTGAGGGCAGAGAGGTGCAACCTAACGCAACACTTATCTCCATGCCTGCTATGGTCAGCATTTTATGAATTTGTTTCTTTTTCACACTACACAATTCTGTCTTAACCTGCATGCAATTGTGGTAGTTTCTTGTACCTTTGTTTACAGGGTAAGATAGACGATGATTAGGACTTGATAAGAAACTCTCAGAGGTCTTCACTCTGTATTGTTTGTTCTTAGTGGTCAGAGTTTTGAGTAGACCATGGCATTTTTTCTGGAATAATGTTAGCTGTTAGTGAGAGTCAAAGAATTTACAGTTTTGAAGAAATTTTCTGAGGAAAGCCTTGTTTTTTGTTGCAGTCTTCCTCTGGACAATACGTCACAATGGAAGTCACATCTTTGCCTGCCTTTTCTAGCCAAGGAGAGGTCAGCACATCCAGTGGTGAGCATTGATTACAATGAAGATGGTAGGGTTACTCACACACACCGACTTAACTCACTATACAGGTCCTTCAATTTCAAAACTATAATATCAAACCTCGCCCACTATAAATTGCTGTTCAGCTTAGTTCAAAACTTTACATTTAAAGTAATTTTACTGCTCTAGGTATACTTAAATGATTAAAAAGTTATATAATTATACTCAAGTACATTTTCAAAATATTTGAATAAAAGGAAAAAAACAATACAAAGGATCACAAGGCTTTCTCCTTTTCGCCATTCCTGGTGGTATATTTATTTTTTCAATTAAATACTTAAATTTTCTTTGCCACAGTGGGTGCTCTTCGTGCTGTTATTCACCAAGCTATAGCAAGGAGCTCTGTTCCTCATGATATAAAGATGGAGGTGACCATGGGAGAATGCGACACAACACAGGAAGACTTGGACTGTGAATCTCATGTTGGAGGTTGGCCTCATTTTCTTCTTGGTAACAAAAGTGATAGTCATTTCAGGAGTTCCGAAAAGGCCGTAAAGTCACTTAGAATATCAGTTATGCTTGACTTTAACAGTGCAGTAATGGTTGATTTTAAGTCCTTCACAGATGAAAACTCAATCACAGTTTAAGAATAGTAAGGCATGTTTTAAAAAAAAGCCAGGGCAGTAGCGATGAGGTACAAGAAAATTCAAAAATAACTGGCAGACAGAGCATCCATAGTCCAAGAGGTAGACAAGTGGGTAGGTGAAGCTCCGACATTTTATAACAGATGTTAGTGATCAAAATTTGTTTTCAACCCTTATATGAACTGTTGCATTGATGAAGCACAATAAAGGGACAAGGAAAGGAACTCCAAGTAGCGGAAGAGGTGGGACAGAAAGAGCTATACCCAAGATTTTTTTGCACTTTTTATGAGCGATAAAAGGGAGATAACCAGAAGCAAAGTAAAAAGGGCCAATTTAAAAGTGGGTTTGTAGATTGTGGATAATGGATGCTTCATCCATCTGGATTGGGGTTTTTTTTTCAGCTTTACTTAGCAAACTTAGCAACAAAGTTCTATATCAAACATGATCCACTTTGATTTTGAAAGATGTTTTGATGTTTATAATTAACTGATTGATGTAAATCAGCTCGGGCATTCTTGCATGCTGTCAACCTGGCTGGTCACACTGTGGGAGTTGAGTCAGATGGACTGCACTCCACCATGATCTCAGGACCGCAAGCTGTTGCTGCAACGGTAACCAGTGCAGTGATGGATGACACTCTAGACTCTAGTCAGCTGTCAACATTACAGAGTGTTGCCATGGAAGCAGCAGGGTCAAGGACACTGGAGGAGCATGGTAATGTGGTATCACTGAACAGCTCAGGGATATCAGATTCACTAGGTGAGCGAAAGGACAAGCCTTTATTAAATGTCAGTAGTCAATAACTTTTTTTTGTTTGTTTCTTTATTTTTAATGTTCAAATCAGAATTATTGATAAAATAATTTACAGCTGTCCACCAAAACAAAAAAATACGATACACAAGCAAAATATTTCTATATCTGTTTTCATATTTTCATGAAGATAAAAGAAAACAAAAAGCAAAACCTTCAGCAATGCCACAGTATTATTCAAAATCAAGTGATTTAATGCTTACAGAAAAGTATTTTGAAATGAATTTTTAAAACAGGTAGAAAGAAAACTATATTTTCTTTATAATTTGAAAAATAAGACATTTATTTTTAGGTAACTCGGTAGTGTCAGCAGCAGAGAGCAGCAGTGTAGGCTTAGGTCCTTCAGCTTATAGGGCAATAGTAGTAGAAGAGGCTCCCTCCTCTGACCCTGAACAGAGCCAGCCCTGTTCATCTGGAGCCAGTCAGCTGCAGACTTCTGTGCCTGTATGTTCTGCTTTGATAAACCTCTTATTCTCTTCCTCTCCCTGTCTCTCTCTCTCTCCCCCATTTTGTTGTTTTCTCTCAGATGAGTATGAATGTGTGTATATGTAAGAGTGAAAACATACTTTATAAACAGGGAATTTCCGTTGACTGAGTTTAGGGTTTTAGAAATGGTTGGGGGTTAGTGTTTGCTCTGATCAATGTTACTTTCCAAGCCTCTCTCAATCTTTGTTTTCTCTCTCTCTTTTTTGTGTATGTTCATGCATGTACATCTTCATTCTTTTGTATATTTGTTCCTTCATATATGTGATGAAAAAAAAAGTTTATATGTGTGTGTGCTTATCTGGGATTTAATTGCATGCTAACCAAGTAAAAGTCATTTTAAATGAATTTTGCAGTCATGTTGGCATTTAACATTGTTTTTCCTTTTGTTTGGCTTTATTTAGTGGGAATAGTGGTGGTAGTTAACTGTTGTCAAAACATGTCATTTGCAGGCAATTCAGACTCGAAAAAGCACTCGTCTGGCCAACTTTAAGCAGGAGGAGTTGAATAGTGCTCGTAACAGGCAGGTTTATGAGCCTGGTCCCTACAACTATGATGAGCTCTGTGAGTCGCATATCTTAAAAAAATGTTTCTGAAAATAGCAAATGTACTTGAAGATTAAAATTCTCACATTCTTCATTAACTTTACCAGAAGAACCAACTGTTAGGAGCTTGTGGGGCTACAACTCTTTAACCAAATGTATGATTGTCCCTCGTCCATAGGGCTAGCAGCCATGGTTGCTAAAGGCCACACTAAACCCAGGTACATCTGCTTTAGACTGCTATAAAATGCTTTTGAAAAGAGAGCTTATAAAAGAGATGCCTCCTTCCTTCTGGGATACACCAGCTTTCTTTGCACTTTCTGACACAAATCTAGAGAGTGAGAAGCCTTTGTGGCTCCACTCTTTCACTAAAAGCTCTTAACTTCAGGACTTTAGATCTGGTCTGATAACTCCACAGTGGTCACTTACCTGTGACACCAAGAAGAGACACCGTCTCATCTCCTGGTGCGTGTGTAAATTTTTTAATCATTTTTAAGTACTCATAGAATAATAACATAACTTTTAACGTAAAGTTTTAAAATAAACTAAGTGTTATTTCATAGTGGACAGCATTCTATCATGTATTTTTGAAATCAAGGGTGCTGTATAGTGAGAGCTAACTCACTGCAACAGTATCTCTCATTAGAAGCTGCCACATCTCCTAAGATGTCTGACACTGGCTTTTTTTCAGGAACAATTTGCTTAATTTACTGGTCAAAATTTACAAATTATTTACAAACCACAAACAAAATGAAATTTTCTTTGGTAATGTGAATGACACTGTGAGATTTGTTCTATGAATGTGGGTGCCAAGTGGTAATTTTTGTTTAGTAAGATGATAGCTAAACTTGTTGGTAATATTTGATGGTATATAGTAGTAGTATCATCAGTGATCGATTTGTTGCGATGTCTAATGGAGTTGATATAGGACTGGTGGGCTCAATCGACTCAGGCCAGTGGTCCGTATGATTTGGGTTAGAATGACCCAATGAACAATCAGTCTCTTTCAAAGTTTATTTTACTTTTGCTGAAAATCGTAAAATAGGGCAAATGGCTGTCCAGCAGCAGTCAGTTTTAAAATATTCTTGTTTTTTTCAACGCATGACTTATGTTAAAAAAGTAAAAAGAGCAAAGTTGTAATACAGCACAAACTATTGGTCATAAGTAGTGTTTGGGAGGTAGTTGTAATAGAGATGATGTTTATATAGTGACATAAGTCCATGAAAATGTCGTTGGTCTGATCAAAGAATGGGGTCACAATACAAAAGGTTATTTTATTATTTAAGCATACAAAAGTTTGTTATGATTTGGTAATACAGTATAATGTGCAAGAAGAAGTATTCTGAATGAATTAAAAATAAGAGAGAGTTAAATTCTTTAATAGTTTAGTATTTTCTAGAGTTCTGCCTTGTACATTAAAATGATATTATTGTGTTCATAGGGTGTGAAGAATGTCAAGTTGCATACCATGGTGAGTGTCCCACGCATCATCTTACGGTGGTCTCAGACAAGGTTGTGCTGTCACGAGCATGGGCATCCCTTCCCAATATGCTACAGATTTTCCGCTTGGGGCAGCCAGAAGAAAGTAATCAACCGACAGGCATGTGTTCTTTATTTGTTGGGACATTGAGGTTTTTTGCATTTAATAATGGTGGATTGGGAATTTGGAGTAAATGCAAGTAGACTTTTATATATTACTCTAGAGATCATTTTAAAAATTTGCATTTTAAACTAAAGCTTTACAGAACCTGGAATTTTGACTGAATATCATAATGAGCCCTAATGCTTTATGTGTTTCCAGAACTAGGTGTATTTGCCAAAAAGGCAATTCCAAAGATGACACAGTTTGGTCCTCTGGTTGGAGAGTTGGTGGATTCAGTCGACAGAATCACTAACAGAAACTTTGTTCTTATTGTGAGTGTCTTGCATCTGCTTCACAGTTTATGAAACATGTTTTGGGCGTAAATCTTTTATTTTTTAGTTTAATCACAGTTAACCTGAAACTTGTATGGAACATCTTGCTGATGAAGGACTAATTATGGACTTGTTGCAGCTTGAGAAACCAGATCAGACCATCAGCTATTTTGAATTGAGTGACGAAAACAAATGTAACTGGATGATGTTTGTCCGGCCTGCTGCTTCTTACAGCGAACAGAACCTTGTCGCATATCAGCATGGCCAAGATGTTTTTTTCAGTGTCATCAAGAATATAGAGGCCAGGCAAGAGCTAAAAGTAAGTGTCTTGCTTCTTCGCATGAACCACGCTGATCCTTGTAACTCTTTCCAAACCATGATACATTTGGGAGAAGGTTGCTTGATCAGTAAATATACTACAGAGCTTTTCCAATACTTGCAGAGGTAGCAGGAGGGTGTTTCACCCATGTCTGCAACTGAATTTTCATACATAGAATGCTTATTTTCATCTTTTTTTCGCTTTTCTAACCTAGCATTGTTGATGACAAAAGTGCATGGTTTTGCATTTGTCAGAAGTGATCAGCTAGTTGATCAAGCCATGTTCCCTCAATGGAGGCAAAATACGCATGAACATATTTACAGAGCATATCATTAGTTCTATATAAATTTGAAAGCAGAGTGGGCTATAAATTAATGTTTGATATATTTATTGTGAACGTTTTTGGACATATTTAACTTTAAGTCATGATGATTTATTAAAAAAAAAAAAATAAGTTTGAGGTATGTAACTGCAGAAAATTCATATTCATTTTGAATGCAGTAGTTGCTTCCCTAGAATAGTAGATATTTCTTTTTCAAATTAACCACATCCAGCTTTTGGTCAGCAGCAAGCCTACTAAAATTGACATTTCAGAACATCAGGATTGCAATTAAAAAATGGATGCTTGCAGGTGTGGTATGCAGCTCACTATGCAGACCGCATGGGCATGAAGCCACATGAGCTGATGGAAGCTGACTGGGCAACACTGGATGAACAGGCCAGCAGATTCCAGTGTTGTGAATGCAATCGTAAGTTCCGCACTTCTATGGCATTACAGCGCCACCTGCTGGAGCATGAAACGGAAGAACCAGTGGCAGTCGAAGTCAATGACATAAAAGATGATAAGGAAACCAAGTCAGGATCTGGTGAAGGAGCAGACAGCAACAACAAAGCAGCATCAGCAAGAAGCGGTCTCTTGAGAAACAAAGCCCGACAGGTGACTGAAAATAATTGGAAGGATATATTTTGGGTGGGGGTTAGAGAAGTTAATTCATATGAATCGTTTGGTTTGACAAAACCCTGTGTGAGCACCTAAACCTAACCCTAACCCTTCGCCTAACAGGCTGATGGGATTGGCTCTCCATACTTTTTTTTTGGTTTGTTGTCGTGCTTTGAGTTGGATAAAAGTTTTGGACCTTCATGTTCACATGTGTTTCTGCTTCATTTTCTTCCTCTTCTGGTTTGCAACAGAATTGTATATAATTTTATTTGAAGTGTGAATTGTTTGGATTTATTTGCTAGATTCCACTTCTCCCTGCATCACTTCTTTGGTGGTGACCTTGAGTTGCGTTGAATAAACTGAAGTGATGATCATACTTTTTGCAGTTTCATTTGATAACATTTCTTCATATTCTTATGATTATTCAATGTATTCTCCTGATCTAAAAACCCCTATTTTCAGGAGTCATTTCCATTAAATCTACAGCAACTGCTTTTTACTGCCAGAATCCAGCGAGTCCTTGTATTGTTCTTCCTTCTACATCTTTGTGACAATTTTGTTCAACATCTTTGTTATTATTTTAAGATCTTATTCAGCTCAGGGAGTCTACCTTTGGCCAAGATATTGCGCTTCATAAATTCCCATTTATTACTGTTATTAGGTAGACTATAAGCTGTAACTGTGGACATTGCTTGAGGAATTATTTTCATGCAGCAACCTTTCTTGGCATTGTTTAATTGGTTGTATCCTGGTGGTTATTTAGAATTTTCTAGATTTAGTTGCTGCCTGTCAAAAATGGCAAGTTGGAGCTCAGAGGTTTCACATGGATCCTTAGCGCAAAAAGTACTCGATCTTTATGCACACACAAAATCTGTCTGTGTGTTTAGGTTCCTTGTAGATCATCTTACGTGTAGGTTTCACATGACTGCCACATCGAAACAATGGTTTCGAATCTTTCGCTTCCATGCTAGTCATTGTAAAAAGTGCCTTTTGAAAAAAATCCACCACCTGCTTGCCGCTCATCTTTATTCTGCTGCATGTCCCTCATCACCAAGTTCTGACAGTGATTCTGCTTCTGCCAAAGATTCGCTATGTGTTGTCAAATCTCTGCTAAATCATGTTCCCCCCACTTGTCATTTGCACACTCCCCTTTGCAACATGTGTAGTACTTTGAACATTCACACCCATTGTAAAGATTCTCTGACTCGTCATCAGCATCAGGATCAGCATCAGTGCAATCAAAGTGAACTAGTGAACAAAGAATGTGAATAAACTGGAAGCTATGTCGTCTAATGCCTTGTTTTAGTAGCTAATCTGAAATGTGAATAAACCGGAATCTATGTCTTCTAATGCCTCATTTTAGCAGTTAACTGGAAAAAAATCATCTGCCAGCAGTCCAGGGATATTAGTTCGTGTTATTACCAAAATGTGTACATGCAAGTGTGTACGTATGTGCATATTTATCAGTGCATGCACTTTGCTATTAGCTTTTAAGTGCATTGCTACAATCATTGACAATCATCATTGACAACCTTTTTTTTCAAACTTCAGGGTGGAGATGGTTTTGCTTATCAGTGGAAAAAGAAACCTAGCAGCATCTACCTGAACAAGTGAGAGTTGCTTCTGCTGTTTAGTCTCTTGCCTCTAACAAGATGCATTATGTTTTCTGTGACAGGGATATGTGCATCAACATGTTGCCCTATAGTAATGTTTGGTTATGGATACTTTCCCTACATGCTTGTAAATGTTTATATGTTTATGCATATAAAGTGGAGAGGGATGAAGAGTGAGAGAAAGAAAAAATTGTGTGTGTGTGCGCGTGCAAAATTACGCTGTTACACATAAGGCAATGGTCTCACAACTAAGTAGCTTTGTGGATAGGGATCTGTAAATGGTAGCCTGTATCTAAGACAGTATGTGAAAAGTACAACCTACACATCTATGTCCTTTGACTGTCCCTAAACAATTTCCGACGAGTAGTCGGGGAGGAGGAGATGAGGAAAGTTTCCAGCTGCAGGTTTAAAGGCCACGAATCAGTAACTTTGACCTAAAACACTGAGTGCACAAACTTCCAGACTAAAGAGCATCCCCCCTTATGCATATAGAAATACAGTTTAATGTGTAAATTCCTTTCTTTGAGATCCTTATGATAATTTAACCTTACAAGGTCTGGTATTACTTTTGCTTTGTAAATTATCCCCCCCTCCCATGAGACAGTAGGCATTAGCCACCTAGGCCACAAAAAAACACTCCCTTCACTCGTGTGCCCTAGAACAGTTACTGTTTCAGTTTTTGTAAAAACAGGCAAGGGGTATTTTCATTTGGCTCATAGCTTAGCTTAATTACTTATTCCTTTCCCTGTTTTGTCAACTGTATTAGTCAATGAAACAAATATAATTGTGTTTTTTGTTTATTTGTTTGTTTAAATAACCTCATTTACATATGCATACATTCATAAGAACAGACTGAGCATTGCACACAATTCTGATTCGAGGTCATTGAAGAAATACCAGCGCCGGCCTGCCTCAGAACGTCTTCGGCAGACTATGAAGTCTCTCTATAAGAGGAAGGGTCACGAGGGAGGTAACCAGGAATGGGTGTGCACCCACTGCAACCTAACATTTGATAACCCCAGCCTGCTTAATCTGCACACGCTAACCCATGCAGCGGAAGATGTGGGGCTGGATGAGATCCGCAAAATCACCTGCGATCCCATCATCCCTCTTGGTGCAGATGCTTCATCAGGAGATGATGGTGCTTCTGCCGCTGCTGGGAATGGTATTGGAGGCAATGGAGCAGATGGGGACCACAATCTAGTCTGCCTGGAGTCATGCCTTGTCTGCCCAGTTTGCCACAGTCAGTTCCAGAATAAGCGGGACCTCATCGAGCATGTTGCTGAGCATGCGAAGGCCCCCAGGTCACAACAGACCGTCCTTTCAAATGCCATGTGTGCTGGAAGGTGAGAAAAGTTTAGTTTCTTTAACCTTTTACTCAGCCCATACTGTTTCACACTTGTACTTTTCCTAATCACTATTTTGCTATAAACTATTGTAGTACAAGCAGGTTCTGAACAGCAACAGTTATTGTTTTTTAATGGAAATTGCTTATTTTAGGTTTCACATGAATTTGTTGAGAGTGATGGGTTATCTGGTGTAGATGTTTAATGCAACAAAATACAAATTTTTTTTTATTATAAGCTCATGTTTGCAAATATCTTTCTTGTGGTCATCTTTGTACTTAATTTGTCCACAGTGCTGTCCCACATTTCCTTCACAAAAAAAACAAAAAAAACAAAACAAAACAAAACAAACACAGCTTAAGTTTAAATCACCCAGTGGGACTAAAGTTGGTCAATGTCAGACTTACGCTGACATGTCTGTTCTCTGTAATTTTGCATTGCAGGCTTTCACAGCTCAGGAGAAACTTCAGAGACATTTGCTTTGCCATGGAGAGGAGCGCATGAAACCACTTGAGTGTCACACATGCCACAAGCGCTTCATGAACAATTCAGCACTAGCCTGCCACCTTAAAACACACAGCGAGAAAAAGTACTATGAATGTCCAATGTGTCATGAAGGGTTTGACCACATTGGACTGCTCAAGCAACATGTCAACCAACATGCAGATGAAAATGGGATCTTCAAATGCCGAGATTGTGGAAAGATGTTTGATGACTTTAATATCATTCGTAAACATATCAGAAGCTTTCACTCTGAGAAGCAGTATCCATGTTCAGACTGCCCAAGGGTAGGCACAAAGAATTATTTGTTTAAGACTATGAAAGAGAGGGAGGAAGAATATTTAAATGTATAGTTTTATTTTAATTTTATTCATATTTTTGAAAAATTATGAGAGAGAGAGAAAACACAGTATCTCATTTTACATTTTAATGTGCAACGGGAAAAATTAAATGGATTTGCCTCATGTTTCCAGGTTTTCTCACGTCCAGACAAACTGAAGCTTCACATGTTGCGTCACACATCTCATCGTGAGTTTATGTGTGAGACTTGTGGCCGACAGTTCAAGCGCAAGGACAAGCTAAAGGAGCACACCAAGCGCATGCACTCAGCTGAAAGAGAGGCTTGGCAGCTGTCACGGCCACAAAAACCACCAAGTCTCAAACGATTCACCCCAAAGGTAGGTTGATAATCCTCTCTTGTCTTCCCTGCACTCGTGTTGCTTCAGGTTAACCAGGTGAACAGACAGAATGTGGAATTTTACCATGTGATGCTGCTTTGGATATCAAGAATATCAAGACTTTGCAGTTAGTCTTTATTTGCAAATTATCAGATTTTAGCTCATTTTTGGCTTGGTAAAAGTACTTTCCATAACAAGCAGGCATATTTGTTTTGGAGGTGTGAACAAAAGCAGTGTTGTTTTTTCATCTGTTAATGAGTCTTCTGCAGTCTGAGAAACTGCATTATTTCTCTGTGAAACAGCATACATCATCACTTGACAGTCATCACATTACATAAAAACAAAAAGCTGTCTATGTGTTAACATTTTACTTTAGAAACTGCAGATATTACTGTGAGAGACTGGCTTGTTTTCAAACAATGTAACTAGTCATGCAAGCATTCCTTTTAAACTTTGTTATGAAACTCAGTGCCATGGAATAATGCAAATTACGAGAAAGCATAAAGAACAGCAAAACTTTTTTTTTCCTCATGAGTGAGTACCTGGAGTTAAGTTTTCAGAGCTTTAGTTTATGGTCTTCCTTTTGCAGGTATCCCCATCAGAGTATCACCGATTTATGTACAAATGTAACCACTGCCTTATTGGCTTCAAGCGGCGGGGTATGCTTGTAAACCATCTGGCAAAACGGCACCCGGAGGTGAAGCTAGGATTCTGTGCCAGAGCTGACTCTGCCCATTCTGAAGACTCAGCGAGACTACTTCTGCCAACACTGTGACAAGGTGTACAAGTCCAGTTCCAAGAGGAAAGCCCACTACCTCAAGAACCACCCTGGGGCTCAGCTACCCCCTAGCTCCCGCAAAAAAGTAATGCTGGAAGTGACACCCGGAATTCCCAACCAGACATTCTCCCAGCCTGTCGGTTCCATCACTACAGTACCACACGGCTGCAGCTTCTGCCACAAACAGTATGCAAGCAAGGCCAAACTCATGCAGGTAAGAAGTAGGCATCTGTTAAGTATGATGGCTGACAAAGATTGCTGCCGGGTCATTCACATCAACTCCTAGCCTGGCTTGCATCTTCTTCCTTTCTAGCAGCAAGTAACACAAGGAGCTTTCCATCAACTTTTCAGTCCTTGGGAAAACAATGACAGGGATTAAATGTGTTTAAAAGATAGATATGAGACTGAAATGTTAATTAAAATGAGGGAGTACTGACTTAGTTCTGCTTTATCATCAGGAATGCTTAGATGTAATTTAAGCTCAGTTGTTCTTGACAGCCTGCACTCGTACATCTTGCTTATGCATGCACACATAATAATAACAATAAATGCAAAATTTGGGAAGGACATACTCACACTCCTAAGGAGCATGCTGTTAGCGCCTAAGAATAAGAACGAGACATGGACAGCATATGAGGGACAAAAAAACAAACGAATAACATATGAGCTATGAAAGAATAAACAACAGTACTAATGATGAATAAAATCAAATACAGAAAGTGCAAAGAGGAACAATGCAAGCCTGTGATTGTTTTAGCATACTAAACTTGATCATGGCAGTTAAGGATTTTTTAAATTACTATTTGTAGAAACAAATCCTTTTAGATTTACACATTCCTTACAGTAGAATTTGTTAGCACTTAATCATGTAAACCATAGGTATCACTTTGAGAGGGAAAGGAAAAAAACTGAAGAAAATA
The DNA here is from genome assembly GCF_003073045.1 of Pomacea canaliculata. Taxonomy (NCBI): domain Eukaryota; kingdom Metazoa; phylum Mollusca; class Gastropoda; order Architaenioglossa; family Ampullariidae; genus Pomacea; species Pomacea canaliculata. The sequence goes on along the minus strand of NC_037596.1, from coordinate 7,807,185 downwards.
ACAATGTTTTTGAAGATTGAAAACAGTGTCTTCTTTTTAAACTTTCTATAAATTTCTTACTTTAGCATCAAAGAAAAAGCCATCCCGACCTTGTACCTGCCATCTCAGAACGCAGAAAACCTCGCAGTAAGGAAGAGTTTGTGACAGACTTGGCTGTTGTACCTAGTGAGGAGGGAACAAGTATTGCTGTGGAGGGCTATGGTGATGTGGTGGTGGCACCTGGAACCTCCACAGATAACCTGCAGGCGGCCGACCTTTTGACCCAGGCAATGTCGGAGTTAACACAGTCACTGCAAGAGTTTCGCCCAGGGAGCACAAACATAACTGTACACGCACCAGACACCATACAACTGAGCCGCCTTGTAGCAGCTGCTGCTAGCACTGGAACACCCACATTGCTTCAGGTCAGTATCTGTTTGGGAACTGTATTTCAGTCTAGAATATTTCTGTTGTTGAGAACTTATGATCAGTCTCAGAGTATTTGTGTACCTTCTAACTGTTGCCACAACTTGGCAAGGTTTGCTGCTTCAAAGTCAGTGAACTTTAGCAACTTTTCTATAATAGCATGAATGCAGTGTGTGGGAAGTGGGTGAGAGTCGGTTGATTAGGAGAGAAGTAGACATTTCCAGTTTTTTTTTTAAATTTTTTTTACTTATGTGCCAAAATAGAATGGCATGAGTTTTGTCATTCTGTCAGCCTGTACCATGTGTTTGAGTCTCCCTCTTCTGTGTTTAAGTTTTGTCTCTTCATCTGACTGCATGGAATTTTATACCTCTGTTTCATCTTGAGCTGAACTAGACAGTGGAGCTCTTTTTTGGGGGATCAAAACATAGTTTCAAGAAGCCAAACAGCTGTTTTGAAGTAACTAAAAATATCCTAAACATGGTGTGAGTCATGTACATATTGTGAAAATGTGTTATGATAGTCGACAGCAGAAACAACTGAAGATACATTAAATTAATGAAATCTATTCAGTAATATTTTGTGTTATTTTGCTTGCAGGTTCAGCCAAATGGCACTCTTCAACCCACTACAATAGAGCTGACACATCTGACACAGGCTCTTGGTCACGCTCAGTTTACTACACATCCTGCACAGCTGAATGCAGGAGCTACTCTCATTGCTGCAGCAGCAGCCGCATCACAGTCACCACAGCAGAAAGTCATTTCCCAGCCAGTCAGCATCTCCGTGGTAACCAACAATGGTACAACACAATTCCTGTTACCATTGCTGGCAACCAGGCATTTGTACCTCACACCTGGGCTTCAAACTTTCAGACTTTCCAACGATGATTTATCTGAGCAAAATTCTTCTTCATTTCTGTTGCATTTTTTTTTTTCTTAAAATCTGGAGGCATTTTTTATTTTAGACATTTGTCTTAGAATAGTAGATGTTTTTTTTTTTTTTTTTGCATTATGATCTTTCCACTTTACTTAGAACTGACTTATGATTAATTAGTCAATTTTAGTGGAAAGGAAAGGTTGAATATTTCATGATATGCAAGGAAGAAACTGCCAAATCTTAAAAACCTCTTGGATTTATTAAGACTGGCTAGAATCTGCAGCATATTTTGAAGCCAGTTAAGAATGTATTGCTATGACTGTTGACTGTTGTTGACTTATTGGCCCTTTTAAACATGTCACCTGACTGTATGATAAACTCAAGCTTCCTAACAACACAAGTGACAATGAAAAAGCAGAAAACAGCTTTTTTTTTTTTTTTTTGTAGAGTTTATCATTTAGCTTTGAAAATGTTTACGCAGCTAAATCACTTATTGCAACTTTCTAAGACTAAAACTATATCGTATTGCTATGTCTTATTGTCGCTGATTATTTTTATAGTGGCTCAGATTCTGTTGCATGGTCATGGTATTTCTCACCTAGTATTGCAGTCTGTTTGACAGTTGGCAGATCAATTTAGGGATGTTTATCAGTTTACCCTCCTTTCTATTTAGAGAGTACTTTCTTCCTTCCTTTTATTGATCTGTCAACTGGTAGAATGTGAATTTCAGCTTGAACATATATTTCACTCCTAACTCATGGGATCATTCGTGTCCAGGAAATTTTTAACACATTGCAGCCTATGGCTTGCGCTGTGGTGACTTGCAGTCAGTTTAACTATCCTTGTACTACAAGTCAAAGATTCATAGTCCATCTTTGTTTATGGAAAATAATAGTTGTTCAAGAGGGACTGGAAAGTGTCAAATTTTTTCCTTGCCCATACATGTTTAGAATTTCTACATTATCATTTGAACCACTAAATGACGAACAAGCAGATGGCAATCATAAGGGGTAATGGTGGATGGATAAAACAAAAGATGGGAAAATACCCCCATCAGCTAGAGATCCAGGCCATCAAATAAAGCAGTTTCATCTGATGAAGATGGCATCTCCACTTCTGATCTTGCAGTGGTCTCAATGGTAACATATACAGCTCTGCTTACCCTTTAGATCTGAAGCTGCTATTGTTTATAATGTGCTACAACATGACATATTGTAAGGTAAGATAGATTTCTGTGGAATCTATTCATGAAACCATTTTTTAAAATTGAAATTTTTGTGATCCATATTTAGTCAGTGTGATGTTTGTATTTTTGTATATTTATAAATGGCTTTCTTTGTTGTAGACTGGCATGACTTAATTCTACTCTGTACATAAGAAGCTGTTTATCCTGTGTTGTGGCAATCAAATTCTCCCCAAACTAGACATCTCACATGAATTTAAATGTTGCATCAGTGTTTATGAAGATAGTTTAGTACATTGGTTGTACAATTTCCTTCTCTTCTGTCCACTAACTTTTGTTAAAAATCATATAAATCTGAGCAGCCATTTGGGAAATAATGTAGAAGTATGTATATGTTATATAATATGCATACATACATTCACAAGGTATTTCAGAAGGCTGTTTGGTTCATAGAAAATTTTTTTTTACAGATTTATACAAAACATGTTGATATAATTTATAGGGTAACACAGCATTCTTCCCCTTAACATATTGTAATGTAAATTTAGCCTGCAATAAACTTTATTTTCTTGGAATTAGCATAGCTGAAGAAAATTCTGTTGCAGCCTGAAATTTCTGTTGATGTTATGCCTAAATCAAAAGCTATGTGTCCATTTACGATTTGAAACCTTTTTCATGCCTTTCATAACAAGAACAAGTCTTTCAGGTTCTGTATCCGGTGGATTTCATCTTTGTTAAAATTTGATTTTAATTTGGATTCTGTACAACAAAATGTTGGACAACCTCCTTCTTCAACTTTGTCATCATGCTTGGAGCAAGTGTTACATGTAAAATAGAATGTAGCTTGTACATGCAAATATTCAGTAAATTAAGAGCTCACACATAACTGTTTTGTTGCACAATGTGTGTACCAAGAGTCAGGTGCGTAGATCCACTAGCTCTTACTAACCTTAGTTGTCAACTAAAATCTTAACAAAATATTAGCAGTTTGCCATGCCTTAGCAGTTTTCTAAAGCTCAAGTGAAAAAAGATGATTTTTTTGGTAGCATTCAGTGTAGAACTACTTGGAGTTTTTATTATATTTTCCCTAGTATCTAGGCTTCCATTAGCGTGGGACTTGATACAAATATTTGTAATCATTGTTTGCCATATAAGCCATGAAATGCAAGATAAAATGAGAAGTACTATTATATAAATCATGCTTTGCCTCGCATCTTTTCTCCTCTCCCTACCTACCCCTGAAACCTATGCATGCTTCTTTTACACATTAAAGTTGGAAAATAAAGATTCTATGAGCACAAAGGTGATATTCTTATACCCAGGGGCCATAGTGTAGAAACTGAAGCAACTGAAACTTGACTTTTAACTATGGACCAAAAGTGTTGCAGGAGCCTGTAACTGAAAACAGGTGTGGTTGGTGGCGCAGTGCCTGTCACTATAAGTGTAAGAATTTGATTAGGTGGATTCACATCTTGTCCTTGACATACTTCCTTCTGAATGTGAAACCTGTTTACATGGCTGTCGGTGGTTTTCTACACGCACTCCAGATGTTCAACACTGTGTCTGTGTGCATGCTTATGAAAGTGCGTTCACTGCCTACCCATAAAAGGTATGTGCTCATGTGCTGGTATGTATTTCAAGTGATTCGAGCCCAGCCGGTGCTGGGAAAAGGTGCTATATAGAGGCACTCTGTTGTTATTTATCTAGGAGACTGGCTGATAATAGAGATTCCTTATTTGCATGCATTCCTCAGCTATGGCTGCAGAAGGCCGTAGGTACCAAGCAGAGGTAAAGAAATCAGGAGATTCAGATGCATCTTTGGATCTTAACTTTGACCCCTGGTGTATATAATGCAATTAAATTTGACAAGGTTTTAAGCTCATATACAAATGATACTATCATGAAATCATCGGAATATGTATCTAAAACTGAATTTTGCAACTATTATATATTCGAGAGAAGGTGGATTTCTGGATAAAGTGCTGAACTTTCATAGCGTGACAGAACATGTTATGAAGTGACTTCTAGTGCAAATTTTTGCTGTTAATTGTAGTTAGTGCTTTTATATTCAAACAAGTCAGCCTCAGTAAAATGTATCATATTAAATTATTTGATCTTGCAGAAAGTTAGCCCATTTGGTGAGGTGGAGATTTGGGGGGGGGGGTGTTGAGATGAATTTTGTGCTTGTAAAAACTGGGGTACTGCTTTGTCCATTGGTTGGTTATGAAATGAAAAGGAATGTTGATTCAAGACTTTGCTTGGATTAAAAAAAAAAAAAAAACACCACTCGGATGTTAGATCTGTATGTGGGTGTGTATGTGTGTGTCAAATATACTGCATTTTCCAGTTTCACTGGGCGTCTGAATCCCTCCTGTGACTATATAGTTTAAAAAGGCCTGTTTTATACGTATACACAATGCATGTACATTTTTATAAAATGTGGGTTACAGTGATGTTCAAACACTCACACTTATAAGACTTTTGTGTAATCAAATGCAACATTTCTTGATTTGTGTGTGGCATGTCAATAATAAATATTTTCTTTTTGCTATATTGTCAATTAATTTGTTTGCAATTTCTGATTGCTTTCCTGGCAGAAAGTGATTCTAAACCACCACCATTTTGCCCTCCAGATACCCAATTACATTCCCTAAGAGATGGAAAAGTGCATTTGTAACGTTTTTGAACAGGACTGTGTGCACCAACAAGCAGAATAGTCAACTGGAGAAAAGAATAGCTCTTTTCTTTCCCACTGCCTCTGAAAGTTTCTTTTTCATTTATTCGCTCTTCCACATATACTAATTCTTAACAAAAATGACAAATATAACTTTCAAAAAAAATGTTGGAACTATATTTTTATTTTCAAACATTATAAAACGTATATTTACAGCAGTAAAGTTTTAGTATTTTCATGTACATTGACATGTACACATGCAAATGCCTTGAATGCTTTATGGGGTCTCCTAACACTACTTTGCTCTCACATGTGCGCAAATAACACACAGCTGCATTTGTTTATGAGATTGTGAACATGCTCATGTATATTCCCCTCATTGTCACATTTTTTTATTGACATTATTTTATTTACGGACGCAACCTGCGCAGTCTCTTGGCCAGTATGGCTCTTTAGCATGCTTCACCAAAAGAGACCACCACCTACTAAAATGGAAAGAGCCATTACTGCAATCAAAGCAGATCTATATACAACTGTGTAGTCATAAACCTGAAAAAGACAAGAAATATTTAACTCACTTCATAGCAAAAACAAATATATGGACATTAAGCACTGTCTTTTAGTTTGAGGAAAATATTTCTATTCCCTCTTCATTTGTGCTGTTCCAAATGCCAAACCCAAATCTGTCAATTTCTTAGATGCCATCATAACTCTAATAATCCTTAGCACCAGGCTCTTTCAAGCTCTTCTAAGTATATATCCTTTCCACGAAAATGTGCTGCTTATTGAATGTTCTATTTATAGAATGCACTTAAAGCATCTTTCTTTCATTGATGCTATAGTGTTTTAAAGCATGTCTGTCTCTCACAAGAGCAGCTCCAACTGCAGTTCAATAGTTTCTATGGCTTCTAAAGTGGAATGTTAGTTTAAATTTCAACGAAGCAGACTTATATCAAATTTTCTTATCAGTATAAGATGCTTTCTTGCCATTTCACTCACCACTGCCTGCTGATCTGCAGTTGGAAACTGTGGTTCCCTTGGTATAAACACTAGGATAATAGTGATCACTGCAGCAGCTATCAGTAACAATGGCCCAAGCTTCCTGTGTTATAGACAATGCAATGATTATTAAATATCATTTATTAAACAGAAGAATTTATTAAATCTGCAAGAAGATTTAAAAAATAGTATGTTATGCATTAACTGTTTGCAAATGAAAGTATTACAATTTTTTACTCCATAATGCACATATACACCAAAAATACAAATACACATGAAAAATAAAATATTTAATCTCTGTAAAAAATATGCATGGCAACACAGCATGCCACCAAACATACTGTTTGCAAACTTTCCTGTCAACCTCATCAAAGCACTGCTTTCAAGCCCTGGCGCAAAGCATGAAAACAGCAAGAAAGTCTATCCAGCAAACATGAACTAATTCCTTTCAAAGCAAGGATTCAACCCACAGACTAAAACAAAGCACATATATATATATATATATCCTTGTACAACTAAAAACTGTCTTCCATTTAATGTATACATTGGTGTCATTTTGACATTTCTTTCATTTGATCGAAAATATGAGAATGAAATCAGTTGCACAAAATACTTTAATATTATATATTAACACACAGCTGAACTGAGCAATACAATCAAATCTCTACTCACGAAATATTTGTGGACGCTCTTGAGATCAGAAGACATAAAAACAAACACAAAATCCATATGAATGCCACAATAAACAGTCCAATACCCACTCCCAAAACACGAACCATATTACAGTTTATGAAGGTTTTTTAAATGGTAAACAGAATAAAAAATTGCAAGTCCCAACAGCGTCCTTAGAGTTCCTTGTAATGGCGGGGCCCAGCGTACTAGTCAAAGGCAGCGATTGGTTCCTTGCGATTATAAAATTAATCTGATAGATGTATAGTTTAAAGTAACATGAACTAACGAAGTCGAAGGAACAGGTATAGCAGAAAACAAAGACATACCGATAAAACAGTGTAAAAACGGGGGAAAAGAAAAATAAAATCGATAAGATTTACAGAATATAAGGTTAAAAGAAAGGCGCCGGACCGAGGAGGCCCATTAGCTCAGTTGGTTAGAGCGCCGTGCTGATAACGCGGAGGTCGTGGGTTCGACCCCCATGTGGGCCATCCTGAACATTTTCACTCAGCGCAACACCTAATAATAAATTAATTTCTCTTTTCTCCCACGTCATTATTTCTAATATGTAAATTTTATAAATAAATAATCTTGCTTTTTTTCTCTGGAACGATATGTTGTCATATGCAGTCTTCGAAAGAGTCTCAGTCACAGCGTGTTCGTAGGATATAGACATTCCTGACAATTCTTACATACTGTGTCTAATATGTTCGCATCCTAAAGGTCAGTAAAGGATCGATGTTACGAAAACGCAGATTTCACAAGAGTCGATAATGAACAAATCCCAACAATAATCCACCTGATTTTGATGTTATTACTGCTAGCTCTACAGTTCCTTCGCTTTCATCCATATCATTCCAATCGAGGTCGCTCTCACCTGCAATACATCTCTGCGACCAGGGATACATCGCTCTTTCTCTCTGTCAGTTCATTGGTGAAAGGCGCGCGCCAGTGGATGCATACATCGAACGCACTTCAAAACTTTTACACTTACCACCAGCCTATTGAAGTTTATCCGACAAGGATGTTGAAGTGACTTCTGCTACTCAGCACATCATGACGAGAAATCAATTTTATTTATTTGTGTCTGCGACAGGAAAAGTGGAACAGCAATAATGGTGCGTCTGTCAATCGTCCTAACAATTACAGCCCAAGACAAACCATTTTATCCTCCGGGGTCCCTCTCTCACACACACCGACGTACACAGAGGCTGAGGAATGAAAACTAAAATAATGAAGCGTGGGACACTGACCACATCTGCAAACTTTTACAAAACTAAAACGACTGTTGCAACAAATAAGTGTAGAATTTTTCCTATCAAACCAAAATGATTCTAATTAGTAAATAATGATCTGGGGGAGGATAGCGAGATCGAAGATAAATTAACTAGAAAAGAAAGATGGAAATAGAGAATAAACGGTATAAATAGGTAATCAGCATCAAGGAAAGGCGTGAAGAAAAACAAGCAATGAACAATAAATAAAATGGAAATAAAAACGGTCTTTAGGCATGAGAAAGTTGTAGCACATAAAGAGTCAATATCGTTTGACTGGACTATCTGCAAAATCGACAAATAGTTCCAAATTCGCATCAAGCCGAACGAGGAGAATACCATTTCCGGGGATTTAGCGTCTCAATGAAACCAGCTCGAGAATATACTCAATTAAAATGCTCCACATTGTATATTCCTTTTACGCTTATTTGCTACAAATTTATTATGGAAAATAGTAAATTTTGGACCTGACTATCTTCACGTTAGTTGTGAAGGTTTTTATTTGTGGAGATTTTCTATTTTCTTCAAAGAGACAGTTGACTTCCCGTCTTTGGAATCCAGTTGACTGGTCGGTAAGAAACTGTTTTAAAAGTTTTAAAATAAGTATTGCTCCTAAATTACTTGTAGGGAAAAGAATACGCAAGGATCATAGCTCTTTCCGTTCACAGATACGGTATCAACAATTCATCTGTTGAATGTTTATGCGCTCGTTCTTACCGGGCGCTTAAAATAGGTAAAGCTTGGCTGTCTCCAGTTGTATCATTGTCTTGTTTACAATGTTAATCGATCTGAGGAACAGAAACACGCATATATGCCATGCCTTAAATGGCTAAAAGTAAGGTAATTCAGAAACATAATCACATCCAATTATTTCAAGCAGCAGTTTCACGTCTTGAGCAGACGACCAGTGTTGCAAAATCGTTGAACATCAATCAAACTGTATCAAGTTGAATTACTTGTAATTTGACGCACTACCCAAAAGTAAATGTGATGGCATTACTTTTAAAATGTAAGTAATTTTTAAAAGTCCAGCTGCACTTAGACATTAATGCATATTTTAGATTGACATTGGATTGTCAAAAACATTAGGGGGGTGTGTCACCTTGCCACCCCAATGACACTACTCACAACTCTTGTGGCATTAAATGCATGACTGTTTAAACTTCTTACCTTTTTCTAAAACTTATGAATGCCATATTACATTTATTATAAGTTCTGTAGTATCAGATGTTAATAGGTGCATTGTTTTCCTAGGCATTCAAAAGCAAGATAGATAATAACAGTCATAGCTGACCAACTCATGTTCATGGAAAGTGAGGCCTGACTTTTTAAACTGTCACAGGTTTATTACTGGAATGATAGATTATAGTAATAGCTTAGGGCAATAGTGTTCCATTTGTTATGTTTTGGTTATGCAGACATGCTCAGTGTGTTGAATACAGCTTCCATTATTTGTTTAAAATGTGTTTACATGTTTAAAATACAGCTTCCATTATTTTTGGCAGACATGTGTAAATGTTGGAATTTGTGAATGCATGTTTGCATTTTACAGACAGTAATGCATGACTTCTCACCTCTGTTCCAATGTATCAAAAAAGGGCATAGAGGGAAAATGTGTGTATGTTTGTGCTCTACATTTTCTATAATAATGTCGTATAATACATGTTAAGATGAAAAAAGCCTACACAGCTACATTCAGCTTGTGTTATGGGGATTAGAAAAGAATAAGGAAAAGGTATTATCAGAGTTCCTATATGAGTATTGACCATATGAACACTGATTGTAAGTGGTTACCATGGCTAGGTTTTTGTTTACAGCCCCGAGCAAACCTTGAACCAACCAGTTTCCGTGTGCTTCATTATCATATACTAGCCACAAGGCTGCAAAGTGGGATTTATTTATTTTCTTTTCTTGCAACCAAAAATTATTTTGTATGAATGTGTTTGCTGTCTCAAGCATGATGCATGCTTGCATTATTCTTGTCATCAGGCAGGCATCAGCCATGGAGGGGGGAGGTGGAGGCCATTATGTTGGCATGGCCATGGAGAACCACTTCGATGAGTTCTTGATGTCCTTTGGGATGGAGCATGTCCACAACGTGCACATGCACAGTGCCGCCGCAGCTGCAGCTGGCACTCATGGCCACCCTCTGCCTTACCCAATGCACAGCAACAGACCCATGGCACATCACCCAGTGCCCCCAGCCAACTATGCACAGCTCAGACATCCGCACCAGGAAATGACTCCCCAGCATCAGCCTGTCGTAACACACGTAGGTTGCTCATTATTGTATTTGTGTTGAATGTATGTTGCCCATTCAACTTTTTTAAACTTGGACAGTTAAACTGTTAAACAGAGAAGCATGCATGAACACAAATACATGCATGCACACCCACACACATATGACATTACTGTTTTCCACTTTTCACAACAATAACTATGATCTTCAGCCTCAGAATCAGGTGTTATCATGAGGAATTTGAGACGTGTTGATATTTCTTTAAAAAGGAAGTATTTTTACATTAAAAAGAAATAAGTTTTTGAATCAGTTTGTAATTTTTGGTGGGAAAAGTTCAAATGATTTATGTTAAGGCCATCTTTAAATGCTTTGAAGCTGTACTGACTTAGCAGGAGACAAAATAGAGACTTGCTAAGGGATTTTGAGGAAATGAAATTGAAAAGGGAACAACAGGCCTTCACAAAGTTGGAAGAAACTGCATACATTTTTCCATTTTTTGCAATATAAAGAAGGATAGTAATTACAATACATGTATCTAAACTGACCATGTAAAATGTAAGACTTTATATTTGTGTTTTTAAAAGTTGTTTGACTTTGAACACTTTTAAAAAAGTCAAAGCTTCAGTTAAAGTACTTTAAAGGATAAGAAATCTTGTTTTTTATTTCTCAGTTTAAAGTTCATGGCATGCTTCATTTTGAATAAATTCATTTTTTTTCTTCTCTTTATCAAAATGTTAAAATAGTTTAAACTAATATCACCATCATTGATTTTAATTGCTTTGAGGCAAAGTTATATGCTTATTAAACCAACCTTTGAGGGTCTTTTTGCTTTTTGGTAATGATAATATATTAGATCTTTGTTGTTAAACTTATGGAAAAGCTGATTTAAAATATTTTAGACTTGAAATAGTTTAAACTAGTGGCTGGTTGAGGGAAAATATGTGAAAATTTTTCATTTTTACTTTCTCACATCTGACAATTCATTGTCAAGTGATTTCGACCATTTTAATACTTGACCCATCAGTAAGATCTGTATTATCTGCTATGACTTTCTCAATATTTAGGGCACTGTTAGGCTGCTTTTAGCCCCCGAAGTGGTACACAGGACTAGTAAAGAGCTGACACTTTTCATATTGTTCTGCAAAGTGCCAGACCTAACATGATCAGACCAAGTTCTTTGTATCAGAAAAAACCTGCACCTGCATCCATTTTATGACTAGATATCTTACAATTGTAAGTAGTTCTTTTGAGTGTTAGAGTATCAGTGGTAAAAATGTAGGTGGTCTTAAAAAAACAAATGTGCTTTAGAGACACACACCTGAAATATATGTCCTGCTAAGAAAGCCTTTGGAGTTTAACCCCTTAGGGGCTTCTGTGCATTATTGTTGTAGCAAATACACTTCACTGAGTGGATAACAGTGCAGTTCTGCAACTGATACATATAAATGATGGATCTGATGAAAATTACTTCAAGACTACGAGATGCTGTTGTCTGAATGAAAACGCAGTAATTCGAAATAACCATCATGGCTGAATAACAGTCGCCGGCATGTTCTTCTGTGTTCTGTAGCACCAGTTTTTCTTTATGATTACTATATCAACACATCATTTCATTTGTAATTGTATTTCAAGTACATAGCATAGTGAGAAAAAAATAAATGAGGCTGCAGACAGGAGTGCTTTTCTGCATCCTCGTGGGATGTCTTTGTAACGTTAACCCTGGTCTGGCATGTTTTATGCCTTAATACTGAGACTTTTCTTCTCGCTTTCCGCAGACCAACATTTCAGACTAAGCATGCTGGACATGCATATTACTTGCCACCTGTCTTAGTTTGTCACGTTGTCACCTGTCACCTGTCGCTTCTTGCCACTTGTCATGTTACATCTAGTGCCACTTATCGCATCTTGCCGCCAATCACATGTTAGCATCTTACCAGATCTTTCCTGATTGCCACCGTCTTTCATAACAACGTATGCAGACACTGTGACCCACCTGCAAACGAATAAACATTCGCACATAGACCAAAGATCGAGAAGTAAACAGGTTGGCCAGAGAGAAGACTGGGAGCTCATTCGCACCAGCGCTTTGTAAGGCTTCGATTTTTTTTTTTTTAAGAACGCTTGGAAACTTGTAAAACCTGCAAGTGTTCCTTCCCCTCACCCCCTCCGCCGCCAAATTGTTTTCCCTTTCTCTTCTTTTTCTTCATTTCAGCGCTCTTTTGAGAAGGGAATTTCTAATTTTGAAAACAAGATTCTGGTGTGGAAATGAGCTGGCCGAAGTTTTGTCTATAATTGTTTTATGGGGTGGAGGGTTGGAATGAGTTGCAAGAACTTGTGCTCGCTCCCTCTCACATATCTGCACGTGTAAACATGAAAGGAGAGAACGGTCATAAGGCTAGGTGTATAAACGCTTTGAAGTTACACCGACACTGACAGTGGAGGTAATTTTTCCCCCCAGGCAAGAACAAAGCTTGGCGGTCTAACGAACACAAAAGGCCGGGGGACCTGCAATCAAGTGAACTGGTGGGGAAGGGGAGCGGGTGCATGGAGAGCACACGTTTATAAAACTGGCCATTAGGAGAGAGCCAGGTTTAAACAACCCTCCACACAAACTGAGCGAGTGATTTTCACTTCCACATTGCCAACAGTAGTCAGCTCTGTTTTTCTTCATACGCAGGCTTCCGCGATGGCTCAGGCCCACATTCCACTCCAGAGGTGCGAACCGCCCCACAAGACTTGGAAACCGGATTTAATGTCACCAGTAGCTGAGGCAAGCACCTTTATTTTTTATTTTATTGCATTAAACATTATTTTTCATTCTTTCTTACTTAGCTTTTGTAGGTGGTCAAGTGTCGCGCAAGACAAATTATTGTTGATTGATTTTGGAAATTGTATGACCTAACTATAGTTTCTAGGAAACCATTTTTGTCATGTTTTACATGAAAAATCCCCATCATCCGCCATTGAAACGTGCCTCAGCCCTTCTTAGTAAACCAAATTTTTCTCTTTTTCTCTCTCTCTCTCGTTTTAATTGTTTCTCTCTTGCTGTATAAATACTACATGTTTTAGAAGCAGCTAAAAGGAAACAGTTCTTTTAAAGGTTCAGGAGTTGCAGCCCCCCTTCCCAGCTCGGCAGAGCCTGGAGCTGCCCTCGGCCAAAGTTCTGGGCAAGTCCTACGTCTGCGACATCTGCTCCAAGGAGTTTGCCACCTCCACTGCCCACCTCAAACACATGCAGAGCCACTCGGGCGACAAGCTCTTCCATTGCAGCGACTGCTCAGCCACCTTTTGCCGCGCCAACGACCTGAAGCGCCACATTCGCAAGCACACGGGCGAGAAGCCCTACAAGTGTTCCGAGTGCGGGGCGGCGTACTCTCGCCCGGACAACCTCAAGGTTCACAAGAAGACCCATTCCACCGCCATGCCCTTCAAGTGCCAGCACTGCGGGGCAGGCTTCACGCAGCAGGGGCACCTGACCCAGCATATGCGCACGCACTCAGGGGAGATCGAAAAGGCCCACAAGTGTGACGTGTGCACGCAGGCCTTCTCCCGGGCCGAGTATTTGAAGGCCCACAAGCGCGTTCACAAGTCCACCAATCAGTTTGAGTGCAAAGACTGCGGGGCCAGGTTCTCCACGTCGTCCAACTTCAAGCGGCACAAGCTCAAGCACACGGACCGGCGCGAGCACCAGTGCGAGTACTGCAGCGCCACCTTTGCCATGCTGCACCACCTGGAGCAGCATCGCCGCATCCACACAGGGGAGAATCCCTTCAAGTGCGGCTGCGGCCTGGCGTTCTGGCGGGCCCGGGATCTCACCACACACCGGCTCAGAGACAAGTGTGACAAACGTGAGTTTAGGAACCATTTGGAAAAATGCAAAAGAGAAAGAGAGAGAAGATGTCAGACCCATTGTGCATGATACGTGCATCGTGAGAAATAGGGTGGTCAGGTGGCACAACGGTTAAATAGAAAACATGACACTTAGCTTAAAGTTACGGGAAAGTTAGCGAAGATATCGCTATCATGAGCTTGTTGCAACAAAAAAAAAATCTTTGGCTTTTTAATTACTTTAGCTGAAGAATAAATTTGTGGGCTGACCTCGGTTCTAACTATACTGATATCATTCAACCCTCCCTTCGCAAGTGAGAGGGCTTCAAGCATATGTCGATAAGATGTTGCTTAGTCGTCCTGCCTACTTTTGTGACTTTCGGTGTCGTGGGCACAGCGGGTATTCTGCATGTGACATCTGTTTGTAGGGCTGCTTTACCGTGATATATAGCCTTAGTTACTGGCTCGGTGTAAAACGTCGACTTACCTCAGGCAGATTTTCTTCTTTATCAAAAGAGAGATATCCCCGTGTTCTCGACGGCTTTGATGAAACAGGCAAACTACAATAACCTTTGGCCGCAGCGTGCAGCAGCAGTGCTTAAGGACATGAGTAGAAGGGTTGTCAAAATGTTCAGTGTAAGGACGCTTTGAAGTTCTTCCGACGGAGACAGCAAAGAGGTAGTCGAATACAAAGCGACTTGGACTGAAGTGCTGATCGGAGTGGCTGGTGTCTATTCTTTTGTGAGGGAATAGGGAGGCGGGGGATATTTAAAAAAAAAACAGCATTTGAAGCGGATGAGGGAAGGCACAGTACTTACAAAACCAATTTCTTTAAAGAAAAGTTATGAATTGGAGTTATACATAAATGTATAAAGTATACAGTTCAAGGGATACTTTGGTTTTAGTAGCATCATGCTTATCATATCTTCTTTCTTTCTGCAGCAACTGTGAAAGAAGGCAAGACAGATGCTGAAGTGAGTAAACAACTTTTTGCAGCATATTTTGTAGATTTTGTGCAGTTTCATGTTTTGTAGCTACATCTTCTCTAGTGTCCTAAGCCTTGCTCAACCTTGTCAGCGTCTTATACTACTTTGGCAAATGTTTGTTTTTTTCTGCATGTTACAGCAGCATATAATAAAAAACATTACCAAAGTGTGCCAGAATGCTGATTGGCTAGGAAGAAACATAAATTTTTTTTTTTTATCCTAACTAAATGGTTATGGTTCAATTGAATACCATTAATGCACCTTTAGTCACCAAAGTTTTGCAGCAATAATAGTAAAGTAAGGGTTAGAAAACTCAAAAGATGACAGTAAAAGACAATTTTGGCTTGCTTTGTTGGCACTAAATAATCTTGTAATTGAGGTCTTTTTTTTTTTTCTCTACCCCCACAGGGGAAACCAAAGCGAAGACTGCCCAGGCGAAAAAACTACATCTGTGGCATCTGCTGGAAAGCTTTTGTAAAACCCTCTGCCTGTCGTGTGCACCTGCAGAAGCACATTGGACAGAAGCCATACAAGTGTGATGAGTGCGAAATGAGTTTTGATCGGCCAGCTGCCTTGCGGCGGCACAAGAACAAGAAGCACATCAAGTACTCACTGTACAAGTGTGAGGAGTGCCAGGGCATGTTCACTACCAAGACTCTACTGCGCGCCCATGTGGCCAAGCACTTGCGGGTGCAATGCAAGCTTTGCAGCAAGGTCTTCCGCTGGCCCAGCAGCCTGGAGTCACACATGAAAAAACATGGGAAAGAGAAAAAGATGCTGAGGTGCCAGAAGTGCCAGTCCTCTTTTGACAATTCATACCAGCTCCGCAAGCACGTCCGAACACACCACAGTCAGACATACTCATGCCCTGAGTGCGATGCAGAATTCCGGCGGCCCATTTCTTTTGCGATCCACATGAAAGTCGGCTGCATTGCAGCATCCGAGAACCAGTGCCAGGAATGCAATACAACTTTCAAGAGGAAGTATGAGCTGAGACGACACATGCTGAAAATTCATGGGACAGAGGAAATTCCTGTGACTGACAGCCGAGAAGACAGAGACATCTCCAATGCAGATGAGACATCAGAAACTTCACAACAGAAGGATGATGAGTCCTCCGATAAGGATGGCTCACAGAACTTAAATCTGGATGAGTCTGAGACAGATGATACATCCAGAGTGTACAGAAAGCAGAGAAAGAAGACCAGATTGACCCAGTCATTTATATGTAGTGAGTGTGGAGAGGACTTTGAATCACAGAAAGTGTTGCAGGAGCACCAGAGTCAGGCAGACTGTGAGTGTACATCCTCTGAATAGGACCTATACGGAAGTATGCTGGAGGACTTCAGTGTGTGTGTGTGTGTGCCAAGATGATTGAAAGGAATATCTTCAGTTGAATGTAGATGAGACAAAGTCAACAAGATATATTTTGTGTTTGTGTACTGTGTTGTCTTCTTATAGTTCAAGTGATCAAAGGCAAATGGAGTCAAATATGAAAAGTGCTGGCACGTTGATCAAATATTAGTTTGTCACAAAAAGACATGACTTTTTGAGGGGAGAGTGTTTGTGGTAGGGAATTGTGTATGGAGTGTAACCTAAATTTTATCATCATTGAAGGGAACAACCATTGTCAAAACTTTGGGCTACTGAGGCATTAACATTAGAGCATACCTACTTTTGTGGGTAAGTCCTAAGCTCTTTCTAAAAAAAACGGGTGAAAATTACAGGGTTTTATATAATATGCAGAACAGAGTTGTTCACTCAGATTTGGGGAATGTGCTATCTTGTAACAAACTAAATTCAAATTTCTTCAAATTAATTTTATGACCTCACCATACCTATCCCATGTTGCTGTTCTTTGTAATCAAAGTTTTATGCAAGTTTTCTTTCTCTTCAACCATTTTTAGTGGCCCAACAACTTATAGCAGCTGTTGTTGCTCAGGGAAAACCTCAGGGACTGTCGGGGGATGCTTTTATGATAGTAATAATAAAATGATGATAATAAATAAATCATTAAAAAAATTATTATCACTGGTAACGAAAAGATCTTTGCATAGATATTAAAAGAGCAAGTACAAGACAATGTGTATGAAAACAAGCGGTTTTATCCATAATATTTCAATGTTAAAGAAATTCGTAGGATGCTATATGCCATTATTGATATGAACTGCATATGTTGAATAAAAAAAACATAGTTTACTTGGGTAGCTATTTAATTTATAAGCCTTCTAGAAAAATGAAAAATTCTGAGGAAGTGAATCAGTAATTTGTTGCATAAGAAATCTCCCAAGTCAGGGATTATTGTGACCAAAAAAACCAAGCATTTTATAGGAAAAGAGATAGTAGTTTGATAGATAGATAGGCATGTTTGCTTCCTAAATTGCATTAAGTGTAGGCAAGGTTGTCTTTATTCACTGCTATTTGGGCATAACAAGTTTAAAAAGTATCACAGTGAATGTTGCAAAAATAAATCTATTATGTACACATCCTGTGTACATAAACGTGCTCATACTGGTTGCTGATCACTCTAGCTGGGTTGTGAACTCTGTGTATTTTTTCCTTTAAGAATGAAATAGATTCTTTCTCCAACAATGATTGTTCACATGTATCAGTTGTAATGCTGGTCATAAATTTTTTCTATTTTAACATTTCCAATATATTTCTTACATGACACATTACCTCAAGATATATTTATGAAACAGCGTTTAATGGATAGTGTCGGCATCCCAAGTCTTTGCAATAAACTGATTGCTTCTTGATGTTCAGACAGTTCAGGCAATTATTCCTTTTATGCAGTTAATGTGATGCTACTACAATCATGGTAAAGACTTCCTGTGTGCAGTTTTTAACTGGAAACATTTCTTTTCAGAAAGCCATTTTTGTGGTCAACAATTCTTGTTCTTTGTTGGTTTTTTTTTCCCCTTTTGAATTTAATTTGAAGAATGCAGAGTAATCAGTAAAGGCATGCATTATCTGAGCTGTTGGATGTATTATACTGATTGTGGCTGTAGGTGAAGGAGCATCCATAGCTGTAACTAGACAGAAAGTGTAGCCTGATGTGTGGCTTATGCTGTATTGTGCTTCAGGTCTTACTAGTTTATTAGGATATATCAAAACTTTTTATGGGTGTATCTAAATATATTTTTATACTATTTCATTACTATTCTGGTATTTTTTCAAATGCAAGCCTACTTAAGAGTAAGAACCCCTTGTTTACAGGTATTAACAGCCTCAATATTCCCATAATTTCTTTCTGTGACAGCACTTTTGCTGTAGGATAGGTGTGTAATCTGCATTTTCATGCTACTCCTTAAAAATTGCAATATTCTGTTTTATTTGTTTACAAAATAACTGATTCTGCAGGTCAGGTGGCAATCCTCTAGGTTCTCTCATTTGGTTCCCAGTGTTGTGGTATCAAAAGTTAGTTTGTAGGTAAATCGCATATACTGCCAACTCAAGCACTTTCTTTGGTGTAGTAATACACAAGATGACCAAGATCATTTTATTAATCATGAAATATAGTTATCCCTCTCACTATAAAAAGTAAATAACAATAAGTAATAAAAATATGGAGATCTGTCTTCCTAACCTGGGTAAAAGTTAATAGGAAAACATTTGCATATTCACATTTTGGTAAAATTCTTTTTTTTTTCTTATTATTATTCTCAGGTATTAACCATTGCTACAAAGTACAATGAAGGGCATTTTATCAGTGTAAAGAATGTTCTCAGGTGGGGTTTTTTTTTTGCATTCTACATTTTATCCATGGCCTCAACATAGATCACTAATTAAAACTCATTTTAGTTATGGAATGTTCAAGTTTAAGACTTTTACAAATATTTTGCAACCTCAGCCTAAGGTGAACAAATGAATCATATTTCCCTTGGCTCCTTGATGTAGCTGGTGTGAGAATGTATATACATGTATTTATTGTTGGTTTCAGTATGAATGGCTTCATGTACCACATTTTTTAGAATGTTTAAAGATCAAAAGATTGAACACTGTGTGTTTCATTTTTTTATTTTTAGAAAAAGTAATTTACTTTTATGTGTGGATCATCTAGGTGTGAAATTTTTTAACCCTTTTGGGAGCAAGAAGACTATGTATGACATGGTCTGTGTAGCAGATGCTGTTATGTTTCATGTTTCCTTTACCAGTAATCCTATGTTCATACCTTATGGATGCAGTATGCTTTGGATTTCAGTTTCAATTTGAAAAGGTGTCAAAGCATTGATAGTTATAAATTAAAGAATGATGTTTTGCAATATTTAGATGAGAAGCATACTTTTCAGAGTGAGCTAATGAGAGAGTGAGAGGTGCAAAAGGAGCCATAGCTAGTATGTATTAACTTTGAATTTATATTTTCCTTTAAATGAACTATATTCAGTCATCAAGGTTGTGTGCTGAAACAGAAACAGTTCAGAAAGCACTATTGAGGAGGGACTTTTTCCTGGAAGAAAAACTTAAGACTCACGGTAACTGCATTAAACTGGCTTGAATGAGCAATCAAACAAAAAGAGTTTTGCAATCATCATCATCTTCTTCTTCATCTTTATAATCTTGTCCCCCCAACCCCCAGGTGTGCCTTTTCTAACTAGGGCTGAGCTGGCCTAACCCTTCCTCCTCTGTTATCCCTTTCTCTGACTGCTCTGACTTACTGACTTCTTCACCTTTGTTCCTTTTCGGTCAGACTGTCTCCCTACTCAGCAGTCATTTTATCTTTTCTTCCCTTTTGTTTTTACCGGCTTTTCAACTGTCACTTTTTCCCATAAAACTTTTCCCCTGGTTTTCTCTACTGCTTTTTTTAGGTCCCCTGTGTTCGTCCATTTTTTGATGAGAATGGAATCCTGGAGGTCGAGGTCCCTGATGGGTTTTTGGCTCATCGTGCCAACACCTTTCTTTGGTCAGACTTTCTTCTATGCGGAAGGTTGATGAAGCCCACATTTCAGTGGGTTGCAGAGGGCCTACCTCAAGGAGATAAAAATAAAATCTATACCAACAGACATTTTTTCTTGCCTCCATTGTCTTTCATGTCCGAAGAAGAGGATTTGCGTGATAAGTGTGCATCATTTATCGTCCCAGTGCAGAAGCGCAGAGTCTCATGACTGTTGGATGTCCACTGCGACGTCGCCCGTTACAAGTCTGCTGCCGATTGGCCTCAAAGTTTATGGGAGCTGCATTGATCAGCATACGCCATCGACAACTGTCACTGTCTGGGGATACGGTGACTTAATTTCCATCCCAGTTGACATGACCTGTTCAAGGGAGTTTGGGAATATGGCTGTCGTGGTGCCTATAGTGGAACAGGCACGTCGGATGGACGGAGAATCTGTTCTCGCTAACTACGCTCTCGGCTGCTCCGCCATCCACGCCGACACCTACATGTACACAATTCGCTTAAACTAAACTGCTGATGAAAAAATATGAGCACTTAGCTCCCATTAAAGGCGCGTAAATGTGCATGCCTGGCTAATTGTCTAAGACTCTGAGGCGTTCCGTTTATTAGTCAGCTTACCCAGTATCAACTACCACACAGTCCCCCGCTACCCGTGTTGCATATGCAACTTTGCTTTCACACAGACTGCTGCTTGGAGTAGAATTGGCCTTTGGCTCACGGACGGAGGACCCTTTCGATGATCTGCAGAAGAGTTGGTGGTTGGCATGGACCGTTAATCTTTGTTGCTTATCGATGGCATCGCACACAAGACTCGAGACATGCGCTGGGTGGTGTTGAGATGTCGGGGTTTAGCATCTAGCATCAGCCCGTGTTCTCCCCCACCTGATCAAGGCATTTCACCTCTCCCCTTATGTCGAGAATAACCTTTCCTTAGAATTAGCTTACCTGTTCGGCTATGTGCTCACGTGGACCGGAAATCACGTAATCGTGATGTTAGTCGATTGTTATATCCTTATGTTCTTTCGTTGCATGCTGGTACGGTCTGTCCTCTCCATGATTTCTCGATTAGTAGGTGACTGTAGGTCTGTCCTGCCATCGAACGTCAAAAATCGAACGAAGCTCGTGCAGTTTTATGGAAAGTTTGAAGTGGTGATTGAGCATCTTTTGGTGCGCAGTTTCCTCGGTGCCTAACCCGCCTTGTAGGTCCTGGAGGGGATTCCTTGTCCAGTGACAGATCACTCAGATGATGCTTACCAAATATTCAAAGCTATCGGTGTTTTTGAGCAATGTACCATCGATGTTGATGCTGGGGTCCACTGCAGCTGGTAGCAGGCTGGTACAACAGTTCAGTCTTTCCTAGGCTGATTATAAGTCCGAAAGCTTTGAAAAACTCAGAAAACCTGTCAAGCATCAGCTAAAGATATTTGTTTGTGTGCCAAGAAAACACAGTCGTCAGTAAAAAGGGTTTCCTGAATGAGTTTGTTGAGGTGCTTTGCATTCAACCGCTTGAGGTTGAATAGAGAGCCGTCCAGACGGTATCTTCTGTTGACTCCCTCATGCATGTTATGGACATTCATTCATCTGACAGCATGCAAAAAAAGAACAGGTTGAACAAAGGTGGGTCAAGAACATATCCATGTTTCATACTTAGTTATGGCGAATGCTTCCTAGAGGTCATCGCTGCAGAGGTCCTGACCTGTTAGGTCATCGTGCAGCAGCCAAATCATCTTCACAAACTTGCGTGAACAGCCATATTTTGCTAGCATAACCCAGAACCATCTCTGTTGACAATGTCAAAGACCTAGGTCACGTCTATGAAGACCAAGTCTGTTCACCTTTTAAAAAAATTCATTTCACGCAATCTAATGGATATGCCCCTTCGATCTCTAAGTAGATGAAGTGCTCAGGTATGCATGAGCAGTAACGAATCATTCTAACAACTTTCAGCAAGTATTAGGTTGACACTGGGTAGATCTCGCGCCAGCACTGGGACTTGCTGGACTATCAGACCTGAGTTCGAAGTTCATTACAATCGCGATGAAAAAATTTTTCACACTGACGCAATCCGATTACATGTTTCGAAAAAAAACTCTTACAACAAAATTCCTTTTTTGCGCATGCTTTGTCTGTTTTGTGATGTCAGCTGACGGAAATCCTGGGAAAGAAACTCACAATCGGCACTTGTCACAATGAAACAGGGACTATATCTTGAAGCCGCGATTATCCGAGTCGCATTGGTTCCATTGCCTCTTCCGGTGCAAAACTCCTCCACGTCTGTTCTCACGCGATTGAAACTTCTCACTTCGTCCGCAAAATTGTCGCCTTCGGCTGCCACCTTCTGTCGGAAGATTCTAACAAAATGTTCGTACAACATGAAGTCTGCTAAACGCGTTTTCCGGAAGTTTTCTTTCTGCGCAGGCGTAAGGTTGTACTTCCGGTGTTTGTGCTTGTTGGAAAGATTAATATAAAGAATGTCTTTGAAGGACCATGACAAA
The DNA here is from genome assembly GCF_003073045.1 of Pomacea canaliculata. Classification (NCBI taxonomy): domain Eukaryota; kingdom Metazoa; phylum Mollusca; class Gastropoda; order Architaenioglossa; family Ampullariidae; genus Pomacea; species Pomacea canaliculata. Next base: position 7,784,657 of record NC_037596.1, on the reverse strand, counting down.
GTCCGTTTCAGAAGAACCAAGGACTCGTTAAAGAATTCTGCAATCATTACGAGATGAAACAGTCTGTCGAGAGAATTGAGGTAACTCTGGAGAAAAGAGCTGTTCCGAAGTTGGTCGAAAGGCACCCCGAAGTCGCAAGACATTCGATTGCTGATCATGGTCCCGCAACCCCGCAGTTCAGCATCCCACTTTTCTAGATTGAACAGAATCGTCTGGATAGGATCATCACCTGCGAACAAAAACAAACAAACAAACAAAAAAAAACTTCTGAGAAGTCATAACCATGATACAAGTTATAAAAATTAAAGTGGGGTGCGAATTGTTTTCTAATGAAGGCTCAGTGCAGGATACTGTTTCTCGAGTATGGGTGAATCTCCAAAATATCACCATGCTAAATTAGAAACTCAACGAGTGTTTCAAATACTTGCTCATGCTCAATTTATCTTTCTTTTTCTGACGCCTTGCTCTTTCTCGCTTTCTTTCTCTTAAACTCTCGTTAATCTCTTGTTTTTGTTTGGGTTTTTTGTGTTTTGTCCTTTCTGTTTTTGTCTTGTTGTTTTTGTTGTTGTTTTTTTTACTTTGTATTTCATTCTTTTCTGTCACTTACTCTTCTCCCTCCCTTTATCTTTCTTACTTTTCCAATCTCCATTTTTCTTTTTTTCGTCTTTTTCTCTCGTACGTACACGTCCAGACATGAAAACTTGTAGGTTCGAGAACCACAAACCATTCCTTTTATTGTTTATATTTTGAAACAACCTTGAACCTTTATTTTGAAACAAACTTTAGTGCTGGAAAGATGAAAAAAAAAAGTACACTTTGAGGAAGCAGGAGCGTGACATTTTGATTACATGGTAAAAACTTCTCTCACCTGGAACCATCTGCAGACGCTTGATATGGAACAAATCTCGATAGTAGTAGAAGGCTGACACAAACTGTTCAAATGGCTGCCTAACGATGGCCACATACTTTGTGTCCCTAGGCAGCCACTGAAAAATACAAAGCTGAGCTGGTATCACTTTTGGTCTCTAACAAACACAAGCAGTGAGTACAAAATCACAAATACAATCGGAGGCAGCGTTGATAGTGGTTAGTGCGTTCGAGACCTAATCGAACTTTAGCTGTAAGTCTCCCCCTCCCCACGTGACCGCTTCTCCGTAAAAATGGGTGATGATTTTTTTATTCAGGGAAGGTGTAAAGGCGAAAGGAAATTGTGGGATTCCACCTTTCACATGTTTTGCCTAGACACGGTATAAACCACGTTCACTGACTCTACGACCTCTATAGGCTATGGAAACTTCTACACTTAAAGGGAGAGAGAAACAGTTGGTGTTCAGTGCGTGACAAGCGCTCTACTAATACACACATGTTCACATGGGCAAGTCTTCTCTTCTCAAATGTCACCTCACTGATTGGGAACGCTTCATTAGCAAATGCTCAGACTACTCTCGCATTTGCCACGGCCTTCAGCCACATCAAAAGTTCAAATTTATGGTCAAGCCACCAGTTCTTTCTAAATCATAAGATATATATATATAAATGTAACAAGTTTGCTAACGTGCTAACAACTTCGAGCTTAATTTCGAGTTTGACGGGCTACCCGTTAATTTTCCTTCACTATCTCTCCCCACCCCGCCCCTTCTTGCCCCATCACCACCACTGGCCCACTGCACCTGTTTGGCGGCTGTGTCGTTAAAGACGACGTGTGTAGCCAGGATGTCGTAGTGACCAGCGGTGCCGGGGACCAGTGGCTGGACTCTGTTGGCCCAGTCCGAGACTCGCTGAGCGATCTGAAACCCGTTGCGAGGCAGCGCCACGTTCAAGTCGTGGGTCAGTGCGAATCTGTACAGGATGTTCGTCACAGTAGTACTTCCGGCCTTGTGCACCTATATCACACAGAAGGAATCGTCTACAGGCTTATTTTGACAACAACAACAACAACAACAACAACAACAAAAAGTCCGAGATCGCAATGCTTATGGTATGTGAATGTCTGCTTGTGAGCATGATGAACGTGAGAATGAGAGAAGGAAAAGAAGTCAACAGTGACGAAGATTCACCCTCTGTTTCACTTTCTTCAAACATTGAATTTCGAATGAACGCATGTTTCGTGAGCTCTCACAAGACCGCGATATGCAATAGTGAAAAGGCATCCGTTCGACAGCCGTAGGTAACTATAAAGAAACTGAAATTCCAATCTTTAAAAAGTTTGTAATGTCAATGCAAAATGTACCGAACAGATTTTCGTAATAAATAAATAAGGCAGCAAGATTAGGTTGTTCTGTCTTGCTTTCACTCACTTTCAAAAAGAAGACATGGTTTAACTCTTTGCCATCTGCCTTAATCTCCTGCAAATGGAAGCAAGACTTGAGCCCACTCGTGCGTGCTTCTCCTTCCTCCTTTCCGTTCATCTGTTCCGTCCTCGACTGACCGTCACCCCAAACTCTGGTGCCATTCCATTGCCCGTTAGCGAACCGCACGCGCTTGTTCAAGTCTTTCGGTTGTAAGGACCATAAGATTAACAAAGCGAGAACAGCAGCAGAAAGCCTCAACAGACAGTTCTTCAACAATTTTAGCTTCGCGGCCATCGTCGTCAAGTGATTATGGGAGAGAAGACAGAGAACAGTGTCGACTTGGGATCACTTTTGTTGATTCTAGTCGCCAATCACTGAAATTTTGTTCAATGAGCACGCATTTCTTCTTTTAAAAAAAGGGATTTAATGAAATATAATCGCTGGTTATGCATTTTAGACCCGCCTTCTTTCCCACTAAGCTCTTTCATCTCCATCATGGCAGGTGTCATTGCGCAGTTGGGACATTCACGTGTGTGGTCGAGAGGAGGTGGATGCGGGCATCTGACAGTTGGAAACGATAATCGATATTTTAATGTCTACTTCGGGGGACATCAGCTATTTACGGCCTGTCTTACAATGCCACTGCTACCTTTTCAACCAGTCTTAATCTGTGTTCACTATTCACAGTACAACTATCTGTATTGATATAGTCTTCACTGTTCACAACTTCATACACAGAATGAGATGGTGCGTGCCCTGCGTTGTGTCTAGGAAGTTAAGGATGAATTGAATTTCTGCTCCTGAAAATGATGAACTGGCGTGAGAATGAGACAGAGAGAGATGACCATAGTCGTAAATACTTTGTGTATCATGTCAAACATAGCAGGCCATCATGTTCTAAATAATGTAGAGCAGGTGCGCGCGTGTCAGTCTTTGAGTGAGTGAATTCTTTGCATGAAACATTTGATACTTCATATCTTTATTGTCATTGATTTCATCATTATGACATGGAAGAGTTTCACAACAATAAAACAAAGCCGAAAAAAACCCCAATATATAAGAACGAATATTTCTTTCTATTCAAATCCAGGAATGCATCTGTGATCATCAGACACCAAATGTATGTATGATCATCGTGCATTAATGCTTTAACTGGAGGTACACTAACATATAAACACATATTCTGTGTAATACTATAAACGTTTAATCCTTTTTTTCAGACATATTCTTACGTCCACAATAACCTAGGTCAACGGTGGGGAACGTTCGGCCCGCGGCCATACTGTGCGGCCCGCAGCCATACTATGCGGCCCGCGAAATCATTCATTTTTTTGATGATGCCCGGCCTGGGCAACAGCTGGTGAGACACGAACTTCAGTGATCTTTTAACTCTTTCATCGCAACATAAATTTAAGTGAAATAAAATAACAATGTAAATTCTGAGGGACAAGCAGAGAACATACTTCACGGGATTGATAGGACATATATGAGTACATGACGGGACAGATACTCGCGCTTCTGATTGGCTACCCGCAGCCTGTGTGGATGATTTTTGTGACCACGAGTTCGTGATGTGACTGTGCATCCCAAGCCGATGGTAGACCACTTCCGGCTGGATGTCGGCTGTTGAGATGTGTAGCGTTTTTCGACCATGTCTCCTGCAGCAGCAGCAGTAATAAAAATAAGTGATCTTCGACTTTGCTGTTTACCTCAGTGTACAGATTGCCTTCAAATGTCCAACATTTTCCCGAAAAAGCTTTGCCTGGTAAAAATTCGTTTGGTTTTATTAGTTTATTTGTGGGGTGCATGCTTAGAAAGTTCCTAGAGGAGACAGTATATCGTAACAAAACCTTTTATTCCTAATAGAAAATTTTCTGTTTGTCTGTGCAGTGGAAGTACATTAATAATAATCATCATCATGATGAGCAGTATTTCACGCACTTAAAGCGAAAAGGCGGATTGTGGTGACTCAAGCTGGAGGATGTACATGTTGCAAAAGTGTTAACACACCGTGGAAAAACTACAGCTTGACCAAATGTTGCAGGCTAATTTTTAAATAGATAATTTTGTATGTCACGCAAATGATGTTTGAAATATCAAAATGGTCCTTCCCTAGGTTAATGGACGTGCACAATTAATTTTAATTTGTGTTCACTGAAATTGTTTCGGCTCTAATTTTACTTGCTTCAGTTATGCACTAGTAGAAATAGTATGATCTTCGTTCCTTAGAATACCTTCTCTGCTCTCTTTGTATTAGATGTTTGAAGGAAACCATATTATTCACCATTAGTTTTATCTATAGAAATGAACTTCATCTTCAGTAACGTCTGTTTTATTACAGGCTGTACAGTCTGATTGTACTGTTATATCAGGGTGAAACCACCTCTTATAGGCATTAAGACCTCAGGTTTGAATCTTGCTCTCACTCTAGCAGTGCACCCCTCAGCTCCATCGTTACGGCCGCCTTTTTTTGTCTCCACGCCTACAAAAGGGGTCTTCTTGATGTTCCCCTTGAGCTTGGGGGGAAAAAAAAAAAACAGTCACATGAAGCACGATCAGGTGAATATGGAGGGTGTTGCAGCACGGCGATTTCTCGGCCAGGAACTGTCGGATGCTTAGGGCGTGGTGTGGGCAGGTGCGTTGTCGGGGTGAAGCATACACCCTGAGCATCCGGCAGTTGATTTACTTCTGCTCATTACCTACACAGTAGCAAATCCTCTGTAGAATGTACACAAGGTGGGGATCTCTAAACTACCCGCTATCATAGCTCTGCCTTTTCCACTTACACGACTCCACAACGCTTTCGGGTTTAAAACCATCACCAAGGCAGGGAAGGGAACTTTTTTCCTGCCAAAAGCCATTTCAGGGTCCCAGGATCAGGATGGTGCCCAAAGACCTTCCTTATTTCATTCGTAGGACCTATGACAGTCATCAATGCTTAAGTTTTTCGAATTATATGTTCTCAAATACAAATATTTAGATTAGATAACTAAACCTTAGCGCCTTGATAACATACACCGTTAATGTTCCAAGTTTTCTAGAAATCTATAATAATATTGCAAAACCTGAAATTCTTTCAAAAGTCTTCACGTGTCTCTCTCGCACACACACTCTAACGGGAAGCTAAAATGCGGATTTTTCAAGAAAAGGACTCGATTAAAAAGCTTCAATGTAAGAATTAGATTTTTCAGATCCGATTAATATTTTGACGAGCTCCATTTAAAGTGTTAACTGTTCACGTTATTACAGCGTTAACTGTTTATATTTTAAAATCGAAGTCACATATAATTGAAGCATTCAGATAAGTTGCTGAAGCACAACTCTCATGAGACGAAATGCATACGACACAGCCGGGCATTGAAAAAATTGTTTGTATTTGCGGCTTATAAATGAATAGATATTTTTTTGTTGTAATTTAGTGGGTTATATACAGGTGCGCTAAAAAGACCGAAATTTATGGTATATTTGGTCAAACATTGAAATAAATCGCCCCTAATGTGATGCCTGGAACTGTTTCTCCAGCACATTATTTCATAGTGTACATTATTATTATGATGCAGTTAATGTAAATGTATTGTCATGAAAAAAGCCCTCAATTTATTGAATTTTGTCTCGCCTGCGGTTGCGCTGACAAGGTCAGACCAATTTACTTCGAAGGCCGGACGTTACCTACACCTGTGCTAAGGTAAGTTACCTCTGATTCATAACTATGGCCCCAGATGTTGCTCCCTCGTCAGCTAATATGGATCTCGATGACATATTTATTCGGCAGGTAGCAGTAATTATTTTTCGCGCTACCTGCCAACAGTGACGAAGATGCACCTGATGCTGCACTTTCCATGAGCACAAACATCGAATGAACATGGCGTTGAAACACTGGAGAGAATTACAGTCACTCAAATGTTGCGGCTAAGATTTTTGTGATCAAGAAATACGGCAGCATGGTGATGTTGATGAACCACTTACTCTATCTTTAAATACTGTTCATGTTCTTTTTCTCCATCCGTCCACTTTGTCCTGGATGACTGTAGGCCCTAAGGTTGGCAGCTGAACGAAAGCACAGAAACTGAGATGGCTTCAAACCCTGAGAAAGCAGCAACCTAAAACTGTTATTTATACTCATCAGCTTTATGGACATATGGACAGATGGGTATGGGCGTTCTAAGCCGAGACAGCAACTAAGGCTATATAATGGGAAAGGAGCCAGTTTTTTTGTTTTTTGGTGTTTTATGCCATGCCAGCAACTAAGGCTATATCATGGGAAAGGAGCCAGCCCTGTAAACATAATTTATTACCATGTATCACATGCATTGGTGTGTTGGCTCTTGCTTATTCACTTTCATAAATGCTCTTACATATGAAACAATGTAGAGAAATCTGTTTAAATGTTGAAGGTTGTGTTTGTCCATCTGTATATTGATATTGCTTATAAGTTTGCTTTTTTGTATGTTGCTAAACAGGATAGTTTTTCTTTTGTTTTGACTTTTTTCCTTTGTAACGCATAGTGAGCCTGGCTTGCATGGGGTACCGCTCTATACAAGGCCACTATTACTTGTATCATCATCATTATTAAGAGCAGAATACTTTGCTAGCAATAACATTATTATTATTATGTCCATAATCTTTATTTATTTGATGTTTGCATTATTTTGGACTGCTGAGAAAAAAACATTTCAGACCTGTACCTCTCTCTAAAGTTTATTAGTAGATGCGTAAGTATTTGACATTTTTTGATACAAAGGTTTACGGAAAAACATCTCATGGATCTATGCTAGTTAAGAGGCAATATATAAACAGCGTAATGTCTCAGCTACCCATTTAGTATTTCATCATGCTACTAAACTGTTGTACAGCAATCAGGTTTTGGAACACAAGCTGCATTTTAAATGTTCAACTTTGACATATTCCAACTTTCTTAACTTGCATCAAATAGAAGGGGTTTATATAGCAAGAGTTCCACAACAAATAACCTTTTACATGTTTCTGTATTAAACAAAACACTCACTCATCCCACTCTTCTGTCAGCACATCAAGTATGAATTACTTGTGTAAAAAAATAGATAAAAAGATAGCTCTGCATACCCTTTGGTTTTATTGTAACCAAGAAGTTTGCACAACAAAAAATAAAACAGATCACGACGAATAAAATCTTTCTCAACCCTATTCCGTGTCAAAGAAACTCTCACCAGATGTATTTTATAAATTAAAAAGTGGTTTCTTTATGCTATCATCATTATTATTCTTCATTAGAAACTGTTGTTTTATTAAAGATATAAGTAGGCAAAAAAACAAAGGTCAGGTTGATGTCTCTATGGTTGAGGTATCCTACATTTGTTCTCCTAATCAAATATACCTGAATGCAAGATTTTAACTCACTTGACGGTTTACACTGCTTGTCACAAATTTTGCATGAATATGGTTTTACACCAGCCTGAATCCTCTTGTTGCCTGAAATTGCTGGAATCACCGAAAGCAGCACTGCATATATTGCCTGATATTGTAGTTGCCAAATAAACTGGAATGGGCACTTAGATAAATCTTCAGTCTGAACTTTGTGACAAATGTTTTCCCACAAACCTGTCAAAGGTTGTTCCTCGCTGAGTATTTTTATACGTTTTCTGAGATGTAGTAAAGATCTGGAGGATTTCTGGCAAATTTCACATAAATAGTTGTCATTTCTGTAATGCTTCAGATGCTAAGGGCTGAACAGAAATGTGGCTGTGCAGGATGGGTATTGATAGTTTTTTCCTAGTGTGACTTTTGTAATGACTGTTGACAACATATGCTTGCAATTGTTTTTTTTTAAGTCCTGGGAAAACAATACCTGATCTTTATAAACACATTCTCAAACTTTATTACAAAGAATGATCAGGGGAAATTTTTTTTAAAATGGATACAGTTGTTCATGGATTAGTCTAATTCTAAACTTAACTTGAAGGAACTAGCATATGGAGTAAAAGAGGTCATCAACATTTTTTTTAACATATTAAACAAACAAAATCATGCTGCTGTTGTCACTGATATAACACAAGAAAAAAATGCAAATAATTTTGACAGAACTCTCTCTGCAGGAACTACATTCAACAATCAGCAGAAATAGCATCATGAACTTCTGACCAACAGTGGCTGTCACTGATGAAGCACAACTGTAGAAAAAAATAAAAACTAGACCAGGCAGGAGTACACGTCATCTCTTTAGCTAAGGTTTCAAATGTACCTGCATGTGAGCTTTCAACCCACCTGACTGATTAAACTGCTTGTTGCAAATTTTGCATGAATAAGGTTTCACACCTGTGTGAATCCTTTTATGGCGAACGAAGTTGCTTTGATCATTGAAGGTAGCACTGCATGTTTCGCAAAAAAAGGTCTTTACTTTCTGGTTGCTAAAAACTTTCTGATGGATTCTTTGATGATTCTTTAGTTTCAATTTTGTGAGAAATTTTTTTCCACATTCCTGGCATAGGAATTCCTCCCCTCTATGTATTTTATGGTGTTCTTTAAAATACTTTAAAGATGCGTAGGACTTGTGGCAAATTTCACACAAATATCTTTCATTTCTGTGATATTTTAAATGATGCACAAAGGTCAGACGATGACGAAAAGTAGCTGGACAGGATAAACATTTAAAGGGTTGTTCTCCAGTATGAATTCTATAATGAATATTTAAGTACTGATTACTTGCAAAAGTTTTTCCACAGTCCTGACAAAGAAATGACTTTTCATTTCTGTGTGACTTAATGTGCCTATGCAAATGACCTGACTGTCTAAATGATCTTTGACAAATTTCACACGAGAACGATCGCTCATCTGTATGAATCCTCATATGAAGATTTAAAGACCTTACATCGGAGAAAGCAGCTTTACACTCTGGGCAGGTTTGGTCCTTCTGGCCAGTGTGACAAAGTCGATGTTGATTCAGTTCAGATGGAAAAGGAAAACGCTTACCACAATCTTGACAAATATGAGGCAAATTTCCACTGTGAAATCGCATGTGTCTTGCTAAAGCACTGTATTCTGTGAAAGACTTTTCACAAATTCCACACTTAAACGGCTTTTCACCTGTGTGTGTCCTCATGTGATTCCTCAAACGGGCAGGACCACATGCAATATAACTGCACTGTGGGCATGAAAGACCCTTTCTGGTTGTATTTGTAGAATATCTAAACACTAAATTTTGTGCTGCTACAGTTTCTGGTTTTGTATCAGGTCTTATCTCAGATCCATCTGATTGACTGTTCGAGGTTTCACAATTATCAGAGTATGAATGATCCCCTTCTTTATGAATGCAGTCAGTCTTTTCATCAACCTGAAATCCTATACTTTTCAGCATTATGTCTGCTTTATCTCTTTTCTCAATGTCTTCATTTTGTCTATCACTTTCAACAGAACACTCTTGTCCTTCACTTTCAATCGGAAGACTGATTTGTTAGAATGAACTTTTTTATGTAAGTGTGCTCTTTCCAAAGCAAACCTTGCACCACATTCACCAGATTTAAATGGAGTTTCTGGTTTTGTATCAGGTGTTATCTCAGATCTACTTGTCTGTCTGTTCCAAGTTTCACAATTATCAGAGTATGAATGATCCCCTTCTTTCTGACAACAGTCAGTCTTTTCATCAACATGAAATACCATACTTTTTAGCACTAGGTCTGCTTTATCAGGTGTTATCTCACAATTACTTGTCTGTCTGTTCCAGGTTTCACAATTATCAGAGTATGAATGATCCCTTTCTTTCTGATAACTGTCAGTCTTTTCATCAACCTGAAATCCTATACTTTTTAGCATTAGGTCTGCTTTATCTCTTTTCTCAATGTCTTCATTTTGTCTATCACTTTCAACAGAACACTCTTGTCCTTCACTTTCAATAGGAAGACTTGATTTGTGAGAATGAGCTTTTTTATGCAAGTTAAGTGCTCTTTCCAAAGCAAACCTTGCACCACATTCACCACATTTAAATGGGCACACTTATCGTTTATAACAAAGGTTTTAGTTCCACATCTCCGTACAGTTTTCCTGAAGTGATTTGGTTTTAAAGAAGAAACATCAGAAAGTTTGTTGTTTGATGCAAATGAGTGTGTTTTGCTTCTGGCCTCTGCCTTTTTTTGTGGATAAAAAAGGCGACAATTGAGATTTCTCACAACAATGACTCTACCACGGAGAGGATCATTTGGTTTTATTGCTTCTTGCCTGTTTTTTCTTTCATGGAGTGTCTTCTTGACCAATAAACAATCTTTGCACGTTGTTTCTGCAGTACTCACCATCAGCAAACAGGTAGTTGCCCTTACACATGAATAGGAACAGATCTTACCATTCTCATAGACATATGTAATGTGTCGAAAATACTTCTCATCAGTGATTTTAATTTCAGCTAATGTTTGCAGATCAGTTTCAGTGACACCAGTGCAGAGAGTCTTTTCACCCAGTTCTTTCAAAAATGTTTTAAGCCTAACCATTTCAATGTCTCTTGCAAGCCATGGTGCAGGCATTTGAAACACACTCACATTTGCCAGTAACCCAGTTGTTGCTGAAAAGCTCACCTTCACATGCACTTCTTCAGTTTTACTTGACAACAAGCCAAGCACTACATCATTTTCGGAATTTTTCATGATAATCCACTGAGGAGGTAGATGAGTCAAATCCTTCTTCATGTCCATGAAGCTGGTGTAGCAGATACGAACTGGCACGAAAGGGGGCTCCCGTACCTTCTGAAGGGAGATATGTGACAAATTTTGAAAATATGCTACTAATTATCTAATCTCAACCTCAAGCTTTAAATTATATTTAATTGTTATAAAAATAAATTAGGATTTACCTTAATAGTATAATACTTTTCTTAATCATTGGGTTTCTCCTTCCTACTTGTTTGCCAAGGCTCCACACTTATGAGAAATTATTCACAATATTTCTGATAATGCATAAGTCTTCAGGTGCAGAAAAAGAACTTAGCTTCAGTCTACAAATAGTAGACACACGAGTATTCATAGTTTAACCCATCGGAATAAAGTCATTTTATGTCCTGGGCTTTTTAAAGTAAAATATTTTTTAAAAGTTTAAAAATTACACTTACAGGCTTGGGTCTAGCTGTTTTGGAAGTTTTAAATGATTGTTCGGGCATCCATCTAGTTGGCATGCTCCCAGGAACTAGTCCCGAGAATTTTCCAGAAGGACCTGTTAAAAGTGTGAAAGTGAATGAATAATGAAACATAAAATAAAATTTAAAAAATGTATGGCTGATATACTTTACTCTCCCTCACAAAAACAACAAAAAAAAACAAACCCAAACAAAACAAGCAAAAAATTCACACAGAAAATGAAACATCAATGCAATAATTTAGATATTTTCTATTCTTGATTAACTCTGATACTGGTTTACAGCCTAAGATACCATCTTCAATCATCTGTGTTGGCAGAGGTGTGTGAGCTGAAAGCATGTCACTGGTGTTGATCTTTGTCTATTCATATAGGCTGAGTTTTTAAACAAGAAGAAGAATATTTAATCAGAACACTTCCTGAGTAGCGTAATGAGTGGCATGATATACAACAATAGGTAATTTTGCTCCACAGATTTGTCCATTTTGTATCAAGACCGAATCAGTCACGATGAAACAAGTAGCTTTTAAAGTCAAATGTTACCAAAAGAGTCATACATTATTTGAACAATATAGATACACAAGCTTAGATTTTTGTCACCATTTTATTGTGAACGTGTATTTTGATTTTTTTTTTTTTTGGCTTCTTATTATTTATTATATGCAGAGATTCACTGATTGGGCACTCATTTAGTTCGAGGCACATCACACTACAGTAGAGCACCGACACCCTGTCGTCAACTGAGAAACCCACTTTAAAAAATGCTACTGAAATCCATATTATTTTTAATTGATAGTCAAGTTGTGTATATTGTAAACCGTCCCTGGCTCAAACGACTGCTGTGGACTGGTATAATTATTTGTTAGTTGCATGTTCGTCCAGAAACGTCGCTGATCGGGTAGTCATCTTAATCAGGGATTTTTTTACATGTTCGTCTCTGCCATGTCGATGCACGCGACTCCCTTGTGACTGTCAAAACAAAGTCTAGACTACACTGACAGCCAGCAGCAAGTGACCTGAGTACCTTTGTCACCTTGATCGCCCATACCAGCCTCTAAAGCAGTGGTTCTTAACCTTTTTTGAGGTACCGAACCCACAAGTTTCATATGCAAATTCACCGAATCCTTCTTTAGTGTCATCACGAATTGCGGGTGGGTTAACCCCGGTTATGAACCACTGCTCTAAAGCCTGAGGCTGTTTACAGTAAACACATCATGACAATAAATTAATAATAATGTGAATTTATACAGCACGTTTTAAAACTTTTGTGTGTGTGAAGCGAGTTTCACAATTGACGACTGCGGTTGTCAGTTCCTTACTATAGCGTGATGTGCTTCGAGCTAAATGAGTACCGAAGTCCTGCATGAAATACTACTACCAAAAAAAAGTCAATATACAAGTTCACAATAAAATTATGACAAAACATTAAGTTTAAAAGATTGTTTAAAGAGAAAAGTCACGTTTATTTGCCATTGTAAAATACGTTCTCTGCATGCGTATCGCAAACGGCCATTTTGTTTAGTAAAATGGTGGCTTGGTTCTGTTTGAAATAGGCAGCTGTATTGCATATCTATATTGTTCGAACAAAGTATAGCTCATTTGATAATATTTGACGTTAACTACTACTTGTTTCATCGGTGATCGATTCGTCTTTTGGGCTTAGGACGATTTGGCTTTTCGGTATTGAGTAAAAGTGGACCTAGCTGTGGGGCGAATTATACCGAAACTTCGGTTTCGTGAAAACAAAAATGATCTAAGCCTTAGTCGCAAAATAAAAGCTTGTACAGGAATGAGATGCAGAGTAGGAGGTGAATAAGTGAGCAAACAATAAGATCATTACCTTTTTTAATGCACTCTTCTTCAAAGTGCCTTGAACAAATTTTCGCTCTCATTGGAGTGAAACTTTTGTCTGAACGGCCTATCGCATGAATGAGAGCCGCTCGCCACTCGTCTTGCTCTTTCGATACACCTGGCCGCGGAAAGGAAAAAAAACTTAAACCGAAACACTTGATACTTGAACAGTGGCATCCTACCACGCAGCAGTATGAACCACCTCTTGACTGTTTATATATTGTTGCTCCTCTCGCCGACTCAACTGACATAGTCATTGTAGTCGCCCTGTGGCTGGACCGGAAGCTGTGCGCAGACAAGCCTCGTTCTAGAAAAAAGAATCGTCTGCAAGCACTTCACGTTCGTATTCATACTGAGCGTATCACATGCTATGCAATAACGGTCATAATCGGTTTGTTGAAAGTTTTGTCAAAGTAACTTTTTTTTCAATAAGTTGATCTACATGAAGTTTGTTGTTTAACTTTCATCAGTACAGTACATCTGTTATGATATTCGTGTTGCTCTCACAGTAGTTGTGTCAAGGCTGCACACCGCATCAATTCAGTGTCTCTAAGTCTAATCTTCCATTGTCTTCCTTTATCATTATTGGTCAGCGCAGAGTGCGACCTACCTCGGTCGTAATGCTGCGCGTTACAAGTGCACAAATTAAAGATAAAAGTTAATTTGGTCTTAACCTCACTGTTCATCAATTAAAGTGTACTGTGCCGGATACTGCAGTGCGTAAAGCATAAATAGTGAGTGGAAGTATCCATGATATTACTTTCGCAAACGATTTTCCCATGTAAACTTATTTTAAATAGTTGTCGATCAGCAACTCGAAGTGATTGCGATCTATCTATAAAGTCTCATACTGGTGTGAACATCAATACTTAAGTTTACAAAATTACACGTTTCACCAATACTAGGACTAGTTTGCTGCAGTTGCTATTCTCTATATATCACAAAAAGGGGGCAAGCCTGTAGGCTTTATAATGTCAATTCCTCTTCTCCTCATAGGGTAAATGAATAAAATTAATGTCTAAATGTTCCATTTAGTCCTCAAATTATGGAAACCTTTAGTTCCACAGTTCAGCACACTTGACAGCTAGGTTAAGAACATATGAATTAAGCACCGATAAAGACAATTCTTTATGGATTTAAAAAAAATTATCCTCCCTTGAACTAGTGTCTTCTATAAAGTCATACAAAGAGCAATCTATTCTCGGTTTGTACTTGGTTTTGTTCTTCAAAACTCATGTACCTTATACATGTACATTTATTGAGATTTGTGATCCTTCAGCCAGTATTTAAAGAATAAAAACTCAATGTTTTCATGACTCTTTGTGTATAGGTCGGTTAAAATACTTGTCACACACATCATTTTGTGATCATATAATAGTAGCAGCCATTGAAAAGATATTTCATGAACATTTTATTTAATATTTTATATAGTTTGTTGAAAAAAGGCATAACAGACATAACAAAAGAAAAAAGTTTTACCAGATGTTCAAGTCATCCAGTTTTGTATAAAAATAAATAAATAAAAAATTACAAATATCCTTAGGATAGTAATGTTTGGATCACTTCTTTCAAGTGACCTGTTTTTTAGATGCTGTTTTTTCACTGTAACAGATATGTTTAATGTTACTACTCATTTATGATTTTTCTTCTTTAATGAGGCTGAGGAAAAATTTCATGCATACATATTTATTTATACGGATAAAAATCAAGTGAGTCACTAAAATTGAACCCTGACTTTAAACCTATGTAATAAACTTTGTCCCATGGATTTCAGAAGTTTGAAAGCACACTGATTTTCCATTGCTGAACGCAAATTTGGTGTGATATATTTTCTTTTCTATGTAAATATGTGAGCAAATGTGGGCTGCAGTGACACTGTAAATAAAGTTGAACCACTTGAGTTATTTCTGACCGCAATACATTAAAGTGTATAACGCACATAATTTCTTAAAGTAACTTTACTGATCCTCTTTTAGACATCCAGCATCGATACTGCTAAATTATCTTAGTTCTTGTATTGCAGAAATATGAAATCTAGAAGAGCGATGATGGATAGTGACCAGTACAGAATCTACCAAAAAACTTTACCCCAAACCATTTCCTCCTTGAAGAATTTGTGTGCACACCATTTGTGGATTGAAAAAAAATGGTTTCCCTAACAGCACCAGGTACATAAGCCTCCATATTACACCCGTCTTATTTCTCAAATGAGCGTAAAGACAGCAATAATTTTATATTCTTTATTCATTGCTAATAAAACTTTTGCATCAATGAATTGTCAGGCCCTAGTTGACATGCAAAAAAGGAAAGATGTGATACGTTTTCATTATTTACCTAATAATTCTTATTCAATTTACCTGTTACAGGACACACATTTCGAACAGAAGCAGCAAAAAATGATTTCTGCAGAATGGGGTCACTCCTGCCTTTTTGCATCATATACTTCTTACTCGCATGGGGTAGCAATTCTATTTATTTATAACTTTGAATTATCAATTAAAAACATTTACAGAGATAACGGAGGAACTTATGCGATGGCAGTGATAAAAATATTAGGGAAAGACTTTTTTAATTCGTAGTGTATACGGACCAAATATAAGGATGACCAAAAATTCTACTCACAGTTAGAAGAATGTATTAAACAGATAGGAGTAGAAAATATTGTTATTGGAGTCATAACTTTAAGACAGATGCAGTACTGGATTTAATTTTACTGGTTGCTAAATCATGCATATACTCTCGCAGATTAAAAAAAAAATACCCCACCCCCCAGACAATCATTCATTAGGATACTGCAGCATAGATATAAACTTGAAATTTTTAATGCAACATTGGAAATGAAAGAAGACAAAATTGTAAAACAATGGCTACATTATATGCAACTTGTTGACTAGAATTTAAACAGTGACCAGACTTTCATATATATATTTTGACATGCAATATCTCATGTTTGTTGTATTGTTATATATGCTTGTTATAGTGCAGTTGTATGAATTGTTTAAGCATGTAATGTGTTAGGCCTGTAATGCGTTAATGGAAAATAAATGCTAGACAATAAAAAATAATTCAAGCGATGGATGATGAGGAAAGGACATAAGCAAAATTCATTTGATGTGTAATGTAGGAACTAAAGAAGGCAAGCACATTCTAAGATATTTAATAACTGCAATAAGTTAGGTTTCTATAAAGATAGAAATGACATTTCTGCTTTACAATAAACAGTACAATGGCAATTTGTATTAATTGATATTAGACATAGTTAGCAATTAAGTCCTTTGGGAAAATGTACACAACAACAGGATGAAAAAGAGGCAGTCTTGAGGTGTGATGGACAAATTTGTCACTGAAAAAGTTAACACTGTAAGTTCAGATCTTGCCTCATTTAGCTCAAGCTGTTGACATGACATAAAACACTAACAACAAACCAGGAAGAAAAAAAAAAGATGAAGATAAACCAGATGTTGAATGAGTGATACAAGTACTAGCCCATTTATTGTCATATATCCCTACATCAATGCATAATAGAAACATTGCAAATAAAGGGGGAAGGAAGGCGGGGGTGGGGGGATATTGGTGTTTTATGCGGAGCCAGCATCTAAGGCTATATCCTGGCAAGGCAGGCAGGCCTATAAACAGATGCCACATAAAGAGAAAGAACAGTGTGCCCAAGACAAGAGCTGAACCCAGGACAGCCAATCCTCACTGTATTGAAATAAAGGGAAAAGGGGGTCATGGATGCAAGGACTTCATAACTATGACAAGTACTTTTTTTTCTTTAAAGACATCTGATATTCAACAGCAACCTAACAGGCAAATTTGGCATGATAGTCCAAGATCTCTTCTATCTCTATAAATAGCAAAGGTCAATTTTTGGAATGTACCCGCATATGAGTCTTCAAACAGCTTGGATCACGAAATGGCTTGTGGCAAATAACACAAGAAAAGGGGTTTGATGCCCATGTGAATCTTTTTATGCTGATATAAATTGCTCGCTCATGTGAATGTGTTTGTTGTCAGATGACCCTTCATGGATTTTTTGATGAGTTTTCAATCGATATTTGCTAAAAAAAGTTTTTCCACAATCCTGACAAAGGAATTTTTCCCCACTGTGTATATTTTTATGCTTTTTAAGATACTGTAAACTTCTGAATGACTTTTGACAAATATCACACAAAAACATTTCACCTGTATGTATTCTCATATGATGTACAAGGCATCCACGTTGACTGTATGATGCCGGACAGGAAGGGCATTTATGGGGTCTCTCTCCAGTGTGAGTTCTATAATGAACAACTAAGTAATCTTTACTTGCAAATGTCTTCCCACAATCTTCACAGAGGAATGACCGTTCTTTGCTATGCGTCCTGAGGTGTGCTTTCAAATGACTTGATTGTCTGAATGATTTTTGACAAATTTCACACGAAGAAAGAGCGCTCATCTGTATGAATTCTCATGTGCAGAGCTAAATTTCTGGCATAGGTGAAAGTAGCTTTGCATTCTTGGCAGGTGTGGGTTTTCTGGCCAGTGTGAATAATTCGATGCTGATTCAGGTCATAAACAAAAGGAAAACTTTCCCACAATCTTGGCAAACATGTGACAAAGTTCTATGTGTTCGCATATAATGTTTTCTTAAGGCACTGCAATCTCTGAACAACTTTTTACAAATTTCACACTGAAAGGGCTTTTCACCTGTGTGTATCCTGATATGATTCTTCAAACTGTGTGATGTGCTTAGGTAACAAGGCATTCTGGGCAAGAAAATGTCTTTCTCTTTGCATGCATCCTTGCCATATGATTTTTTAAAGCTTTTTTCTTGCTGAATTCAGCACTGCATTCCAGGCAAGGGAAACGTCTTTCAACAAGGTGTGTTTTCAAATGTTTTTCTAAGCTGCTAGATAGGCACTTTTCGCATCTTTCTCCAGCACAACAGTACTTGCAACTCCCTGCTAGTTGATCTTCAATTTGAGCAGACTTGAAAACATTGCACATTGCTTCAGACTCACTTGTCTGCATGTCACCTGCTATGCAAGGATCATTAGCAGGTGGGCAAGACTCTTTCTGACTGGAGTCAGTTTGTTTAATAGAATGACAGTTGATATTCTCAGCTGTTTCCTGAAACTTTATGTCAGACTCTTTGCTGGTTTCATCGTCTCTTTTCTGAGCGTCTTCCCTTTGTGTCTCATCATTTTTGACGGAATGCTCTTGTCCATCACCTTTAACGATGAGATTGGAGAATCCGTTACAGTGAACCTTTTTATGTATTGTCAGTGCTTTTGCCAATGCAAACCTAGCGCCACATTCCCCACATTTAAAGGGAGCACACAAATCATTTACAACATACATTTTTATGCCACGCCTTTGGGCATGAGTCCTCATGTGATTTGCCTGATGAAATGGCGGAAGATGTTTTATCTCAGATCCCTCTGATTGACTGTTCCAGGTTTCACAATTCTCAGAGTATGAATGATCCCCTTCTTTCTGACAACAGTCAGTCTTTTCATCAACATGAAATACCATACTTTTTAGCACTAGGTCTGCTTTATCAGGTGTTATCTCAGATCTACTTGTCTGTCTGTTCCAGGTTTCACAATTCTCAGAGTATGAATGATCCCCTTCTTTCTGATAACTGTCAGTCTTTTCATCAACCTGAAATCCTATACTTTTTAGCATTAGGTCTGCTTTATCTCTTTTCTCAATGTCTTCATTTTGTCTATCACTTTCAACAGAACACTCTTGTCCTTCACTTTCAATAGGAAGACTTGATTTGTGAGAATGAGCTTTTTTATGCAAGTTAAGTGCTTTTACCAAAGCAAACCTTGCACCACATTCATCACATTTAAATGGAGCACACTTATCGTTTATAACAAAGGTTTTTAGTTCCACATCTCCGTACAGTTTTCCTGAAGTGATTTGGTTTTAAAGAAGAAACATCAGAAAGTTTGTTGTTTGATGCAAATGAGTGTGTGTTGCTTCTGGCCTCTGCCTTTTTTTGTGGATAAAGAAGGCGGCAATTGAGATTTCTCACAACAATGACTCTACCACGGAGAGGATCATTTGGTTTTATTGCTTCTTGCCTGTTTTTTCTTTCATGGAGTGTCTTCTTGACCAATAAACAATCTTTGCACGTTTTTTCTGCAGTACTCACCATCAGCAAACAGGTAGTTGCCCTTACACATGAACAGGAACAGATCTTACCATTCTCATAGACATATGTAATGTGTCGAAAATACTTCTCATCAGTGATTTTAATTTCAGCTAATGGTTGCAGATCAGTTTCAGTGACACCAGTGCAGAGAGTCTTTTCACCCAGTTCTTTCAAAAATGTTTTAAGCCTAACCATTTCAATGTCTCTTGCAAGCCATGGTGCAGGCATTTGAAACACACTCACATTTGCCTGTAACCCAGTTGTTGCTGAAAAGCTCACCTTCACATGCACTTCTTCAGTTTTACTTGACAACATGCCAAGCACTACATCATCTTCGGAATTTTTCATGATAATCCACTGAGGAGGTAGATGAGTCAAATCCTTCTTCATGTCCATGAAGCTGGTGTAGCAGATACGAACTGGCACGATAGGGGGCTCCCGCACCTTCTGAAGGGAGATATGTGACAAATTTTAAAATATTTGCTGCTAATTATCTAATCTCAAACTCATGCTTTAAATTATATTTAATTGTTATAAAATAAATTAGGATTTACCTTCATAGTATAATACTTTTCTTAATCATTGGGTTTCTCCTTCCTACTTGTTTGCCATGGCTGCACACTTATGAGAATTATTCACAATATTTCTGATAATGCATAAGTCTTCATGTGCAGAAAAAGAACTTAGATTCTGTCTACAAATAGTAGACACACGAGTATTCATAGTTTAACCCATCAGAATAAAGTCATTTTATGTCCTGGGCTTTTTAAAGTAAAATACTTTTTAAAAGTTAAAAATTACACTTACAGGTTTAGGTCTAGCTGTTTTGGAAGTTTTAAATGATTGTTCCGGCATCCATCTAGTTGGCATGCTCCCAGGAACTAGTACTGATAATTTTCCAGAAGGACCTGTTAAAAATGTGAAAGTGAATGAATAATGAAACATAAAATAAAATTAAAAAAATGTATGAGCTGATATACTTTACAAAATACCCCACAAAAAAACCCCACACAGAAAGTGAAACATCAATACAATAATTTAGATATTTTCTATTCTTGATTAACTCTGATACTGTGTTACAGGCTAAGATATATCTTTAATCATCTGTGGTGACAGAGGGGTGTGTGAGCTGAAAGCATGTCACTGGTGTTGATCTTTGTCTATTCATATAGACTGAGTTTTTAAACAAGAAGAAGAATATTTAATCAGAACACTTCCTGAGTAGCGTAATGAGTGGCATGATTGTTATAACAGCAATAGGTAATTTTGCTCCACAGATTTGTCCATTTTGTATGAAGACTGAAAAATAAAATCATCCCAAGCCGCAAAGGTGAATCAGTCACCGATGAAACAAGTAGCTTTTAAAGTCAAATGTTACCAAAAAAGTCATACATTATTTGAACAATATAGACACACAAGCTCAGATTTTAGTCATCATTTTATTGTGAACTTGTATTTTGATTCTTTTTTATTTTAAATTATTATTATATGCAGAGATGTCACTGATTGGGCACTCATTTAGCTCGAAGCACATCACACTACAGTAGAGCACCGACACCCTGTCGTCAACTGAGAAACCCACTTTAAAAAATGCAACTGAAATTCATATTTTTATTTGTAATTGATAGTCATGCTGTGTATACTGTCAACTGTCCCGGGCTCAAATGACTGGTGTGGACTGGTCTAATTATTCGTTAGTTGATTGTTGTCTCAGAAACGTCGCTGATCGGGTGGACATTTAACCAGGGACGTGTAATACAAGTTCGTCTCTGCCATGTCGCATGCCCGCGACACCCTTGTGACCATCAAAACAAAGTCTAGACTACATTGACAGCCAGCACCAAGTGACCTGAGTACATTTGTCACCTTGATCGTCCAGACCAGTCTCTAAAGCCTGAGGCTGTTTACAGTAAACACATCATGACTATAAATTAATAATAATGTGGATTTATACAGCACATTTTTAACTTTTTTTGTGTGAAGCGGGTTTCACAATTAACGACTGTGGTGTCCGTTCCTTACTGTAGCGTGATGTGTTTCGAGCTGAGTACCGAAGTCCTTGAATGAAATACTACTACCAAAAAAAAACAAAAGTCAATATACAAGTTCACAATAAAATTATGACAAAACATTAAGTTTAAAAGATTGTTTAAAGAGAAAAATCACGCTAATTTGCCATTGTAAGATAAGTTCTCTGCATGCGTATTGCCAAGCGGCCATGTTTGTTTAGTAAAATGGTGGCTAAACTTATCAGCATGGTTCTGTTTAAAACAGGCAGCAGTATTGCATATCTATATTGTTCGAACAAAGTATGGCTCATTTGATAATATTTGACTTTAACTGCTACTTGTTTCATCGGTGATCGATTCGTCTTTTGGGCTTAGGACGATTTGACTTTTCGGTCTTGAGTCTAAGTGGAGACATTTTTTCCTACCCAGAATCGCATTCCCAGCGAGGAATGCAGACGCTGGGTCTTCTAGTGTTGCTGAATGATTTAGCAGTAAATTTTCGTGGTATTTTTATTATTATTATTACTAAAACCAAAAATAAAGCGTGAGTTGTATGTGTTCAGCTTTTTCATGTTTCCCACGTTATACCGAAACTTCGGTTTCGTGAAAACAAAAATGATCTAACAGTCGCAAACTAAAAGCTTGTACAGAGATGAGATGGAGAGTAAGAGGTGAATAAGTAAGCAATCAATAAGATCATTACCTTTTTTTATGCACTCTTCTTCAAAGTGCCTTGAACAAATCTTCGCGCTCAATGGAATACTTTTGTCTGAACGGCCTATAGCATGAATGAGAGCCGCTCGCCACTCGTCTTGCTTTTTCGATACACCTGCCCGCGGAAAGGAAAAAAAACTTAAACCGAAACACTTGATACTTGAACAGTGGCATCCTACCACGCAGCAGTATGAACCACCTCTTGACCTTTTATATATTGTTGATCCTCTCGCCGACTCAACTGACATAGCCATGTTAGTCGTCCTGTTGCTGGACCGGAAGCTGTGCGCAGACAAGCCTCGTTCTAGAAAAAAGAATCGTCTGCAAGCTGAGCGTATAACATGATATGAAATAACGGTCATAATCGGTTTGTTGAAAGTTTTGTTGAAGTAACTTTTTTTCAATAAGTTGATCTACGTGAAGTTTGTTGTTTAACTTTTATCAGTACAGTACATCTGTTATGATATTTGCTACATTCCTGTGTGGATTTCTGTGTTTGCGTCACTTTTCGCCTCTCCCTGGGTCATTTTATTTCTCCTTCACATCTTCGCCGTCTTGCCATTACTTAGATTTTAGATCTACACATCGGCAGTGTCGACTTTAAACTCTGATTACCTTCCTGCAACTGCATCAGAAAGATTTGACGTTGAGCTATCACAGCAAGCTTTTTGCGAAATACAGGAAAGATTGCAATGACTGACATAAGGTATCTCCACGAAGTTCAGCTTACAATGACTGTTAGCGTGTGCTCTCACAGGAGTAGTGTTGATGGAACGATATTTCTATTTGCGAAAGTTGGGCCAATGTACCGAAGATTGCAAGCTGAGCTTCCATACAAATGTCAGAATAACTTTCAGATATTTTTGGATGCAGAACTTATATTGACTGATCTAAGATTCCGTGTAATGGCAAGGCTGCACACCGCATCAGTTCAGTGTCTCTAAGTCTAATCTTCCATTGTCTTCCTTTATCATTACTGGTCAGCGCAGAGTGCGACCTACCTCGGTCGTAATAATGGTGTGCGTTACAAGTACACAAATTAAAGCTAAAAGTTAATTTAGTCTTAAGCTCACTGTTCATCAATTAAAGTGTACTGTGCCGGATACTGCAGTGCGTAAAGCATAAACAGTGAGTGGAAGTATTCATGATATTACTTTCGCAAACGATTTCCCCATGTTAACTTATTTTAAATAGTTGCCGATCAGCAACTCGAAGTGATTGCAATCTATCTTTAAAGTCTCATACTGGTGTAAACATCAGTACTTAAGTTTACAAAATTACATGATTCACCAATACTAGGACTAGTTTGCTGCGGTTACTATTCTCTACATATGTATCACAAAAAGGGGGCAAGCCTGTAGGCTGTATAATGTCATATCATGAAAACCTTCAGTTTCACAGTTGAGCGCACACTTAGCAGCTAGGCTACGAACATATGAATTAAGCACCCCTTCTCAGGCACACACATACACAAACTTATTTCTATATACTTTTATTATGACTTTGCACAGATAAAGACAATTCTTCATGGATTTAAAAAAAATTACGCTCCCTTGAACTAGTGTCTTCTATATATTCATACAGAGAGCAATCTATTCTCAGTTTGTACTTGGTTTTGTTCTTCAAAACTCATGTACCTTATACATGTACATTTATTGGGATTTGTGATCCTTCAAAAGTTATACAATGCAAAACCTAAATAACAATTAATATTCTGTAACCAATAATGTAAAAGGAAAAAAAATATAGGTTAGATAAAGAAGAAACAGCTTCCAGTAAATAATCCATTTTATAAGCTTACCAGATGACAGAAAAACAGCACTAGCAGCGTCACCATCTACTGTTACTCATGTAGTCTCTCTCTAAACTGGTGCAATATTTGGTTTAGGAGCTTTATTGTAACTACTGAATCTTTGAATATGCTGAAATATGCATGCATTCTTTTTTCCCTTGTAAGGTGTCTGATTATATAGCTTGATCTAATTGTACTACATATAATGCTGGGGTCATTTACATCTTTGCCAATACATCATTCAAAGATATTTAACTATTTTCTTTAAGAATAAGAATAATAACAATTTGTTTATTGGCCAAGTGATACTGCACTCGGAATATGACTTGATGAAGAAAGAAAAAACAAAAACAAAACAAAGAATTATTAGGATTATCCTATACATATACACATACACACTACCCCTCTTTCTCATTTGATTACTCTTCCACACTCCCTATCAAAGACATAGACACTACCTCACAGACTGCAAAAGGATATATTGAACTAGCACTGGTCCTGACAGCTATGGCAAAGTTCAGGAAGGCTATCACAAGCAAAGAAACTATATCTTAACTGGGGGTCTGAACCAGGAGTCTATACCTGACCCCAGAGGGCATGACACAGAATAGGCATTGGGAAGCATCCACTGCAATCTTGCATGCCCTACACAGACTGTGTTGGGTGTAGATTGTGCCCACAGAGGGTAGATCAGCCAATACATTGGTTAGCTGCTCACATCACCTGGTCAAGTAGGACTTCTGTTTTCAGGTGGTACTGCCCTACCAGTTGCATTCTTCTTTCACAATACAACTGATCATTGTATTTGCCCAAGACGGTCCTCCAAGGATGGGTAGAGTGAGGCCATCGATGAGACAAACAGAAGAAGTGATGTAACATCAAGCAGTCGACAGGCCACCAGTTGGGAGACCTTCTAAAAGGGGAGCAGAACAGGTCATGGTGGTGCACATGGACCATTATTACTGCAAATCACCAGGTCCACCCACAACTGAGTACAAGTAACGGACACAGATCATTGTGTAGGTATGTCAGAAAATGAGCAACTTGATCAGAGTGCAGCAAGATGGTGTCTTTTCTGTTGAGGTAGCCCCTTTATGGGTCAGCTCTTGAAATGTACTCGCATGTGAGATTTCAAACAGCTTGAATCCCGAAACTGCTTGTGGCAAATTTTGCAGGAGTAAGGCTTGATGCCCATGTGAATCTTTTTATGCCGATACACATTGCTAGCTAAAGTAAAAGTAGCATTGCATAGCTTGCAAGAATAACTTTTCTTTATCTTTATCTTGTTATCTTTGCTGTTCAATGACACAGCATGGATTCTTTGATGAATCCTTAGTTGTTGCTTGCTAATAAATGTTTTCCCACATTCCTGACACAGGAATTCCTCTCCATCATGTACTTTTTTGTGTTCTTTAAAATATTGTAAGCTTTTGAATGACTTTTGGCAAATATCACACAAAAATGTTTCACCTGTGTGAATATTCATATGCAGGTTAAGACTTCCACTAAGACGAAAAGTGGCGGGGCAGGATGGGCATCTATATGGTCTCTCTCCAGTGTGAATTCTATAATGAACATCTAAGTTATCCTTACTTGTAAATGTTTTCCCGCAGTCTTGACAAAGAAAAGACCTTTCTCCACTATGTGCCCTAATGTGTCTGTGTAAATGACTTGATTGTCTGAATGATTTTTGACAAACTTCACATGAGAAAGATCTTTCACCTGTGTGAATCCTCATATGAAGATGTAAATTTTTGGCATAAGTAAAAGAAGCTTTGCATTCTTGGCAGGTATGGGCTTTCTGACCAGTGTGAATAACTTGATGCTGATTCAGTTCAGATGGAAATGCAAAACCTTTACCACAATCTTGGCAAACATGAGGCAAATTTTCACTATGTGTTCGCAGAAAGTGTTTTCTTAAAGCATTGCGTTCTCCAAAAGACTTTTCACAAGCTTCACACTTGAATGGCTTTTCACCCGTGTGAGTCTTCATATGGTTCCTCAAACTTCTTGCTGTAGTCACCATAAGACTGCATTCTGAGCAAGGAAACATTTTTGTAAGTGTGGGAATCGTTGACATATGATCTTTTTCAGCTTCAGTATGGGACTGTGCATGCTGATAAACATTCACCACCTCAGATCCATTTGTCTTTTTTGCTGGTTTCACAATACTTAGGGTAAAAATGAAGCTCTGTTTTGTCACAGTTGTTGGACCTTTCCAGCGCAAGATCAGCCTGTTGTTGAAAATTTGTATTAGCACTTTTAAAGGCACTTTCATCTCTTTTCTCAATGTCTTTGTTTTGTCTCTCATTATTTTTAACAGAACAATCTGGACCCTCAAGTTTGATGATGGGACTCTTGGAAGAGTGAACTTTTTTATGCAATTTAAGTGCTTTTCTAAAGCAAACCTAGCACCACACTCACCACATTTAAAGGGTGCACACACATCATTTATTACATAGTTTTTAGATTCACCTTTTTGAGAACGACTCCTGAAATGATTTGTTCTTAAAAGTTCCACAAGGTGTTGGTGGTTTGAAGCAATAGAGTCAGTGTTGCTTCTGGCATCAGTGTGATTCTGGTTGAAAAAATACAAGAAAGAGCCAGTCAACATCATGAAGTGAGGTTTATTTAAAAAAATGAAACTATTAAAAAATCAAAGTTAGAGCATTAGCAACAACAAAAAATAACTTAAAAATGAGAAAATACTTTAAATTTGAAGTTTTGATACATGTCTCCTCACTTTACAAGAGGTGGCTTGCTGTCTCTGCACTTTTCTGTTTTGATTTGAGTGCCTTTTGTTTGACCTTTTTTGTTTCTCATCTACGACTTTAAACTTTATTGATTGTCAGTCTTACTACAGCTTAAACAGTCAAGTCAAAGGGGTGAAGGGCATTGGTGTTTTACAGGTAGCCAGCAACTAAGGCTATATCCTGGCAAGGCAGGCAGGCCTATAAACAGATGCCACATGCAGAGAAAGAACAAGACAAGAGATGAATCCAGGACAGCCAACCCTTATTGTACTGGTGACAGGTGCTAACCTTATGTGACAGGACCGCCTCTGTGAAAAGGGGGAATAGACAATGACTGCATCACTGCATGTAAGCTGACCATAGTATTAACCAGACAGCATCTACTCTCTTGGTACAGTTGCAGTGTCGTGGTGCCACTTCTAGTTCTGCAGTGTTCACTTTATTACGCACGTATGCAGTGTTGATAAGTGCAGTTAGTAGTCAGATACTTCACTAGCATTGTGTAGTCAAAAAGGAGGAAGAGAACTCCATCATCATAATCTTTGTCATTCTTCTTCTACAGAAGTTTACTGCGATAGTGACAAGGGATGTTTGTATCTAGGACTAAATTCCATGCCACTGACGCAAGTACTACATGCATTGATGGGGAAGTGGAATAGCCAAGTGGTTAAAGTGCTGGCATTCGAACTGAGCATGCTGGTTCAATGCCTGATTAGCACAGCAAAGTTCCCCTAGTCGATCCAGCTGGCAGGAATGGGTATCTGCCTCTGTTAAAGGTTGGCAAGGGTAAAGAGGAACTATAAAATATAAAATCACTGATCATTATTATTATATTAAAATGCTTCTTAAACTATGGGTATCCAAATCTAACAAAATGATATTGAGGTAAATTCTTAATCATACAATAATTTGCAATTATATAAAAAGCCAAAAAGTTAAATGAAGTTAATTTACCTCATATGTTGTATCGATCACCGATGCTGGCATGGACCGTAAAGAGGATTCTTGCCCATTCCAAAGACAATGTTTCCCCATTCTTCTGCTCCTTGCTTTCATTGCATCCAAAGATATCATTTCCAATCTGACTTTTACGAAAATCACATAGATTGAACTCTTTAGGTCCTTGTAGGTTTAACATATACAGAGGTCTTTTAGTTGCTACAGGTATCAGCATCACTGGAACACTCTTTGTGTGAGTAAAAGCTTCAGATGTGTCTACTAAATCACTGCCTTTCACCTCACTTGTTTCATGGTGAACTTGAAAATCCAAATTCTCTTGAGACTCTACTATGCTTGTTTCATCATCTGTCTCTGTTTCTGTTTTTATATCAGCCACATCAGGCATTAGAGTTGTTTCACCATGTAACACATTGCGAGATTGCATAGTCTCTTGAACCTTAGTAGATGCTGCCTCATTTTCATGTCTTATATGAGACTGAATACCACTATACGTAGAAAATGTTTCAATTTGTGAAATGTTTTCAGCTAAGCTAATGGCTGCTGTCTCTTGTGAAACTGTGTTCAAAGTTTCTGCTGTTGCTGGGATCCCCATTTCAGCAAAGAAATTGCACACCTTTTCTGTCTTTAATCTGCAGTGTCGCATACCTAGAAAATAGTGTAATAAAGAAAGATACATACATGAGATAATGTATAATGTATAGTTTATGAAGGTTTAAGCTGAATTGTATAGTTCTTCATCTGAAACTGATTCATCACTCGTTACAGGAAGGTTAAAAATGAGGGAAAGAAAAGTTTCTATTATAAGAAAAAAGACTGAAAAGATCAAAATAAATGCTTGTATAATAATTTATGGCATTGTGGAACTCCTTTGATGATTAGTATTTGCATTCTCACACAAAATGCATGCCAAACATGAGCTGGACTGATGAAGAGGGCATAATATTTCTCAGGATGTTCAAGTCCAAGCATCTTAATATCTGAGATATATATACACACACTGCTCACAAAGCCACTGTCTCTTGCACACAGATGTGCACATATGCATGCATGTGTGTGCACACACACACACACTATTCTGATTCACAGTCGGCATCTGTTCTCTTTCCTATTTTTTTCACTTTAAGTTGTTGTCTATGGTGGTAACATCCACTCATCATTAATAATGGAGAATAATTTTGTTGATAAGCAAAGCTTGATGGAATTTAAACTGGTTCTTACAGATAGAAGCTTTAACATTGATGAGGTAAGCTGATGCTCTCCCAGTATCATCCTGCTGCCTTTTGCTTGTGCGAATGTGATTTATGACACCACACTGGCAGGCAATATATAGTATACTTGCAAGGCCTGTTCTTATTTCTGCTTGTGTCTGTTTTAAATCTAGAAGAGAGTTGCATATTTTGCAGTTCATCTGTCGAGCCAGCTCACACAAGTCCACAATCCTGTAGCCCTCTTTCCATGTCATTGTAAGTTTAGAATCCTGATTTTTGTTTTGATTAAGCTCAGTAACCATGGATTTACAAAGAAGATTGTACTCAGGTGTTTCATGTGGTTGGCTTGGCATCCAACGAGTGGGCAAGCTCCAAGGAACGAGGCCACTGCATTTTCCCGTTGGACCTGAAAATATAGAATTAGAAATTATCTAGCAAGCCTAAACTGGACACAAAATAAATAAGCTTGATGTATCGACAATATAATAACGATATATATATATATACACACACATGATTTATCCCAATAAAATACAGACTACGCAAGTGTTTAAAATTCGAACAAGAGATTGAACTGGAAAAAAGTTTATATGACAAAAGAGTAAAATAATCGACACGAACCGTATTTTACGCAGCCTTCCATGAAATGTCGTGAGCAGATCTTGGCTTTGTTCGGGTTGAAGTTCTTGTCATACCGATTAATGGCCTGAATCAAAGACGCCCTCCACTTGTCTTGATCTTCGCTTTCGCCAGCTTTTGGAATAGATATAAATGACAATCCTCTACACCTCGCTTGAGTAGCATGGCACCCAATAATGCAACAATTTGCACCTTTCCACTTTCTCCTGGGTACTTTTGAACCACTTTCGATATCCATATACATTCTTGATGATGTATATGTGTAGATTAACCGGAAGTGGGGGGCACGCACACGCCAACGATCTGAACAATACTTTGACCACAAAACAGCTATCCAAGTCTTTTTGTCAATCCGCTTCTGATACTACAAGTCCCGTCAGCCATCATAACAATGCAAAGGGGAGACTACATATCACTAAGAGTAGTCCCTCTTAGCCCGGCTATATTTAGAAGGAAAAACAAAGAATCTAACCATGATCTTACTGACTGGCGTTTGGGGTTTTTTTTTTGCGTATATATGTATGCATGGTGCTGAGTAATTATGTCATCAAGACTGTGCCGCTATGCGTTGGCAGTAAAACTACATCGTATTTTTTTATAGTATCACAATATAGTCGTAATCAGCTTGTATATTGTTACTGGTAGTCACCGGCGCTTTCCCCATGCAAGTATTTATTTGTATATAGGTCGGTTAAAATACTGGTCAGACATATCATTTGGCTATTATATAATAGCAGCCGTTAAAAAGATATCTGTCACTTCATGAACATTTTATTTAATGGAAAGGCAGTTTATATTTTGTCTAGTTTGTTGAAAGAGAGGCATAACAGACATAACAAAAGAAAAAAGTTTTACCAGATGTTCAAGTCATTCATTTTTCTATAAAAATAAATAAAAAATTACAAATATGCTCAGGATAATAATGTTTGGATCGCGTCTTTCAAATGACCTGGTTTTTAGATGCTGTTTTTCCACTGAAACAGATGTTTAATGTTACTACTCATTTATGACTTTTTTTTCTTTGATGAGGCTGAGGAAAAATTTCGTGTATACATATTTGTTTATAAGGATAAAAATCAAGTGAGTCACTAAAATTGAACCCTGACTTTAAATCTATGTAATAAACTTTGTCCCATGGATTTCAGAAGTTTGAAAGCACACTGATTTTTCCTTGCTAAATGCAAATTTGGTGTGATGTATTTTCTTTTCTATGTAAATAGGTAAGCAAATGTGGGCTGCAGTGACACTGTAAATAAAGTTGAACCACTTGAGCGATTTCTGACCTCATTGCATTAAAGTATGTATAACGCACATAATTTCTTAAAGTAACTTTACTGATCCTCTTTTAGACATCCCCTTCCAGTATCGATATTGTTAAATTATCTTAGTTCTTGTATTATAGAAATGTAAAATCTGGAAGAGTGATGATGAATAGTGACCAGTACAGAATCTACCAAAAAACTTTACCCCAAACCATTTCCTTCTTGAAGAATTTGTGTGCACACCATATGTGGATTAATAAAAAATGGTTCCCCAACAGCACCAGGTACATAGTCCCTCATATTACACCTGCCTTATTTTCAAAGGGAAGTCAACACATGAAAAACTGCTGCATTATATACATATCCGAATCAGACACACTCCAAGCATCAGAGCAACATCACCAGATCAGAACTAGCAATATAAGACCATGAGTCATCATAAATATATTAGCCTTTTAATATTTAGCCAGCAAAGTGCTCCAACATACCCAGAAATTCAAAGAACTCAAACAGGTTAAGTCTTCAATCAAGACAGTCTTTCAGATTTAGCTTTGAATGCTTAATTGTTATACAATGTACTGTTATTAAAAGTAACTGCACCTTATGTCACACAAATGAGTGTCAAGACAGCAATAATTTTATATTTTTTATTCATTGGTAATAAAACCTTAACATTTAATTATAAGTTTGAATTCTCAATTAAAAAAATTTACAGAGATAATGGAGGAACTTATGTGATGGCAGCGATAAAAATATTTGAGAAAGACCTTTTGATTGGTAGTGTATACGGACCAAATAAAGGATGACCCAAAATTCTACTCACAGTTGGAAGAATGTATTAAACCAGGGGTGGGCAATTAATTTTCCCAAGGGGCCGCGTGAGAAATTGGGATGGTTTTAGAGGGCCGGACTAATATAGTTAACTCAGTTTTACCCAATACTATATATAGTATACATACTGGCAGGCGGGCCGGATGCGGCCCGAGGGCCGCCCCTTGTCCAGGTCTGTATTAAACAGATAGGGGTAGAAAATATTGTTATAGCAGTCATAACTTTAAGACAGATGCAGTACTGGATATAATTTTACTGGTTGCTAAATCATGCATATACTCCTGCAGATTAAAAAAAAAAAACACCCCCAGTTACAACCATTCATTAGGATACTGCAGCATAGATATAAACTTGAAATTTTTAATGCATCCTTGGAACTGAAAGAAGAAAAAATTGTAAAACAATGGCTACATTATCTGCAACTTGTTGACTAGAATTTAAACAGTGACTAGACTTTTATACATATATTTTGACATGCAATACCTCATGTTTGTTGTATTGTTATATATGTTTGTTATATTGCAGTTGTATGAATTGTTTAAGCATGTAATGTGTTAGGCCTGTAATGTGTTAATGGAAAATAAATGTTAGATATTAAAAAATAATTCAAGCGATGGATGATGAGGAAAGGACATAAGCAAAATTCATTTGATGTGTAATGTAGGAACTAAAGAAGGCAAACACATTTTACATTCTAAGATATTTAATAACTGCAATTAGCTAGCTTTCTATAAAGACAGAAAAGACTGCTGCTTTACAATAAACAGTACAATTGTAATGTTGTATTGATTTATATGACTTATATTAACAATTAAGTCCTTTGGGAGAATCTACACAATATCAGGATGAAAAAGAGGCAGTCTTGAGGTGCGATGGTAAAATTCGTCACTGAAAAAGTTAATACTGTAAGTTCAGATCTTGCTTCATTTAGCTTAAGCTATTGACATGACATAAAACACTAACAACAAACCAGGAAGAAAAAAAAAAGATGATGATAAACCAGATGTTGATGGATGAGTGATACAAGTACTAGCCCATTTATTGTCATACACTCTTACATCAATAAATAAAGAAACATAGCAAATAAAGGGGGAGGGAAGAGGGGGGTATTGGTATTTTATGCGGAGGCAGCAACTAAGCCTATCTCACAGCAAGGCAGTCAGCCCTGTAAACAGATGCCCCATAAAGAGAAAGAATAGTGTGTCCGAGACAAGAGCTGAACCAGGGCAGACAATCCTCACTGTATTGAAATAAAGGGAAAAGGGGGTCATGGATGAAAGGACTTCATAACTATGACAAGTACTTTTTTTCTTTAAAGACATCTGATGTTCAACAGCAACCAAACAGGCAATTTGGCATGAAAGTCCAAGATATCTTCTATCTCTATAAATAGAAAAGGTCAATTTTTGGAATGTACCCGCATATGAGTCTTCAAACAGCTTGGATCACGAAATGGCTTGTGGCAAATAACACAAGAATAGGGTTTGATGCCCATATGAATCTTTTTATGCCGATATAAATTGCTCGCTAACGTGAAGGTGGTACTGCATAATTCGCAAGAAAATGTCTTCTTCGTTTTGTTGTCAGATGACCCTTCATGGATTTTTTGGTGAGTTTGTAATCGCAATTTGCTAAAAAAAGTTTTTCCACAATCCTGACAAAGGAATTTTTCCCCACTGTGTATATTTTTATGCTCTTTAAGATACTGTAAACTTCTGAATGACTTTTGACAAATATCACACAAAAACATTTCACCTGTATGTATTCTCATATGATGGTGAAGGCATCCACGTTGACTGTATGATGCCGGACAGGAAGGGCATTTATAGGGTCTCTCTCCAGTGTGAGTTCTATAATGAACAACTAAGTAATCTTTACTTGCAAATGTCTTCCCACAATCTTCACAGAGGAATGACCTTTCTTTGCTATGCGTCCTAAGGTGTGCTTTCAAATGACTTGATTGTCTGAATGATTTTTGACAAATTTCACATGAGAAGGAGCGCTCATCTGTATGAATTCTCATGTGCAGAGCTAAACTTCTGGCATAGGTGAAAGTAGCTTTGCATTCTTGGCAGGTGTGGGTTTTCTGGCCAGTGTGAATAATTCGATGCTGATTCAGTTCATAAACAAAAGGAAAACTCTTCCCACAATCTTGGCAAACATGTGACAAAGTTCCACTATGTGTTCGCATATAATGTTTTCTTAAGGCACTGCATTCTCTGAACAACTTTTTACAAATTTCACACTGAAAGGGCTTTTCACCTGTGTGTATCCTGATATGATTCTTCAAACTGTTTGATGTGCTTAGGGTAACAAGGCATTCTGGACAAGAAAATGTCTTTCTCTTTGCATGAATCCTTGCCATATGATTTTTTAAAGCTCTTTTCTTGCTGAATTTAGCACTGCATTCCAGGCAAGGGAAAAGTCTTTCAACAAGGTGTGCTTTCAAATGTTTTTCTAAAGTGCTAGATAGGCTAAAGGTAGCGCTGCACTTTTTGCATTTTTCTCCAGCACAACAGTCCTCGCAACTCTCTGCTGGTTGATCTTCGATTTGTGCACACTTGAAAACATCGCACATTGCTTCAGACTCACTTGTCTGCATCTCACCTGCTACGAAAGGATCATTAGCAGGTGGGCAAGACTCTTTCTGACTGGAGTCAGTTTGTTTAATAGAATGACAGTTGATATTCTCAGCTGTTTCCTGAAACTTTATGTCAGACTCTTTGCTGGTTTCATCGTCTCTTTTCTGAGCGTCTTCCCTTTGTGTCTCATCATTTTTGACGGAATGCTCTTGTCTATCACTTTTAATGATGAGATTGGAGAATCCGTTACAGTGAACCTTTTTATGTATTGTCAGTGCTTTTGCCAATGCAAACCTAGCGCCACATTCCCCACATTTAAAGGGAGCACACAAATCATTTACAACATACATTTTTATGCCTCGCCTTTGGGCACAAGTCCTCCTGTGATTTGCTTGAGGAAATGGTGGAAGATTTTTTTTGTTTGCATCAAGGATGAAAGGGTTGTTTCTGGTATCTGTGTGGGGCTGCTGGAAAGAAAAAAGAAAAAGCAAGATATAGAAAGGTATCAAACAGTCTCAGGAAAAATAGAGTTTAAATAAACTTATAAAACCAAGATAGAAATTCCATACTGTTAGTCCAAAATTTGAAACTAATACTGCAGAAAAAGCATTAACAATAGCAATAAAGAAATCTTTTGTAATTGGTGCAAGATGAAGATAAAAGTGTTGTACAGTTTGGAATTTTGAAAGAAAATGTTAAAAGTACTCATTTACCCCAGTTGTTTCAATCACACATAATGGCATGGCAAAGGAATAAGCATCAGATTCCATGGGTGTAGATGACTTGACAGTCTTCCTCTCTTTTTCTTCACTGCGCTCAGTGTTGTCATGTGCAGTATGACTGATGCCTCTTTGAACATTAACATGCTCTGTTTTTTCAGATTCTACTGGTTTTGGTATCTCTACCTCCCTCTTTCTCTCAAAAGGAATCTGTGTTTCTAGAACATTAGTTTCACCCAAATCTGGAAGGTCTTCCTCCTCTCTGACATCTCTTTTACCACTGTGTCCCCGACATCGCCAAGCCTCCTGAGACTTTTTAACACTTGTTAGCTCATCTGTGTGTTCTTCTGACTTCACTGTTGGCACTAGCGTGTTTGCAGTCACACCATAACTATGATCATGCAAGATGTTATTAGACTCTAATACACCTGCATCCTCTTGAGTCCCAGCCTGGTAAATTTCAAAACATGGATCATTTTCACATCTTAATTGAGGCTGATCAGTGCTGCAAGTTTCTTTAACATGGGGAAATTTAGTGTCTAAATTTAGTGTTATGGTCTCTTTCACAGAGGTGTCAAATATTTCTTTGGTTGCTGGGATGCCTAATCCTCTCAAAAACTTGCATGCCTGCTCTGTTATCAATTTGCAACGTTGCACACCTGCAAAACAGTGAAATAAAAATTCAGTTTTAGTTTGATCTCTTGTTTATATGTGTTTATCTTACATAAAAACATAAGATATACTATGTGAAGTTTTTCATTAATATGTGTAATTCAGTAATTTAACTTAGGGGTGGTTTGAGTGACGTGAGCCGCTTTCCAGTGAGACCATAGTACCTTGCGGCAGAACGGTACTTCTCGCTTGTTCAGAACCAAAAGTTTTACTGCTTTTCCAAGCAGGACCAGCCGCCTTTCGGTAAACAGGTGCAAGCACTGACTTCTGCCTGCTATTTGTACTGGAAAGTTTGGGTGCTACGTCACCCGCTGTTGTCCGTCTCGAGATGCGCCGCTCGAACAGTTGAACAGATCTCTCACATATATGCATGAGAGGACGCTGAATTTGTATTGAATGCGTTTAGTTCCCGGGAGCAAACAAAGTGCAAAAACAGGGAGAAATCACGAGTACTGGTAGTGGTAGTGCTCTAGTCAAAAGCACAGAAAATGAAAAGCACCGCAGAAAGTACTTAATATTATACGTACGTTAAAGATTGTTCTTACCGATAGTAGCGTTAATGTTGATGAGATAAGCCGTCCTCATCCCTTTAGCAGAATGCTTTTTGCTCGTGTGAATTTGATTCATGACACCACACTGGCAGCCCACGTACAGTACACTTGCCAGCCCTGCTCTTCTCTCCCCTTTCGTTCGATTCAAATCTAACAGTGACCCGCAGTCTGTGCAGTTCATCTGCCGAGCCAGTTCGCACATGTCTACAATTCTGTGGCCTTCCCTCCAAGTCATTGTGATAAGATTTAGTAAGTTTAGCCCTTGTTTCTAAAGAAACGCAGCGATGGCAAGAAAAATCCCGAATGCTGGCGCCACAATCAAGGGAGGCTATTAGACTACTTCCTTCTTGTTGTCACATGGGTCATGTCAGGTCATGAATCGTGGTTTTCATGTTATGACCGTGATTTTGTTCAGCATCTTATGATTATTACTGTTACTACAAGAACGGATCTTTACGACAAGCTTTTCCTACCCGTCCACTGATGCGTGTGCTTAGTCCCTAACAAGATATAACACGAATGCATGCAAATTACACATTTCGAAAGGCAGTGTACAGTTCTCTCATCTACCAACGATCATAAATACGATTTTGTTACTTTTTATTCTAGACTGAAGTAGGGAATGGAGAAAGGGAAAGTTAAGCAGGAAACTCTAACTGTAAGTTGAATGAAAAGATACTAATGTGTCTTTTAAAAAAGTATTTTCGTTTAATTTGCTGTTAGTCTTCCTCACACTTTGAAAATTAGCATTACACTTCTCACACGCTCACAGATGTACAATGTGTGAAAGTTTGATGCCCCCGAAATCAACTGGTTCGGCAATAGGCAAAATGATATGCTTTAATGCACACTATTTGAAAATAGAACACAAAAATCTGTCACTGAAACCAAGTTAATACACAACCTGCTAAACTTTCTTCATACAATAAAGATTCACTTCTTTGAATATACAATCTGAAAGTTTGGGCCAGAATTTGAAAAAAAAAAAAATCATGGCTTTGTCAGCATCAGAACTTTTTTCATAGTTCAGATTTCTGATTTATAGTTCAGATCTGCAGATGATATCATCTGGTGACATTACAAACTTATGTACACATTCAGTAACTGTATTGTGAGGCAAAAAATGAGTGTTCACATAATCCTTTCTGAATAAAACAAGTAGCCATAACGCCCTTAGTGAATTTAGTTTCCAAACACTTTGTCCCACAGTTGTAGCATGTTTCACATTGCAGGGTAATCGGGGCTAAGACAAATTCATAGATCAGCAAAAGTCGGAAGGAATTGGAGCCACCAAGAGGTAATAAGGCATCACATCCAAATGTCCAGTGGCAAGCACAATGCTAAACACATTGAAATGAAATCCGAAGAAAGAATAATACGTGTCAATACAAACCATTGGGCACTCCCTATCAAACAGCATTGCACCTTTGAAAGCAGAAGACCATTTGAATTGATCAGGTGAGGCTTTGTTCCTGCTAAGGTACTTGGTAGTCCTTGAGGTCACAAACAAAATTATCAATAAAAGTTACCACATAATGCAATATTAATGCATGATATGCAAGAACTGAACAGCGCAGGAAATAATCCTCAGGATAAAAAATATTTTTCACTTGTGGAGAACGAGATGGACAATATGGCTTTATTCATTCTTTCAAACACTGTATAGCACATGCAAAACTGCGAGGTAGCCAACATTGTCTGCTGTGTCTCTAAAGTATGTCTTCCCCATAATTGTTTATGGAAACTGGTCACCTGAATGCACATGCACTCCTTCACTTCTCAGCTCATGCAACACCAAATGAAATAAGCAATACAAACAGTATCACATGAATGTTCACAAGCCACATTAGTAGCATGCTCTAAGGCAGCGGTTCTCAACCTTTTACATGTGGCGACCCCCCTGACGAACACCGGTACGTCCGCGACCCCCCTTAGCCGGCTAGGTCGGTGGAAGAGCGGGGGGGGGGGGGGGCAGCTTTAGCTAACCTCGAACGCCGCGTCGAGGAAATCAATGCAATTCAACAACGGAAGAGCAAAGTTCGTATCTGCAAGAAGTATAACTGTTAATGAAATTTTACTAAAGCTAATAAATATTATTTTATTGGACACTCACTTTGATTAATGAGAAGGTTGAGCCTGCTTGCTGTTGCATAAAGAAGCGAACCTGTGTGCGATGTTCGTACCCACTGCTATTCGCAGCTCAGCCTCTGCGTCCACACGATTTCTGTATTTCGACTTCAGTGCTGCCAATGCTGAAATCCTTGCTCACACATATACGAAGTTGAAAATGGCAGCAGAACTTTCATTGCTTTCTCAGAAAGGAGAGGATATTCACCGTTGATGCTAATCCAGAATGTTGGCACTGGTGTTGTTTGGAAGACCATTTTCAGGGATTGGTCACTCGAAAGGTCGATGAGCTGCTCTTCTTCTTGCGTGGACAACCCGCTTGTGCTAGGATCAGCCAGAAATGGATTACGAATCCAATCGTATTTAGTCACATCAATTTCAGCGAAATAATGCTGAAACCTTTCTTGCAGTCCGTTTAGATGGGCAATAATTACCTTCTTCACCTGATCAAGATTCAAGTTGTCAGCCTTGCACTTACACAAGCACGGAAACATATCAAAAATATTTTCTTGGCGTATCTTTTGCGTCCACAACGAAATTTTTCGGACGAAAGCATTCATCTTGTCAGTTGTTTGTAATATGGTGGTGTAATATAGGGGAGTCAGCGATGAGAGATTGGGGAAGACAGAGGGCAAAAGGTGAGAGGAGGGAGATTGGAGGCTTAATTGTTGAGAGGGAGATTGTGTTTTGAGTTTTGGAAGTGAGAAGTCACTGCATTGCCGAGACAGTGTACTTGAATAGGAAGAAGAGATTTGGAGTTTGAGCCCCCGCACCACTCGGTTACACAATGTAAACTAATTCCACTAATACCAGTATAAGAAACTTTTTTAAAAAAATGACCACCTTCGCGACCCCCTTGTAGGCACGTCGCGACCCCCCAGGGGGTCGCGACCCACAGGTTGAGAACCGCTGCTCTAAGGTAAGGTGGATCTTTAAATCTGCTGCATCAACTATGGTAGGCATCCATCTTCCCACACTTCCTGTCTGTTACTACTGCTTTCTCCGAGCTCAGTGCTGACTGAACTATTCCCTCCTAGGTTGTCTGATAGTTTCTTCTTTGCCCTGCAAGTTTTCTTCTTGTGTATCTTCAAGTCCTTTATTTTCTTGAACCTCTTGTTGCACCAATCACATGCGAACTGCTTGTCTGAGATGTGGCTGTAGCCATGACCAATTAATGTGCTAGCACAGGCAAAAGATTTTCCACACTGTTCACAAACAAATGGCCGCTCACCTACCAAAAAAGAAAGAAAGAGCACAATGACGATAAAAAGTTTTAATTCACTACTGATTTTTATACTCTATTCTTCATTTCCAACAAACAAGTATATCATATGCTTTAGAAAATTAAAACCAGTTGTAATATTTGAATTGAAATAATAAAAGTTTGTTAACAATTTCAGATCAAAAGTATTATACTGTAACTCTTTAGAACACAAGCATCAAATTTATTGCTAGCCAGATTTTGACACCAAATCTGTGAAAACATGTAACTAAAATTTTCTGTAGCTTTGCACTGCTTGGGTTTGAATTTCTGTGTGGTTTTTTATTTTATAGCTGCAAATTACAACTAGTATGGTCTTATCCATGCTTTCTGGAACATGCATGATCAGTTTTTTTGTCTTCATTTAGGCTGGCAACCCTTTCTTCTTCTGACTGTTTGTTGACAGTGCTACAGTTCACACTAATTCTATATATCTCTTTGAATACATGATTGTATCCTTTGACCACTAGGATACACGCATTTATTCAAAAATGTAAATAGTATTTGCAATTATAAAAGCTCTTTACAAGTGTATTCACCACTATTTATAACAAACTTTAACTGCGTTTCAAGACAAGTGCTGACTGACACTATATTGTGATAGTACCTGTATGGATACGCTTGTGTACAATCAGGTTACTGGACTGCTTGAAGGCAGCGCCACAAGACTCGCACTTGAATGGTCTTTCTCCGGTATGAATTCGAACGTGTTTTCGCAGGCCATCTGGCTGCAGGCAGGTAAAACCACAAACATCACACATGTATGGTCTTTCTCCAGTGTGACGGCGCCTATGAGACATCAAGCCTCCTGCTTGCACAAAAGTTGCTCCACAGTCATTGCATATGTAAGGTCTCTCACCAGTATGAATGCGCATGTGTACTTTAAGAGAGCTTGGAGCTTTGAAAGCAGCATCACACTGCTCACATTTGTGTGGCTTAATTGGAGGGTCCTTTCTTGTAGTTTTGGTCTTTGGCCAGCCTTCTCTCTGCTTAAGTGCTGGGGATAATTTCTTGTGCTTGCCGGTGGATGAAGGTAAGGAGGCATCTGTGGATGATCCTCTCCCTTGTTTCTGCACAGACTTAATTTAAAACAAAATTTGAGGCACATTTGATGATGAGATTTTAAAAAGTAACTATCCATTCCTGCAATTTTTATCCTATTGTGCCATTTCATTGGACTGTCAGTGATCATAACAGCCCTATTCCAAAACTCAACAGCCCATAAAAACAATCTACGAAAGAACTAATCTGTTGTCAATTGATTTAAAAGCTAGGTTTTGAGTAGATTTATCAGCTCTGCCCACTATACAAACATGCACAGATGGAGTCATGGTCTCAGGGTGTCACACTGGCAGAGAAACCAAAGCAGACATGAAGATGACAACCCTCTTCATAGTCACTAAAAACACAGAACTCTTGACAGGAACACAAAAGAAAAAAATAATAAATTTCATTGTTGAGGTCTTATTGGTTCTTGATGGCATAATTTAACAAATAATTTTGCGGTCTGACCTTTATTATCATTACCTTACACTTACATTTATATGTTGTTCACCACTGCTTAATAAACAGGAAATCATACTATTTGAAACAGGTTCCACATTTTTCAAATTCTTTAGCAGATCCAAGTTAGAGACCAGAACATCAGTGCTCTTTGTGCTCTTAAAACAGACTGGTGATTTAATGGATTGTTCAATTGTCAAGGATAACTTCTTTGAATGTGCTTGACCAGAAGAACAGGTCTGATGGCTGTGATCAAGATCCACTTCTTGAGCCTGTCACAACACAAAAGGCAGAAAGTAAACTTATATGGCAGATTTTAATCACATCATTTTTATATCTGTCTAGAAAAGGCCATGGTACTGAATCTACACTTCACACAGAAGTTGTAAGCGATCTACTCCTTAGTGCTGACGATGACAAAGTTTCATTTCTGGCATTACATTGTTAGATTTATCAGCTGTACTTGATACTGTCAATCATGCTATACTTCTACACAGACTTGAGCACTCTTTTGGTATTCATGTTTTTCCTGGTTTCAATCCTATCTCATAGACCAAATACAGACTGTGTGTATGAATGGCGTAGACTCAGATGCTTCTGTTCTGAGATATGGTGTCCCGCAAGGGTCTGTC
This sequence comes from Pomacea canaliculata, assembly GCF_003073045.1. NCBI lineage: Eukaryota > Metazoa > Mollusca > Gastropoda > Architaenioglossa > Ampullariidae > Pomacea > Pomacea canaliculata. Next base: position 7,743,065 of record NC_037596.1, on the reverse strand, counting down.
TTGGGTCTAATACTTTTTGTGTTGTATGCATCCCCTCTGTCTGATCTTATGTCCCACCATGCCTTGCCGCATGTGAGTTAGGCTGATGATACACAGCTTTATCAGTCACTGAATTCACTGGACTATTGACACAGACACAGGAATGCATACATGAAGTATGCACTGATGCAGCTAAAACTCTAATCTGATGGACTATTGTAATTCTCATTTAGCTGGAATTTCCAAGTATCTTTTTGACAAACTTCTAAGGATCCAGAATAATGCAGCTCGCGTCATGTGCAGACCATCTCAATGTAAACATATCACTAATCATTCACTCTTTTCGCTGGCTGCCAATCATGGATTGTATAGCCTACAAACTTTCCATTTTGACTTACTCTGCCGTTTCTGGGCCAACATGCTCTTAGCAGGTTCAAGTTCTCAAAGTTTCACGAAGAATACAAAGCAATGGCTGGACAGTATAAAGTACAGGTTTTTTTCAACATTTTTCTGGCAGTTACTACAACCCCCTTCATTACTTACAATCCACTGTATAAGCTGGGAAATCCTAATTTATTAATTCCAAATGTGGAAAAGTGTTCTAGCTTTATCTTAGATAGGATGGAAATGTTAAAATGGTACTTTACCAATGTCTCTTTTGCCTCTCTTTCTCCCAAACTTTCGTTATGGCAGGGTTTAAGCTGTCTGTTGTCAGGTGTTATTTCATCAGCATCCAAAGGTGAACTTAAGAGAGATGGAAAATATTTACCAAGTTTATCTGCAGACGGTAGAGGTATTCCCAAGCTGGTTAGAAACAAATGAACTATATCACAGGTTAATGTGCAGCGCATGATACCTGAAATAAGAGCAGGAAAAAAAAACTGGATTAAAAAGTCTATAGATACTAACAGAACAAGATCTAAATTCAAATAAATGTAAAATGAACTCGGAAAAAATACATACACTTGTAAGTGTATATGACCACACACACAGTCTCTACAATGATCTGTTCTTTCAGCGCTTGATCTTCTGATAAACTTAAGCAAGTGGACACTAAGCTGATCGTTTACAGTATCTAAGGATTGCTACTTATAAAACAAAATTGCATGGCTTTTACACCGCCTCCTGAGAACTCACTTATTGTTGCACTAATGTTGATCGTGTGGACTAAGGAAGTCCCTTCAGTATTTTTTTGTTTGGCTGTATGAATGTCATTGTTGCAGCCACAATGACAGACGACAGTTAGTATACTTGCCAGACCCATTTTGGTCTCCTTCTCCGTCTGGTTCAGGTCTAGAAGCGATTTGCAATGCTTGCAATACATCTGCCTCGCTAGCTCCCCAAGATCTACAATACGGAACCCATCTCTCCATGTCAATATGTCACTTTCTCCAGACATTTTCATCGTCTGTAGTACCGAAGTTAGTGTCGAATATACTGTGAACACGTCTGTGAACTAAAAAGGAAATGTAATGTTTATACGGGTAGCTACTGCCAGCATCAAGCAACGCCAGCTAAACGTTGCTTTACATTTATTTACTTCGGCTGTAAACAAAAATCCGGACAAACAAAAAGTTTGGAAATCGCTTATGATGTAAATCCAGTTCATCGGTATGGAATCATGATATTTAATTACGTAATGTCAAATCGCAAGTTTCGAGCATTTAACTGAGATTGAAGCAAATACGATGATACATCCAGCATTGCCTCCCTTGCACTGTCTGACCAAAACATCATCAATGTCCAAAAACTAATAAGGTTTCCTCATTAAAGGTGTGTCACGAACTTGTAGCCTTAGGTGAAGTGGAAATAAACAAATGTTTAGTCAATTCATATCTTTGAAGAAAAATCCTGAAAATGGATTCGTTAAAAAATTTTTTTTTTTTAAATGGACTACATGTACGTGTAAAAGGTCGATAACTATAAGTTTTGCTTGCCAATCTTGTTATCTCCCTTGCATCATAAACGCGTTTTCACATTCCAGCACCCTGGAGGAAGACAGCATACCGGAGCTCTGAAGGGATAGCAGGGATTGGTGAATATCCACAAAGAAACCGTAAGATATATTATCTAAAGAAGGAGATACAAAAAGAAGTGTAGAGAATGAGTGAAAGAAAGAGACCCCCCCCAAAAAAAAAAAATGCATTGAGCGACAGAGAATAGAGGGGAGACCAAGAGAAAGAGAGACACTAGCAAAAAAATACACATAATGTGCGAGAAACACAGACAAGAAGATCAACAGTGAGTGAGAGATAACGGATATAAGACAGAGATAAAGACAAAACGACAAAGTGAGCATTAAAGACAGAGAGAGATCGAGAGACAGGTCGAGAGAGGGGTGAGACAGCAAGAAAAGTACAAACGTATGGACATTCATACTTCCATAGTTCAGGCACATGTCTCCGTAACACGAACCTTTTCATGCCCCTCAAGGGGTGAACTAATGAAATCAACGTTAGTACAAACCAGGAAGCGCTCTCAAGAGGTGATAGATGGACGTTGATGTACATTCTCATTCACATCAAGACGCCGTTGTATACACATATATACACGTGTTGACAGACATGCCTGGAGCACAAGCCCAGAACTCCACTTAATGAGCAACGATAATTACAACAACCGAGAAACATGCATAATTTTATTAACATAATAAAATTCCTGGTCTGTTTGTACGCACCGTTCAAAGTGTTGGAGGGGTTCGGTTGTGCATGCATGGGCCTACATACAAAATAACTGACTACAGAGTAAGACGGTTCGAGCTCAATCTAGTGGGTGCAGGTCGCAACTGGGGTCATGTAGTATTGTCAGCGGGTGGTGGCCCTCAAAAAAACATTACTCTAAGTCATCGACATGGCTGCCTTGTGTCTGCCCTGACTGGCCGCAATAAAAAAAAAAAGCTGGCTTTTTGAGGGCCAGACACTTGTGAGTGAGTTCTGCACACCGCTGCTTTGACGCTTCCCTTTCCCGTGGAGAAGGCAGCAGACTGGAAATAATTTGCCATAATCTGGCGTCTCAAGCTGCATGCTGATGCATACTGTAAATAGGTCAGTCTCTAGCACAGAAGGCGAGAAAATGAACCAGGAGATTCGACCCCTTCGTTGTTATCCGCCTCCACGGCCTATTATCATTTCAAAGGGGGAATGGAGTGGGGAACGTGTTTATGTCCGTGAAGCCTCCTGCGCATCTAAAGCAGTTTAATTATTTAAGGATACGAGCACCTACAAAACACAGCTCAGCTTCGCCATGTTAAAGGGATGACAGGCCAGCTGTCAAATTCAATGTTAAAGACCACACTGGGTGGTTGGTGTTTTTCATACATATGGGTAGATGTTGACAATAGATATTCTGTCAATTGCACTGTCTTACACACAGCTATTTATGAAATATCCGGTTATAACGAACGCATTTTGCACCTGTAATCACTGGCGCAGGATGCCGCTCGGGCTCGGAAAAGCGGTGCTACGTCACTCTAGTGTTATGGAGTCAGTTATGGCTGTTGTTTGTTAAAGGCGCGGTTAGATTTCATCCTCCAAAATAAAGGCAGGAATAAGTTTACAGGCAAAAAAGACAAACTCCTTTTATAGTATTAAAGCCATTAAGCTAAATGTTTGAAATAATTCTGAAATGTACTCTGAGAAAGGAAAGCATCTTAACGAGAAAACGATACCGACTCACTGACTTTCTGTGAGTCACAACTACTGTGAAAGGTGTTATATTAGATGTTTAGAACAGATGCTAACACAAAATGATGGTCTTTCTTTAGGAGAAAACATTACATCAGGGAGTGATCATTATTTTAAGCTTATTGATGCATAATCTGTTCTATATATATATTGACTGTAAAGTAGCATCCATAATTCATTTGAAGTATTTTATTTTTTGGCCATTGAATTTCCATCTCTTTTGTGATTGTATTGTTGGTATTGTCATAATTAGCTCATGCTCCTTCTTTCCGTAGAGCTCATTCAGATGCGTGGCGTCAGCGTAGCAGCCATTGTGTGTGGCTTCTGTCCTTTTGGCTGTGGTGGTTTCTGAACAGGTGAGCCGCAGTGAAACCATTAAAAAAAAATTAGCAGTCACAGCAATCTTATTCGAATTGTACACAGTTTCTTTTATGGGGTTACAAATCTTAGGAAAATAAAATCCTGTGTGGGATGTTGCTAGACTGGTTGCTGCACCTGCGTGTCACTAAGACTTAGACCATACCTGTATCAGGTATGTCTGGGAAGTTTAGAAGCCCAGTTCATGAAGGACATTTTACTTATTTATTTTAGCGACAAATAATGTGAGGGAAGCATATCATTGTGGTCAATCATATGTACTTATTTCTGCTACTCACCTATCCACAAGTATTGAAATAAAAATCTGTTTAGGCTTATCTACTTTTTTTTCAAAAGACAGTTAAAAGCAGGAGAGGTCAAGTTTGTTCCTCTATCTCCTGTGTAACTCTGCAATGGCTTGGGAAAAATAAGGGGGAAGGGCCGGGGTTTGTGAGGTGGTGGCGAACTCCATGCTGACAGTGAACGACGCTCACATTCTTACCTCCTCAGTATCTTTTTTTGAGGGGGCAGTTGCCACCTGCACCCCGCTCCTGATTCCTACGCCACTGCACTTAATGTCTGTCTGACACTTACTAAGACTTCCAACAAGAAGGTTCCAGCAGCAGATCGAGGATGTCAAGGTTGCTGATGTCTTCGCAAGCATCTCCTGCTGCTGACGCACGACATGTTGCTCCTTGTGCAGTGAGTAAACAAGGGAAATCAATTTCACCACAAACTGCCGCACACATGGCGGGGGCCTGTTTCTTATAGTCCGCTCACTCGGAATGGTCTGGTCATCACCAAGTTCTTTATCAGAATCTCGGGTAAAACTTAAAAGACAGCACAGGAAATCCTCTGGTGAAACTGCCGCCGCCGCCGACGACGACGACGATGATGATGTGGTAGTGACTCGAAAGAGTTCTTCACAAAATTCAACTATTTTAAAAATAAAATTAAGGTGTAAATAAACGAAGGACTAATGAAAACTATAATTAAAAGTTCAAATTTTGCAAAATTTTTTTTCCCCGTAGTTCAAAGAGCGACACATGCTAAGTTCTTAACATTGAGTTGCTTTGAAAGGCGCGTTTGCACACTGCCCTCACATTTAGACCGAGAATAATTTGACACTAGTGTGTCGAGCCACAAGAAATATTTATGTTTGTACCGATTCTGACATTGGATAGATAAACAACCACCTTAAGTCGCCAGAAAAACTAGACGATAAGACATAAGTGTCGAAAGAGCTGAGACATACAGACAGTTTTGATAGTGTGATAGGGTAAAGACAGAAAACGCACTAATCAAGATTTATTTTCATATCTAGAAAAAAACGTGAATAAAGCTAGTGTTTCTAGCAAACTAATGTCTTAGCAGGTGCCTCCGAGAGAGACCATACAAGTAGACACAGAGGCGGACGAACTCTTTCTCTGTCTCACGCACACACACACCCTTCTGTCATCGTCAAAGTCCTTCGCCTGAGTTCAGCTGGTTTCGATTCCAGGCGGCAAAAAGTGCTGCATTTCCAGTATTTCAAACATTTTGTGCACGTCTTTAGCGTCAAACATCAAAAGGATTTATTACACGCCAACGGCTGTCGACATCCACTCTAAACTGTTGACTATCACAGGTCAAGGCCAAATCAACAAAGTTTTGTAAAAAAGAAAAAAAAACTTTTTCTGATTTTTTTTTTTTGGTTGTTGTGGGGATGGGGTAGTCTTTTAGGAGGGGTAAGGAACAAAAACGTTGTAGAAAAGAAAGCTTTAGAAGAATAGACAGGAGAAGGTGGAAAAAAAAGAAAAACTACACGGCAAGTGCATCATTTTTTTTCTCCTCCCTTTCCATCTCATTCCCGCCTCTGTGAGAGAGAGATCGAGCGAACGAGAAAGAGTGTGTGAATGCACGAACTTGTATTACTGGACGGCTGGCAGACGATTTTTGCCAGTTAACTACTAAAACGAGGCATGCTACTACAAAACTTCCGGTTTAGTCACATTCTGTGTTTAGGCTCGCCGAGACTAAGCGTTGGTCTTGGCAAACAGACAGCAATCCACCTATACACATCCATGGTGAATGTGCTCGATTAAAGATAATTGAAGAAAGTGTTGCCATTTATTTGCATATTTAGATGTATCTGTTCGCGTTTAATCAGCAGTTCCACAGGCCACTTAAAACACTAACAAACAACTCCGTACCACGCATGCGCACAATCGTTATTTCCTTACAGTTGAGCGATACGGTTTCCTTTTTTGAACACAAGGCAAAGTACAGGAGGAAGGAGGGAAGAAGCGAAAGAGATGGGGTGGGTGGTAATAAAAGAGAGATTATATTGTGATTGCTTTCTTCCGTACTGTATGTTCTCTCATGCGGCGCGGATTAAGGTTCCTGACGGAGGGCTGAAACAGTTGCGACCGTCAAGACAGTCTGCGTTCCAGTCGGGCTCTGATGAAACTCGATCCCTCAGCCAAAGGTGTCCTGGGCTTGGCAGTGTGAGGGGGAAACCCCATTCAATCTTGTCGGTATCAAAGGCCGCCTCAAAGGTGTGAGTAAGGGAGGCTTGCCGGCTATTATTTATGCACCGGCTTTAACTGAACAGAGCGCAGGCAGATAAGGACATGAAAAGTGGAAGCGGGTAGATAGGAATACACCCCGGGTAGATTGCAACGTCACCGTTTCCCGCGTCCTAAGTTTCGGTTGCTAAGAGAATGTAAGGAGCTAACCTTTAGCTGTGTGGAGGGGAGGGAGGGGGAGTTAAGCGCTTGGGACATAATCTCTTTCGGTTAGGGTTGGGAGGGAGGAGGAGAAATAGAGGGGAAAGTAAGTGCACGTACACCTGTGTTTTCCTAGGAACGCAGAGGTGTAGATTCCCTAACACATTAGGCTGCCTGTGTACATTGTACAGGTTACCACATCTTTCTGTCTACATCCTGCAAAGTTCCATATATCTCCTTTATTTGTAAACAACTCTCCATACCTAACCTGCAATGCTGGCTATTTTCTTATCTGATGAATCAAGAACTTAAAAAAAAATGTTTTCAAACGAATTCAGCTTTCATTTAATTGTTCTTTGCATTGTTTATGATCTATTACTCTCTCCCCCACCTATGAGCTTGGACATAGGACAGAGAATTGGCGCTTTCTAATAATAATAATAATAGTAACAATAATAATATTCCCTAACTCTCCACCCCGTCCCATATCTGATAGACAGACGAGCCATGGTAATAAAGATTGTAAGGCGTATTGGAAAGATTAGCCTGGTGGTCTATCGATGCACCAGACGAACCTATGAGAACAAAAAATGTTGTCCGGCTTATTGAAAAAGATTTCTTATCGAGGTCTATGTACTAGAAAGGCTATATACTGTCAGACTTATTGGAAAGGCTCCGTGCCGCAGTGGTCAATGCACTCGACTATAAACAAGCCTGTCATTTATAGTCATTGGAAAAGTAAAGAAGTGACTAAGCTTATTATCATTATTGGAAAGCAAGCATGGTGTGGTGGTCCGTGCACTCGACTGTGGACTGCTAGCTGGTTCGAGACCCGGAAGGGTCGGTGGTTTGAAAACTCTCCATGCCCATAAGACACAGTAGAGTTAGGTACTCAAATATCGGGAGGATAAAGGCAGCGGAAAGACGGAGAAATAGGTTCCAAAGTCCTCCCCTTGACACGATGAACCACTTACGTTTACTGCCCCTACCACGATGGCACTTTTTGTTTTGACCTTTGCCACATTGTGTTAGTTATCTGTTGATATGTGTTTGTCGATTTGCCTGCCTGTGTGTCTGCATAATGAGGGGGTAGAGGTGAGGTATGGGGATGATGGTTGGAAAATTCAGACAAGGGAGGAAAACAGCTACTATATACATGCAGAGCAGTCTTTACCCACCGCCCATCAACACACACCTCCACTTCCTTGCTCTTTCCAATGTCCGTGAACTCACAACCGCAGGCGTAACGTAAGCAAGCGAGTCTAAATATGCACTGTCTGGTCTGATCACCGGGTCTAATGCCGGTACGCGCCTAAATTTAGCAATTCCCAGCTAAAACCGCGTGCGGCGGATAAAAACCACGAGATTTCACGAGTAAACGAGGGCTAACGTTTCGCGTCGCCTCCCTGATTGGACGTCGTCCCAGAAGGTTTAGGACGCTGGTGAGAGGGCTGGGCAGCCGATGTGGCGCCGGTGTTGGTGTAGGACTGAACACAGCTCACGGGGATTCGCAGACAGATCACGGAGTTCTGCAGACGAAAATTGCTTTCATTTCGTTCCAAGTTGCAAAATACATCTAAGGCAGGGGGTTGGTGGGGAGCTGACATCTGAGTTTATGTATCGTGCTCAGTTTTGACCCTACCCAACTCCCCCACTCCAGTTTCCTCGGCCAAGGCCAGCGCATGATGAGGAAGAGGGGATAGGGAGAAGAAAAATCCACAAAGAAGCTTCTGGAAAGAGATAAGTAAATAAAATTTAAGCCGATCGGTCACAGCAACGTGCCTTTTCTACTTCTGTCTATCAGCTGCATCAACAATTAGCAACATTAACAGATATCCTTCAAAGAAATGAAATCTGAGCAAATATACAACAAAACACACCCCATCTTTAACCTAGGAAACACCCCATCTTTAATCTCAAAAAAGCCCGTTAGAAAATTTACAACAAAACAAGACAAACACAGATAAATAAGCCTACTCCACCCTTCACCACAAAGTAAAACCTAAACTTTCCTTTCAAAAATATCATTCACAAACAGTTATAATAAAAAAAATAAAAGGACCCAAGAAAAGGTTTGCTCCAAAGAAAAGTAAAGTAAAGGAAGCAATGTACTCGGGCTAACTTAACAAGTAAGATATTTTTCTGTCTTATGCATATTTATTGGATGTTACAATCATAATATTGCAATTTTTTTTAGACTGTGTCCGTAACTAAACTGACTAGCCATAAAATAAATAATGCTTTTTTTATTGAAATTAAAAACCATCCCTAGTTTAAAAATTTTCAAGTGTTTTATTTCATTTTAATATACTAAATCTCAGAATTTCTGCAAATATCTCTTTTACTTTTAAGAAATTTAAACACAGATGAGCACAGGAAGAGACCACATCTCTGACATCATGTTAGTACATAGATAATTCACGTTGTGAAGGCTTTACTGAGGTGACCTGGGAGTTAATGAGGCGAATCCAAGTGTCAGTGTAACTTTATGCTTGACATTTAACCCAAATTAAAATTATTTATCTCATGAATAAAGGAGTGTGTGGAATGTCCATCAAATTTGCTATCGCAGAGCTATGATGCTTTCGACTATTTGTGGATGATTCGACATCCAGGTGTTGTACTCACCTGGTACACGAGAAGCTGGCAAGTCAGGGTTTACATCTATGCCTACGTACATTTCAGTTGTAGTGTTGTTAACGAGTTGGGTGAAGATATGAGTTTTGGGATTGAAAGACTAACACAACAGAAGAAGAGACCAAGAAGAGGAAAAGAAAATTTCCTTTTCTAGCTTGTTGGAGGATCAGTCAACAACAACGACCAACACAGGTAAGTAAAGGACTGATAGATGTACCTTCGAGGAAGGTAACAGCACAAATTTCTCCGAGACTGTACCTGGGATGAGGCTGGGTACACGTGGCAGTCTGTTTCGTACTTTGGGGTCAAGGCAGTCATGTTTGACCACAATGGAGTCAACGTTTGAAAACGGGACATCAACATTTGGACAGAGAGGATTAAAGACTGTGTGTGTGTGTGGATGTGCGTGCATGTGTATGTGTTGTGTGTGTATGTGCGCGTGCGTGTGTGCTATCAAAACAGGTTGTTCGGTCATCGTCTACAAGCTGGATCCGAGAACTGTGCCAGGCTGTTGACAGATCCCCCGGCGGAATGTAGATCCGTATGTTGTCACCAAGGTGCGAGATTCTCGCGGGGCGCTCTCGCTTCCGAGAACTGGGCCGATCGTTTGCGGCCATGTTGATTTACGGCACAGGTCAAAGGGCGCAGGTAGGACATGCACGAAAATTGTCGAAGACGAGGAATAGTGGCGACCAGCACCAGACGTGGACGCACGCGCGCACACACTCACGTGCAGAGACACGCGTACATAGGGTGCATAGATAAAGCGAATAGCTTGGGACGAATTGTGACCGGGGAAAATAACTTTAAATTACTGAAGTCTTATTTTAATGACTGGACTACATTATGACTTATGGTCGCCATCTTATTCCTGTAGTTGTGTCGTGCCTGATTTTCTCATTCTTGAGTTTTATTTTAAGCGTTTCCTCTTTGGAATCATCTTACTCATTATCATCAGCAACGAGAGCTGACAGTAACGTGCGATGGAGGATAGGGATTAGAAATGTCCTTTGATTGCTGTGTCACGCATTACAACATTATCTCTCAGGGAGGCGAAAGCACATGCACTGTGTGCGAGTTTTTCCATACAATGTGAATGTTTATAAACAGGAGCCATGCTCTTTGGAATGCAGCAAAAAAAAAAAACAAAAAAAAACAAAAAAAACCACAAAACAACAACAACAACAAAAAACAAACAAACAAACAAACAAAAAAACCCCACATTTTTGAAGTCTTCGTTGACTGATTCAATTAAAAACAAAAAGAAGAAAAAAAAGTAAAACAAAAACCAAGAGTAAAGCAGGGAAGTGTAATTATATTCAATTTACAAAAATTTCAATAATGATAATAATAAATGACAAATATTTGTCTACCCTTTGTCACCACACCTTGCAAGCATCTCGATTTTAGTGGCACTAAAAATGTACTTAGAGAATCTCTGAAAATAAAAGGAAATGGGGAAACGGGGGGCAGAGAGCACAGAATAACATTCAACATCCAAATACAACACTGAAATTGATATAAGTCCCTCTCCTCCCCTCTCCCAGGTCGTAAGCCGCTGATGAGCTCATAATTCCCAATACAGCATCGAGATACAGGAAGAGGCAAAATCTTCCCAAGACTCTGCAGGGTGTGGAGTTTGGGTGGTGGTGGGAGGGGGACGTTAACCTCTCAACCCCGACCTACTCCAGAACCCCACAACGCACCCTCGTTACCCCTCCCGTAGTTTGGTGAACGTGAGAGCGATCTAAATATAGATTTTGTGCGGACTTTGTCGGGTTTCCTTGAAGCCAGAAATAGTAACTGGCGAGAGGTTGATGCTCATGCCTACACAACACGGCTGCTGCAGCTGAGCATAAATTTGCACGCCCTTGCTGTGCACACAGTCGGGTTCTGGGAGGTGGGTGTGTGGGTGGACGACAGGGAGGGTCCGGTTGGAGGGTGGACACGAAGCCCGGTCTTTGTGTCGCGAAATGTTGGGAGGTGTGAGTGGGTGGGTAAGTGGGGGGCATGGGAATCTGCCTGCTATTCCGATCATGCGGAGTAAACACACCGTTTCTCAAGGAACAGATGTCAGTGAACGGCGACGCTAGGGGACTTGGGGACAGAGCCTCGTCACTTCCGGTCTCGGGTCTTTGAGTGGTCCGACAAGACAGGTGGTGGTTTCCTTACTACTTTTGATCAGACTGATATCAAAGCAAAATTTAATTCTTACATAGTTTAGAAAGACAAATAATTCTTTTCGTGGACCAACGGCAGCACAGACAAACGGGGAGGGGTCATTTTTTTCTAGGCCACGTTACCTCCTTCCCCTTTCCTTCAAGCTATTTTCTTCCGGCAAATATTTTTATGTTGAACTTCTCGCCACCAGAGTACTAAGCCTCTTCTGAGCCTGGCTGCAATACCCAGGCGGCGGTTCATGGTCTGGGGGCAAACACTGTCGCTTGCCAAACCCACAGCCTTGGGGATTGGGCTGCCGCGAGTTTAGTCTTGATCCGCCGTCGCGGAAACGGCGAGGCTAAAAATACTATCGTTTGGCAGAAAAAATGCTAAAATTAAAACAAACATGAACATGGGTAAATAGGTAGGTAGGCTTCTGTGTTTCGGCCAAGGACAGATAGCACGACTGGGGGCAAAGCCGGGGAGGGGAGGAGTAGAAACAACAAATAATGGCGGAAGGAAGGATGTAGGAAGTTATGGCCTTGGTCTTGAGGATGCATGCAGAGTATTGGTGTGGTATGTTAACCATTTCGTGCTAATCTGCTAATATGTTAATGTTAACAAATAGGCATCCTGCCAGCCAGACAGCTAAACAGGAAGACAGACAGATGACGGGGACGGGGGGAGTAGGTGGGGGGAGAGAAGAAACGACAGACAAGACGAGACTGTATCATCAATGATGATGATGAGGAGGAGGAGGAGGAGAAGGCGGAGGCACTGCTGTAACTGAAGGGGAAGTTGATGATTTCCACGAAAGGAAAGACAATAACCTTTGTGTATATCTGTCTGAATAACACAAAATAATCTCACAATTTACACTTCACAGCACTGACGCACAATAAATTCATCATACACAAACATCACACACCTCTGACTAACCTACCATTACTAACAGGAGGGGAAGTTAGAATATTCATTTTTTTAAAAAAGCTCATAAGATATTTTTTGAAATATGTCTGCGCTATAGGACTGTAATGTGAACACTGGAATCATCGGTTATTGGGAGGCGTGCAAGACCAAGATGCTTTGCTGCGTGTGCGGACGTTTTGCCGACCGGCGTTTCGCCGCATTATGTCAGAGAGAGAGAGAGCTTACTTACTTCTCAAAGAATGAAAGTAACTACTAGATTACACAATAATTCTTTATTTCAAACAAATTTTACACACAGACTTCACAGACAGTTCACTTTGATTGTCACAGATTATGCGCAACAGCTTTGAGAAAAAACATTGATACAATGGCGAGAGAAATGTGTGAGCTAACGGTTCACATGAGGAGGGATAGTGAGAGAGAGTTCACTGATACATTGATACAATGGCGAGAGAAATGTGTGAGCTAAGGGGCGTCACACACTTGACTTCGGCTAAAGGTCCCGCGTGAAATGCCGAAATGAAGTGCCCCGCGCCGAAACGTCCGGAGGTGAAACGTCCGTGTACCGCTTTGCTGGCCTGCAGATTACAAATCTTGCTGTTGATTATCATTTCAATGCCAAAGCATGAACGACGACCTTTATTTTCACAGAAAGAGAAAAAAAACTTAACAACACAATATTTAGTTTGAAACAAAAGAAACTGCTGCTTGTGGACAAATGCTCTGCTCATCCGTCCATCCAGCTGAGAAATTGAAAATTATCCCGTTGCCACCCAACACTACCTCCCACCTTGACCTTTGTGATGCAGGATTAATTCAGGATGTACAACAATTACAGAATGTTCCTTCTTCGTCACCTCGTATTTGAAATTGTGCATAGGTTTTTTCATAATTTATATTTCCACAATTTATTCACTGTGTGTGTGTATATATATATATGAGACTCATATGTGTAGTTTATGCATGCATGAGAGAAAAAATAGGCTAAAATTTTTTTTTAATTGCAACTTGTAAGCAGGCCTGTACTCGTGCCCGCGGCTGTGAAGGGAGCTCAGCCTCGGTCAGTAGATTTTTTTCCTCTTTCGTTTCCTTTTAAAGGAAGGTTAACATATCAGGCCTTCCTCTGGGGATTTTTTCTTCAAGTTTGATCATTTTATGTCATTTTCCCTCATTTACTAACCACTCACGTGTAAACCACTCTATGTTCAAGTAGTGAAGCAGATCCTACTACACCTGTCCTAATGTTTGCAGTTGTTGAATTAACAATTGAATTGTAAGTATAATATTATATAAACAAGACTTGAATGTAACATCTATCCAAGACGGGAAAAAAGCTTGTACTGTCTGACCCAAGCCTCGTTTTACGTACCCCGCTCAGGGCTCTGACACTTGAGTGGTACAGTGGACAAGTGCTTGACACCTGAGTGGAACAGTGCACAAGTGCTTGCTCAGAGTAAGGAGTTTGGTTTGAAATGTTTGAACTTCGTGAGAGACACGGAATTCTAGGGCAGCTCAAGTGCAACAATAAACAATAGGTCTCGACGAACGACGAGCCATAGTTGTAATTATAAATATCAGTCTACTATACATCACTTGCATGAAAGTATTTTGCAGGTACTGGTCACGAGGAAGAAAAAATAAAATAAATTCACCAAAACTACATAACGAAATGTATATATATAGAGAGAGACAAAAGGGCAGCTAAAAGCAATAAAGGACAGAATTTTTGCTGTATGCAGTTATGTCGGCTGTTATGCCTGTTTTTGAGGACTGTACTTACATATTTGGATGTCTCAAGTCTGGTATGTGTTATGTAATGTGAAAGCTCATGGTGTGTGTGTGTTCGCTTGCTCACATCATTTGCTGTGCACGGAAGCGCGAGGACATTCCTGACAGCCCGATGAAGGAGGATGAGACCCCGGATATTGCATCAAACCAGCCCCCAGGCTCCGGTCAACAAGGCCGGTCTCTCTATTCGCTCTCAAGGTGGCGCTGCTTGAGCAAAGCTGCAAACACTGCACAACGGAAACCCAGGTATCTGGGGGACTCCCTTTGTGCACACGTGTTGATGTTTTTTTCCTTTTTGCGGAGAAGGCGAGCAGAGTGGTGGGAATGCTGCTGAAAATAGTCTGACACGCGAATGACAAGATGCACTTAACTCATTCACACCAAATCATTCCACATCAGGTCAGCATTTGAAACTGCGCCCCGTCAACATCCTTTTGTCCACACCCCTCCCCCTTTCTGATTCAAAGTGTTGATGAGGGATGAACATCTGTCGAGAACAACCGGCCTGTCTTCTACAAAACTGTTCGCAAGGTTATTCAGAGCTTCACGAGAAAACTTTTTATGTCCAGCGACGGTTTAGCCGATTTCTAAACTGCTTTGAACATTGACATTAATTTAAGATTGCATAATGCGTACCTTATCATCCCAGTAAATAAGAGAAATATTTATCTCTTAGCTTCATAATTTTATTGTGGAATAGCTTTGTGGGAAAGAAAAAAAAAAACCAATGTCACATGCATTCATCATACAAAGTACACCTCTAAGGTAAAAACATTTTATTAGTCTTGTCATTATTTACAAAAATATTTCCACAGAAGTCATGCCATTTCATAGATATGTGACACGATTAGATTTCTCTTCTTCTCCGAGCAAAGTTTGTCTGAGGACTTCCATTCGCAGCTTGTTGAGTTCGATGATGGATTTATTTAATTTAATTTTATATTCATTTTTTTCCATTTCAGATTTAAGGTACTCCTTCCCAAGGGAACTTCGAAAAACAGAATTCCGGAGAACTGACTTTGTCCTGTTTCGTTTCTTTTTACCTGTTTATAAAACAACACATTTAGTGTATTTTTCTCTTTTCAATGCTAAATTTTCAGTGGTATAAACGGATTTTGTGTGACAAGCAGTAATATTTATTATTGTGCAATTGAAAGGGATAGTTAGTTCATTAACCTGGTCATAAGGTTATAAGCATTCAGTGCTGTTAGCATTTTCTTAAATTATACATTTACATGTTAAGGTACTATGTGCATTTCAAAATTCAGTTGTATGCTTTCTTTATTACATGAACCTAAGCTACAAAACTAATATTTGATTTTGCTCCATGTAAATTTTTTGTACATATCTTTAAGCAATAACATCATACTGACATGACATTAATATTTTCCTTTACTCCTTGTGAACTCTTTGGTTTCTGTGCAATAATTGTGTTCATAAGCATTAAACAAAATTATCAGGTTTCAGACAGTATAACTATATGCTTGTGTTCAGTTGTCAAGTAAAAGGTTTACAAATAAAGGTAAAATGTGAAAAAAAATTGCAAAGTAGTATATAACTTAGTATTCTACTGTACTAATGTGTGTGTGAAAAAACAAAACAACCTTAGTAAGAAGTTTATTTCTTATTTGTGTTTTTAGGTCAATGTTCCAGAACAATTTTAGTATAACAGCCACATACCATGCAGTGTGAGTAAATATAGAAGTATGGGTGTTTTAATTATTGACTCAAAATCTTCATGAACAGTTAATTTATTTGTACATGTGCACAGTAGTTAGCTAACATATTGTTACAAACCTTGTGAACTGTTTGACACTTCATCTTCCACCAGCTCGACAGAATTTTTGGTGGCAGATGAGGTTAATAGAATGTCTGCAAAGATTCATTCTACTTGGTTAACAAAACTATTCCTGTACAACACCAATAACTATTCAAATTTATTGCCTAAAATATAGTTTCATCTTTGCAGACATTATAATATGCATTGATGTGATTAAACAGTTTCTAAATAAAGTAAGTTGTATATGTATACAGCTGTATTTTATTTTTCTCAGTTGTATATCATTATATTATAATGTATGTGGCTATAGCATCAGATGGAATTGCTTCGTAAGTGCATGTACTCTCCAAAACTACAAGTTTCCCAAATATGTTACTGTAGAAATACAATAATCAATTATTGGCTATTTGGCATGATATTTACTGCCACAAAATCTATCCTAGTATCAAAATCTTACATACTTGCACATTGTATGCCATTTATTTTCAGATTGTACACAAATCATTTTACACTTTAATATTATCTATAGACCTTAACAGATGTTAACTGAAAAAATACAAACCCTCCGGGGACAGTTGTTCATTTTTGACATGAGTTATGCTATCACCAGTGACTGTCATGGAAGGCATTTCTGCATAAACAATAAAAAGTAGTAAGCATATGTACACAAATGTTTTATGTAAGAAGAAGCAGTATACACTGATGTTGCTTCTTATACACGGTGTACACAAGTCAATTCAAGAGGCTAGTTTAAATAACTTAAATCATTTAAAAATAAGTATTATGTTATTACACACAGTAATGACATTACATAATTTTAATAAATCAAACGAACAATCTGTGCTTGTTTTCAGACTGAATATATCTCTCCTGTCTGTTAAAAAATAAATAAATAAAAAGTTGCTACATATTGGCATTGTGAACATATAAGGACTTTGTCACGCTATATTTACGAGCTTTTCTCACAAATTCTTGTTTATTTTCAGTCAGTGTGAGACGCTTATATAATTGCTAGTCACTGTCATCGACACTGATGTTGCTGTCTAATTGTGAAATGCTGTTCGCCAAAAAAACTTAAATTCCTGGAAACATAACAAAAACAAAAAAATATTGTCCTCACCAAACAAAGTGCAGAACGGCTCGGCTTTTCGTGGAGAGTGCGGTGTGAAAAGATGTTAAATTAATTGTCCTCCAACTCTTGGGGAGAACCCACGTGTACGAGTTTTCTGGTTGTGCGCATGCGCAGGCGGATTTTCCAAGGTTTCCCTAGGATCGGAGTGTCAAGGCTGCGAGGGCACTGATTGGTTGATTTTTGACCTTCTTGACGCAGGCAACAAAAATAGAATGTAAACAAGCCAGCCTCGTTACTGTGATTACAGAATGAATTCTGTAACTATAGACTTGAATTGTATAGCTAGATGGCTTATACATAAAATAAACTGGATAGCAATTTCTGAATATAAATGAAATACTTTAGATTTTACCAAGTTTTTTTCTCTTTATCTATAGAACTTATTCAATTATAATCATCACATGTTTGGTGTCGGCCCCGTGACCCTTGGATAACCTCGCCCAGCGTTCAAAGGTCGAGACACTGGAAGGCAACCATTTTCCTCCCAAGCAGGACTGACAAGAGTTGTCGCACAGCCTAACAACATCTTAAAGTGAAAAATATGTCCTCTGCCCTAGTGATTTTGCAGTTCTCGTCAAATTATCGCTTTCATCGTCAAGCTGTTCGTCATCCACACTTAGCCAAAGCCCTGCTACCCCTGGAACACCGAGTCCTTATTAACGACCGCTCTGACGACAGGTAGGGGAGATAAGCACTATCTATGCAATCAGAACTGAAGTCACGTTTGTCCACGGTTCATCCAAGCTGTCCACCCAGCCGCGATTTATGGCGTGGGTAGGATATACACATATGTGTGTGTTTGAGGGAAGGCTGTAGGTCATCCTGTCTACAAAGCTCGATAGAAAGGCTGACTTGTGTTCCCCATTCCCCGTTGACTGGGAACATGAAATTAGCCAAAGATAATTTTTGTTTGTTTTTAAATGATGAAACGTTATTCAAACGCAATCAGGATTGAAAATGAAAGCTGAATAAAAGCTGTCGTTTCCAGAGCGAAGGCGAGAAGTTCTGCAACTGTAGGTCTTTCGTTTAACGATTCTCCTCAGGCAAAGATCACTCTGTAACCTCGGGGTCAACTTTATGTGAGGGCGGCGCCCATCTCCTCTTCCTTGCTGCTGTACCTTCCTCCATCCCTCTGTGGAGCCAAGTACCCATTCTCAACAGTTGGGTCGACTCGGGCATCGAACCGTCACGCTTCTCGGCTGAAACCCAGTGTTGTGACGACTCGGCTACTCGCTTTCCCACTGGTTGGTGGTGATACACATTCTCATTAAAGCTGTGAATATATTTCTCTGATGGTCGATTTTTTTCGTGAACAATTTAATCATGGAAAAAAGAATGAAAGCAAACAAAAAGAAAGAGAAAAAAAAAGGAAATGAAAGGAAAGAAGAATAATAAAAAGTAAAACGAGAAGAGAGAACAACAAATCCACACCATTTCAAAGGAAAATAATAACAGAACTGGACTGTATACTTTAGTTACTCATTCATAGCACGCTTCTGCAAGGTGTAACCTCAATGTCACCTAAGTCGACACCGTACGACCTATGACCTCCATGTCGCACGAGCCAAGTCGAGGAGGGCACTGACGCATGAAAGACCTTGGCCCTTAGAGATCTCCGAGAGCTGACTTCATGACAGGACACTCGTAAATCTCGCTAGGCCGACTCCACCGCTGAGCTCCCACTGGGCGTCGTCCCGCTTTGGGTTCGGTCGGGGTCAGGGCTTATTAGATGAGGTTTCTTTTCCCCTTGTTCCCCATCCTTTTTTTTTTTTCCTTGTGAGCAGCCGCCGAGGACAACGACATTTTTATTTCTTGCATAATTTCAGTAACCTGGACACCAATGACACCTTTGGGTTCTGTACAGAGTATGTATGTGCTTAGACACCGTCACGTTCCATAAAAGAAGTTTGCGGTCCATAGAATGTCCTCACCCTTGTAAAGTTCACTTAAAAATAAACAAATGAACTCCAAAAAAAAAAAAAAAAAAAAAAAACCCAACAAAAAGAAAAAAACCCACCTGATGTAATCAAGTGCAAAAGGAGATGAAAGTGAGTGTTGCGATGACCTCATTCTCATCCTAATCTTGATCATCTGTTATATCCATGATTACGAGTACGACAGGTCTGTCCTCTGATTAACGTTCTTGGTTAATATTGATCTGACCGTTGACCAAAGCTCTTGATTACCACACACTGTCATGATTAACGTTCTTGATTACCACACACTGTCATCATTAACGTTCTTGATTATCCGATCTGACTCTCGACTTGCGCTCGTGATTACCATGGGTCTGTTTTCTGGCTAACGTTCTTGATTACCATTCGTCTGAATTCTGATTAACGTTCTGGATTATCATTGGTCTGGCTGCTGACGACAGCGTGAAAGTAAGAAAGGAACGCAAAAATTAAGACAAAGAACACCAAGAACAACAAAAACAAGTTTCTGGGGCAAGGGGTGAATGGACGGATTGAGAAACGAGTTCTATTTAAAAATAAAAATTCGATTGTCAACATTTTCGAAGGTAATAAAGGAAGTCGCATACTGTCTCATCATTTTCCTGATTTTATTTTTACATGTTCTCTTTGATGTGGAGCTAGAAAAACCAGATAACGCAGCGGCTAAGCGAGCTTACCAGTGAAGCCTGTCTTTGGCGGTGGTGAGCAGGAGCAGCCAGTCCACTCCTTTAATGTTTGCCAACCAGTTCTTCCATTGTCCCCCATGTTGTCGACCCATTTAAAATGTACCCCAAATGCCCGTTTTAGACCGAGTGCCCTGCCAGATCACGTGGCCGAACCAGACCACCTTGCACCGTTTGACTGTTGCGAGTGGAACTTCCTGCAAGTGTGTGGACAATGGCGCTGGTTCTCGAGTGTCTGGATTCTCCTCCTCTCTGCATCGCAAGCAGAGTCCATGCCTTACATCCGAATAGCCGGTTTGGTTTGTTAGAAGGGAAGTGCTTCCACTTTGGGGTGATTCCGGTGTTGCTGCGGCAGGTCTTGACTGTCCTGGCCACTGCTGTCGCGATTCTGATGTGGATGATACGATTTGAGTTCGCACTTCCCTGATCTTACATTTCATGAGATGTATTTTTCCCAATGAAAGCAATCTCGTCAAACCCAAGGAAACTCTTCGACTGTCTGTGTGTTTCTTGCCGGTGGCCAGGTGTAGTGAGTGCTCTTCATGCCTCCGTCCTTTGTTGATCGTTGAGACTAAATGCGATGCGATTCCCTTGGGCAGCTTTCAGCTTTGACAAATTACAGAATCCAATATCTCTCATTTCTTCCTCGATTTAATCTTCACATTGCTGTCTCTAAGATCATTCACTCTTTAAAAATAATTGTAAAACCTTTGCGAAACTAGTGTTTGTGGCCCTAGATCTTTCCTTTAGAAAACATAGTTCAATCGTTTTTTTAAAAAAGCAAGCAAATTAAAAAAAAAATACTACAGATGAGTTCCCTGCATACCGCCATGTGATTGCTGCATTATGCTTTCTCTCTTTGATGTCCAGCCGCATTAATCACCAGGTAGCCGGCTACCATCTCCAGTGGCAGGTGTCTCATTCACACAACGCATCCGTTCATTGTTCATTAACGATTTTATCATCCGCAGGTACACCATCTTTGTCTCTGAAATCGAGGAAATGGAAAAAAGATTTTGTAGGGACAGGGGACGGAGGAAGTCAATTTTCAAAAGTTGGAACAGAGCAAATGGAAGAAGAAGAAGAGAGAGATAATGAACTGATACTTGAGTGAATGAACAGCAGCTGGCAAATTCTCATCCGATTGTTCCTTCTTTTTGCGTGCAAGGGGAGACAATAAGTGGAAGATGAAGAGCAAGAATGTGATCTCGAGAAAGACAAAGGAGAGAGTGAGAAAAAAGAGAACAAAGAACTAACAGTGAGAGAGAGAGAGAGAAAGAGAAAATAATAGATGGAGGCGAAAGAAAGAGAATTTGCGATGATGACAATTATTTGTCCCTTATTGCTCTCGCCGGTTGTACGAAGCGCATTGCGCACACGACACAAAGATATTTATTAAGACATTTTTGTATGTTTGCCTTCCTTTAGATATTTCTGTCAGAGTCAGTTCACTGATGAGGTGTCTTTCAATCGTCCCAAACTGATGTCTGTTAGTTTTGTCCTGTGAACAGGTAAAAGGCGGCAACTTCAAACACAGAGACAAAAGGGACCGAGAACATTTTGAAAAATTTCTATTTGACAAAACAGCCATGATTTTTTTTGTTAAACGTCCAAAATTGCACATTTTCAACATGTCCATTACACTTGCTCAATGACAATTCCGACATTGTTTCACGTCCCCGCAGTGCAGGTGGTAACAGACTCACATACTTAGTTTAGTCCTGGGTACTCCTCCAGGAGCATAGGGCCTCAACAACAGGTTCATTTATTCTTTTTTTTTTTTTCACAAGCAAATGTCTAAAGCAAAATTTTGTAAATTAGCGACATAAACACACTTTACGACAGTGTGCAACAAATCATAATCTTCGAAATGTACACATCAACAACAACCTTATCACTGAAGTAAACTTTGGACAATAAACATCATCAGTAGTGCCATCAGTGCAACAGCCTACCAGAGAAATAACATCAAGTTCACAGACTGGACTAGAAGCCTGGTGGATGATGCTTACAAACAATACACTACCGTAAAAAGTTAGAAACCAACACACACACACATACTGACACACAGACACGCGCGCATGCAAACATCCGGGGACTGTGCAAACATGTCCACGTGTCAAGTTTCGCAAGGCTAACAAGACTAAAAACTTCTTGTTAAATGACACCTTCAGGGGACCCCTCGTTAAACCATCGCAACAGACAAAATGTCCGGATGGCCACTCCTCCTCATCTTGACTGGCGTGGGAAAACGTCTTTACAAATGGCTGAACTTGACAACCCATCCTCGCCCGACGACGACAACTAAACACACTCCGCGGCACTTGCCACTGTCACAGGGGCAAAGACAACTCCCGGCATGCCAAAGCTACCCGCGCTCGTTAGCTCAGTCCGCGGGGTGGCTAGGTTAAAGGTTAAATAACACGGATTAGGCGAATGAAACACCCACGATAAAAAGACTAACTTTGGAGAAGAGGAGAAGGATTTGTGGTGCAAAGAGTTTAGTTGAGTGGGGTGAATGACAGGAGAAACAATGTTATCAACGCCCTGCTGGGAGAAAGAACATAGAGAGCGGCGAAATCAAAATAATGAAAGAAAAGAAAATTCAGTAGGTGGAGAGTTAAAATGTGTAAACAAGTTAAAACTTTAATTCGAACTCTCGAAAATTCTGACAGTTGCTAATTGTCGGAAAAAAATAAGTGTAACATGAGATTTTCTAATGTATTTAAGGCTAAAGATTGTTTTCTGGTATTAATACACCTGACTGTTGGTTTACACAGGTAAGGCCGGGTCAAGGTGAAGAGATCTAGCTCTGTAAACATTCGCCACTTGCAGAAGGTGACTGTGCCAGAAGTGAGAAACAACCAGTCAACGATCTTCACTCTGAGCCTGGTTAAACAGCTTCACCAGGGGGACATGCACGAGACTGTTGGATCAGCTGACCTCAGACTCATGAAGAGTTGAAAACTGTGAAACAGTGTGATTGTACCTGACCCCAACCCTGCTCCTCGTCTGGTCGTGAAGAATCTAAAGAGAAAATAATACTAATTTATAAACACAGAAGGCGAAATATCTAGGATAATATACAGTAGAAAGAACAACCAAAAACACTTGCACTTTTTGCCTGAAAAGACTTTATGGCTTCTTTTTATAAAGTAGTGTTCAGACTGATTACAGTAATTGAAACATATGGAGATAAGGTAGTTGTAATGTAGGTTACGTGGGCCTGTGGCGAATGTCTGACTAATTGCGACTCTGTATCTAGCATTCTCCCACACACCTATTAAAACAGGATTCAAATAACCAAGGTTTCAAACTTAATGATAAGAATATAATTAACAGAGTGATAATATATTTAAACAGAGATAGTTACAAGCATTCCATAGGTAATGGGTCTCAAACTTAGCTTCTGGCTTTTTTCGCTTGGTGCTGGTCGCTGATACATCAATATTCAAAGTTAAAGTTCGCACTGGCGTGATGACTCCACTCTGTTATATGGCTCGTCACTTTAAAGTTCACGACTGTCCTAATGATTCGCAGTGTCGCACGTACAATCCAATATTCACTAATGTTAAAGTCACAAGCTCAGTATATATTCAGAGTCGCGTGGGTCTTTTGACGTCTTTCTCCGACGACTTTCTGTCGGCCGATTATCCACCTCGGCCACCGGTCGTCCCAGAAAAGTTT